>NC_053157.1:221849585-222449585 GCF_016835505.1 Polypterus senegalus
GTGAAATGTACACTGATCATGATGGCCTATACATTTTTTCAATGACCAGTCTAATTAAAGGAGAACTCACCAATTTCTCTGTGGATCTTCACCCACTTCCCTGATCAGAGTGCCAGTACTACTTCAAGTAATGATAATGTAATGTACCAAATACCTTGGGATTAACAAAAGTTTTGCAGAGTTCACAGCATAAAATGATAAACTCATGCAAAAATGACGTTAGGCACTGAAAATGATACCTCAGTGTGAATACTGGTTTTTAGAACAAATAGACTGAATTATACTTTCCATCATACTGGTTAATGGAACATTTAAAATGTCAAGTGTAACCTCTCGACTAAGTAAGATAACTGGCATATCCTAACAAAGCTAATAAAAATTTGGCACTGGTAAATTTAGGAAGTTGAAAAATATCACAGATTTTATTAAATAAAAAAGACAGGAAAATATGTAAGATATACTTAAAATAAATAAATAAATAAAAAAACACTTACATTACAGCAGGAGAAGGCAAGCTGCAGAAAAGGCCGGGGGCAGTCTCCTGCCATATGCTGGAAGGCATCCACATCTAAACCGAAGTCCTAGAATACAGACATAAAACAGATGGGTTCAGCTTAGTGGGCAGTTTATCACTTAAAGTACAAGCACACGCATATACAGTAAATCTGCACCTAATGCCACGAGTACATTTCTAACATGTTAGTATGTATAAATGCGTGCAATTTTGAAAGGATTTTATAGAGCAGCACAAGGCTTTGGTGTGCACTCAAGACTAAACTTTACTGTAGTAGTCACGGTATTATTTCTACTCAAAAATAACTTGAGAGGAAAAAATGAAGATACTTTGACAAGCTTCAGTAATTAGCTTACAAATAATGTTGTAATGGGAAAGCTAATGTGCAAAAAACAGCCAATTCCTAAACATCAACTTTCTGTCAAGGTTCAGTACCATTTGCTCATCAACTGGTTCTAAACTGGCTGTCCCTGTAACCATGTCTGAGGAGTTCTCTTGAGAAAAGCCATCTTCTTGTACACAGCAGATACTCTAAGATGTGTAGCATCTTTTAAAGATTTTACTGTATTTCTATCATGTCTGTTAAAGTTCAGTAGTGGAAACCTGCTTTTTCTTTGGTCACTATGTTTAGCAGTGTGTCATGTAAAGTTAAGAGCTGCAAGCTATATGAGCTGGAGTTGCATTAGTTACCGATACATACAGCACTGTTTTGCCACTCTTTATGAATCAGGCAAGACAGTCACTATACTGATTAAATTATGCAAGCAAAACTGAAAACAATCATGACTTAACAAGACAATATTGCTCTCTGCGTCAGTTAGTAATTCTTCATATGAAACTTTAAATAGTAATCTAGAAATTGATAGATTATTAACATCAACTTTGTCTATAATTTTGTTAATTTGTATGATATATGTCTAACATTGTTTGGCTTTTTTACACTGCTGATCCATCATAGAGTTACTCAGAAATAACTGTTTTATTGAAACATTGCATATAGTAGCTGCAAGTTATTTTATACTATATAACACACACACAAATATATAATATAAAGTTATTCTACGTGCTCTGTATTAAAAAAATTCTGTTTAACCTATCATTCTATATATACACATACACAGTACAGTATGTAGAATATATACACATAAATACTATGAGCACACATCTACTACATAAAAACAAGCACCACATGCTTATATATAGAGGACAGTTGAACTGAAGTTACAGAAAACCACCAGCAGATGGAGATGATACACAAATTTTAAATGCTGAAATGTCAGAAGAATGTGAACATAAGATGCCATACAAGAAGGGAACTCATTTTCCATGAAACACGCTTATGAAATGTAGGACTTTGGAAATGGCATAATTTGCCAACATTATTTTATTTTAAACTGTAATTGTTATAACTATAGAATTTTACTTAAATGCCAACTCCAGCAAAAAGCAAACAAATAAAGAGTAACCTTAACAGATCAATGTTAAAATAAAAGGCTAAAATAAACAAATAAAGTCAGGTACCTTTGTTGGAATATTTTTGGACTCTCACTACTGCAACTGATGATCACACTGAAATTCACACTGCATAATGATCAGAAGCAGTTTGTGAGGGGATCTGGATATTCAACACTGCCACAAAATGGCTGCATGCTGTATTTAGACACCTTGTGTCCCAGAAAAGCTCTAAAATCAGTAGCTCAAGGACCAGCTATTATTACCAGATGGGACTCATCTCACAAAAACAACACTTCAAGCCTGAATTCTATATAAGTGATATGGGAACAGTGAAATAAACAAGAGTACTGAAAAAAGGCCAAGCAATGGCCTTACTTAATCCTTAAAGCCTTAAATAATCTCGCTCCATCTTATATATCAGAATGTCTGACACCTTATATTCCAAATCGTAACCTCAGATCCTCAAATGAGTGTCTCCTTAGAATTCCAAGAACAAAACTTAAAAGAAGTGTTGAGGCGGCCTTCTACTGTTATGCACCTAAAATCTGGAATAGCTTACCAATAGAAATTCACCAGGCTGATACAGTAGAGCACTTTAAAACACTGCTGAAAACACATTACTTTAACATGGCCTTTTTATAACTTCATTTTAATCTTAATTTAACTTAATCCTGATACTCTATATGTTCAATCTCCTCAAAATAAATATTCATGGTGGCTCTAAAATCGGTACTGACCCCTACTCTCTTTTCTGTTTCTTTTTCCGGTTTCTTTGTGGTGGTGGACTGCGCCACCACCTCCTACTCAAAGCTTCATGATGCTCAAACAATGATGGACGGATTAAAAGGCAGAAGTCTACGTGACCATCATCATCATCAAGCCCTTCCGTGACAATCCTAAATCCAAAGAGGACTGTTTCATTTATGTTAGGTAGAATGCCCAGAGGGGACTGGGCGGTCTCATGGTCTGGAACCCCTACAGATTTTATTTTTTTCTCCAGCCGTCTGGAGTTTTTTTGGTTTTTTCTGTCCCCCCTGGCCATTGAACCTTACTCTTATTCGATGTTAATGTTGATTTATTTTGTTTTATAATTGTGTCTTTCATTTTTCTATTCTTTAATATGTAAAGCACTTTGAGCTACTGTTTGTATGAAAATGTGCTATATAAATAAATGTTGTTGTTGTTGTTACTGCATTGCTTGACCAGACAAGGGAGCTTCAAAAGAATATTTAGTTGGGGAAAGAACAAATAACCCCAATAACAGCTGCAGGGGGTGACAGGGAGACGTCCCTGTCACTGCTCCGCCACCAGGAGGCGTTCTAGCGATTAAAGGAGCGAAACGTTGGTGAATGGTGGTTCCTAGCTGAAGACACTGCAGCTGACCCATGGGCACCGGAGGAGGTGCGACAGGCAGCAATGCCAAGCAGGTTATACCACCTACCTGTACATCGACAGTTACAGTTATTGTATGTAAAGTGAGGGTAGAGAAATAGGCTTCCAAGTATTCACAAACAAGGCATGTCTGCTCCCTCACCTTAACAAATCAGTTCCATGTATACAAGTCTAATGTAAAATGTTTGACAGAGAGAAGATGGTTGCTTATCAATACCACGTTTGTCATAATTCAGGGGACAGTTGAGGACTTAGCTTGTGAAATATGATATAAAAAACTGAAATATCGTAGCTTTTGATACATCTATCCCCTTAAGTAAGTATATTTACTTCAAGAAGCTGTAGCAGCCAGTAACCTCTATTAATGCTGCACATTGTTAAACTTTTCTATTATTCTTTGTAAAACTGGTCTAGCTGTAACATTTTAATTGCAGTTTGGTATTAGACAGTAAAACGTATTATGCCTTTGTCGATTTTTGTAAAGTGTTGGACTCAGTTGATCGAGTTGCCCTGTGGGACATCCTTAGACTTTGTGGGATTCCCTCAAGACTGCTGGATATCATGGCCGGCCTGTACACTGGTACTGTGAGTTCTGTAGCGAGTAGAGTCAGAACCTATGCGTTTTTCCCAGTTGATTCTGGGTCTCATCAGGGGTGTGTTCTTGTTTCTACTCTGTTCAATGCTTGCATAGACTGGGTGTTAGGCAGGGTTGTGGGGTCCAGCCACTGTGGTTCATCTGTGGTTGTAGAAAGATGCACTGATCTTGACTTCGCTGACGATGCTGTGATCTTCACAGAGTCAATTGGGGCTCTGATCAGGGCTCTCGAAGTCTGAGAGTCTGGGCTTGTGAGTCTCCTGGATAAAAACCCAGAGCCAGGCCTTTAATGACCTCTTAGGCACAGTCATCAGTAGTGCGTCTTTCTACGGAGAGAGTGTCGACCTTGTCGAGGGAATTACTTACCTCGGCAGAGACATTCATGTCTCTGGTGTCTCTTCCTATAAAGTCAGTAGATGGACTGGGAGAGCATTGGGGTGGGCGGGGGTTAGTCACGAGATCACTGGTCAGGTATGTATGGTGCTCCCAGTATCTATGCAATAGGACGAAAGTCCAAGTCTTCAGAGTCCTGGTGCTTCCTGTTTTGCAATATGGTTGCAAGACACGGACACTATCCAGTGACCTGAGATGAAGGGTGGACTCTGTTGGTACTATCTATCTTTTGAAGAATCTTTGGGTACTGCTGGTTTGACTTTGTGTCAAATGAGTGGTTGCTCATGGAGTCCCAAATGAAGCACTATTTCCTAAGGGTGATCCGGCTCGCAGGATCCTCATGGTTGAGGACCCAAGCGACAGGCCCAGACCAAGGGGATGCTCACGTAACACCTGGCTGAGGCAGATAGAAGGTCATTTCTGGAGGGTGAGACTGGACTGCGTGTTCGCTTGCTGGGTTGCCAACCAGGATCCCAAGCCGTTTAGTCACGTGGTGGGTGCAGCAAAGCGCTATGCCAGTGCATGCTCCCTGACCTGACCTGAAATTAATTTAAATCAAAGTTAATACTTCCCTAACAATCCTCTTTAATAAATACAACTTTTTCTGAAAAGTTATAGAGAAAGTTTCTGCATTCTGTTTATTAAAATTTTATCCAGAATCTCAAAGCTGTTTTCCTTAAAAAAATTACTTGTAGGATGGCCATTTTAAAAGGTCTTCTTTTCTTAAAAGAAACTAAAATGTAAATTAATACTTGAATGATCTGAGATGTCAATTTTGTTTTAAGATAATAATAAAAAAAATATATGTTTTTTCATATGCTTTGCCGTTTAAGTTGTTTTAGTTTGTCTTGCTTGTTTTTAACATGCTATAACTTGCAACCTTTAATATTTCAAATTATCCGGGTCTAACGGTAAACTTAAGGGTTTTTAACATTGTGTTAAGGATGTGCTGTGCAGCACAAAGTGCTAGCTATGTGATTTGGGAAGTACTGTAATAGGGAAAATTGTTCTCCCAAATGAATCAAGGGTCATCTATAGACCCTTATTAGACATATCTGAGCAGTCACATGAGAAAGGAGAAGTACCAAAGGACTGGAAATGTGAAAAATGACTCCAATCTTCAAGAAAGGAGACAAATCGGATCCTGCAGACCAATAAGTCCTATTTCTACACCATACAAAACTATGAAATAAATTAGAAAAGCACCTGTATGAAATTAATACACTAAGTAACAACCAGCATGGGTTTAGGAGAGGGAGATCTTGTCAAACCCATCTTTTAGATTTTTTTTAAAAGGCAACTGTAATAGTTGAGAAAAGCAAGCATACAAAATAATTTATGGGGCTAACGCTTGAAAAATGTAGAAATGTGCAAAATGCTGTGTTAACAAAAGAAATGTCAACTATAAATACAAGATGAGAGACACTGTCCCACAAGAAACAACCCCTGAAAAGGATTTAGGGATGTATGTTGACACAATGTTTTCATCATCTAAACAATTAAAAAGGCAAATAAAATGTTATAAAGCCTGTAGAATATAAACTGAAGAACATTATGCTTCAATGATATACTGTACTAGTGAGACAGCATCTAGAGTACTGTGTGCATTTCTGATCACTATGCTACAAAAAAACTACAGCAGCACTTGAAGCTGTACAGGAGGGCAACCAGGTATATCCCAGAACTTAAGGACATGTCATTCTCCGACAGACTCAGAGAATTGTAAATCTGTTTAGTCTCGAGCAAAAGAGACTGCAAATGGCCCCGATCCTGGGCTTCAGTATCCAAAAAAGCACTGACAAAGCACGTCCAGCAGTTCTTTCAGCTTAAGGGTGAATCATAGACTTGGGGACATCTGTGGAAATTGAGGGGATGTGCATTCAGGACTTAGGCCAGGAGGCATTTCTTCACACAAAGAGTCATGGGAGTCTGAAACAAACTGCTAAGGCACATAGCTGAAGGAGTAACTTTGACAACCTTTAAGAAGTGTCTGGTTCTGGAGAAGATATTTAGACAGCTTATCTAAATAAACAAACTTGATGGACTGAATGGTCTCCTCTTGTTTGTCAAACTTATTTTCTTATATTTGTAATCAGTTTTTCATTTCATGTGAATTGTTGAAATATTTTAACATTTTACATTTAGTAAGACAATGTGCACAAACCACTGAAAATCAAAGAGGTATAAGCCTAATTTAACCAATTTTTGAAAACTGAGAAAAATCTGAAGAAATAACATTTGAAAAGCATTGTGGCGGCTGAAAAGTTTTCACAAGCATTATACAAAGTTTATATATTTTACTGTTGAAAAATCATATTTGCAATACCCTGGTGTATTTTTAAAACACTGAAAATGCCACTTTTTTTTTTTTTTTTAGAAATGAGTCTAAATTATAATGCAAATTAATGAGCAAGGTAATATGTTGGGGACAATGCATATTTTAATGCTCATGAAAATGTTCTCAAAAGGAAGATGATGAACCTGGAATATATTGCCTGAATCGATTCTGGTGTACTTATTCGATCTATCTAAGGACGACGTGTATATGCCTTGTAGTTAGCACAATTGGTTAGTCTTTTGCAAAACAAGTTTCACAAGGCTCTTATTTTCTGTTACTTCATTAACTCTTCCATAAACACGTGACATGTACTGGCTTACTGTAAAAAGACAAATTTTAACTGTACAGTACTATACCATTGCTAGCCATATATTTTGCAAGTTGCTTAATGCTAATATTGGAGGTTTTAGTAACTAAGGTATGAGACATTAAACTGCAAGATGACTGGTTTATCAAACCCCCACCCCTAAATTCCTTTAAGCACCTTTGCTCAGCAAGCCAGTTTTCCAACAATGCATGTAAACGGTTGCTATAGTTGCCATGGATAAAATGTACAACCAAATACATACTTTCACAAACTGTGCATGCTGCTCTACAGGTTTGCCTAGTACTGTTGTAATGCAGAACAGTTAAATATGAGATATATACATGGTACCTCTACCAATAACACGTTCCCTGAGCTACTGGCTACAACACTAACCCAAAACATGATCAATCCACCCCCTCATGCTTAATAGTTGGAGAGGTATTCCTTTCCTGGAATTCGGTACCTTTTTTTCTCCAAAAATTAATTGGGGCCAAAAATTTCTATTTTGACTTTATCAGTCCACAGGACTTGTTCCCAAAATGCATCAGGCTTGTTTAGATGTTCATTTGTAAACTTCAGGTGCTGAATTTTGTGGCTAGGAAGCAAGAAAGGTTTTCTTCTGCTGTCTCTACCATGAAGGTCATATTAGTTTAGGTGTCGCTGCACTGTAGAACAGTGGACCACCACTGCAGAGTTTGCTAAATCTTCATGAAGGTCTTTTGCCTTTCTAGCAATTCGACGAGTAGTTCTTTCAGAAAGTTTCCATGACCTTCCATCATTCCTGTTAACTGCCATTTCTTAATAACATTACGAACTGAGGAAACAGCAACCTGAAAACGCTTTGCCGTCTTCTTGTAGACTTTTTTATTTTTTATTTTTCAGAGTGCTAGGCAGCTGCTAAGAGAAGCCAATGGCCGCAGATTGTTGGGGCAAGGTTTAAATAGTCAGAAAATGTACACAACTTTGTACTTTGTATTACTTGGGGTTTCCTAACAATGACTGTGAACAAGCCATAGCCCTAATGAGCTAATTAAGGTCTAAGACCTTGGGAAAAGTTATCTAGATCCTCAAATACCTTGGTGTGCCCAAACCTTTGCATCTTGCTCATTTCCTTTTTTCACTGTACAATTGAACAAGACAAAAAAAAAATAAATAAATAAATAAATAAACTGAAGTTGCACAAAATGCTGAAAAGAAATGTGTCATCATTAACTGTATGCCTTTTGGTTTATCAGTTCATCTTCTTCTCAATTAACTAATAACAGTAAGAGACATTTTAAACAAGGGTGCCTAAACATTTGCATTCTACTATACAAGGTGTGGTCCGTAATGACAAATTATTGAGGCAGTTATAGATAATATACTTTTATTGGAGGTGACTTGTCTACACAGGGTTTTATTACAGAGTTAAAATCTCCTTTCAGTGTTACTTTATAAGAGCTTAAATTCATTCACAATGAAAGATTCTCTCAATAGCTACAAAATGGATTGCTTTTTAAATCAACATTTTAAATCCTGTGGTATATTTGCTGTAGTCAAAATGAAAAGCCTGGCAACCGAATCTCTTTTCAGCCAGGGCTGATCCTTAATATTTGAATGGGTCTCCTGAAGAAGTCTACATCTGACATTAGTGTGTACTGAGATGTAACAGCCCTTTTTTCCTGAGTGCAAGTCTAAATGTTTGCAAAATATAACGATTGATCAAAATGATGTGCATTTTTGTAAATTTGAGCTTGTTCCTTTAATTAATTAACAAAAAATCTAAATGATATCCTTTGTAAATTGTAATGTTTAAAATTGTTAATAACATTAGTTCACTTTTAATAGGCTATTTAGAGGATTGTTAATTTGGAAATATACTAGAATATGCTATAATCTGCAACACTGACACAATGAAGAGTGAATTTTGGGAAAAAAAAAGAAAAAGAGCACACTTAAATAGTTGTAGAGTTACTAATTTTAGTCATATTGAACAGGAAAGCAATAGTAAAATACAAATACTATGATTGATTGAAGTAAATATTGGTAAAATGATAAAACTACAAAACTGAGTAAGACAATAATAATAATGATAAGGTAATACAATTTAATACAATAATACAGATAGGAAAATACATCATAATTAAGAGAAAATTAGGTAAGATGGAGAGAAATAAACCAGCACAGCAGGAATGGACAAATTAATAATAATAAAGACAGAAGACGTCTATAGTATAAGTTATATCCAAAGCATTTCATTGTAACAACTTCTTACATTTTTCTGGCCTTATTAAATTTTCAAAGTGTTTTGTTTCAATCTCTTCTCATCCTCTTTAGGGGGATTATGTGTGTGGGTGTAACCTCAAATCACAATCGTCAGTACTGATGGATAAATGAACCTATATTAGATGCCTAACAAATACAGTCACTAAAGTCTCCATTCTGGGTAAGTATAGCAACTTATGTTTTTTTCAAATATGTTTCCAAATTAACAAGATTGTGAAGAATGTTTACCAGGTAAGCAATATTCTCCATCAATTTCTAGATTTTCTTTCAGGTACCTCCCCATAATTATTGTGAAGAGCTTTGTCATGAATGTAGGAGAATGATTAGCTTTGGTCCTCTCCACTGTACCAAGTATCCTAAAGTTTTATTATCAGCTTTGGTCCTCTCCACTGTACCAAGTAACCTGAAGTTTTTCTGCCTTACTCTGTCTCCTAAGTTAGTTAATTTACTTCAAACAGTTTTATAGTGTTTGTCGCAGTCACAGTTTTTTCCTGGCTGTTCAATGAGAATGTTAGCATGTACTTCACTTCACCAATTGCAATCATTATACTCTGTTTGCTGCTTGAAAGTTTATTTTGGTGTTATAAGTACACCTGTATACACATAACACTTCACTCCATTCATATCCATTCCTATTTGATTATCAAATCCATCATGTCAGAAATATTGCCGATATAGTTTTTTGTGCAATCTTTTGGTTATACCTCCAAAACCAGGTGGCGGTGGTATGAAAACATGAAAAAATGAGCACAGCTGCTGTTTTATTGTGCAAGATGAATGTAACGAGTCTTCACTACTGGTTCTGCTAACAGTTCAGCCCATTGTTGACTAGAGTTTTCATCATTGCCTACGTCTGGTTCTTCCACATCCACATTAATTCATTGAAAACCATATAGTTTCAACGTTTTTGACTTGGTTGGCTCTTTAGCATTATAATAATCTAGATGAAAACAGGCCATTCCCCCCACCAAAGTATGTGCTGGTTTTGAAGACATACTGTGGTTTGTGTCTTAGGAAACTTTTCCAGGAGTATTAGAACACTGTATTTCTCAGATGATTAGAGAGTAATGAATTTAAAGCACCACTTCCTAAGGAGAGATTACCTCAAGTGTCCATGTCAAATGAGAGGTATTTTAAAGACTAATTGGTGGTGGCCAAATGGAAGATAATTTTGTCTTCATTTGGCAATTATAAATTTACACCTTCTAGAACAAATGAATTGAACAGTAGCAGTATTAATATGGTCATGTGTATAGAGTACAGTGTAATTCTTACTTTCATGTCTCAATAATATGCAACAGGTCACTAGTGTCTGGCACCAAAATAAGCAAGAAGTATTAAATTAAAGAACTTTAAGAACATAAACCAGCTCACCGATGTACTAAAAAACGTTTAACAAGAAAAAAAAGGGTTAAAAAAAAAAATCACACTCATTTTGAGTTTCAAAACAAAAACAAAACAATTTTATTTTAGGATCTGTAATTCAGTCAAGGCAGAGAATTGCTCAACAGTTGTGGTATAGACTGGGCTGCCACAGTTTTCAGGTGCGCTCATTCTGTATGTATATTGAGTGGTTAATATGTGTTTTTTGTTGACTTCAAGAATTACTTTTACTTGCGAAGAGGTTTTGAACATACAGGACTTAGTTCGATCAGATTTATTTCCTAGGTATGTTTGCGATGAGGGAAATTTACCGTAGAGGTTTTCCCCATCTGTTTGCAGGACTGCTGCCCATCAGTCACGCTTCACCGGGAGGTACAAAGGTAAGCGTGCCGGCACTCTGGTGCACTACAAACGCAGAGGTTTTCATGCCTCACTACCGGCAATCTGCCTTTCAAATGTTTGGTTGCTTGTCAACGAAAGGACGAATTGGTATTACTGATTAGGACTAAGAGATTCTGAGCATATTTGTGCCTTCTGTTTTACTGAATCATGGTTTAATTTGGATCTACTGAACAATGTTGTTTAAATGGCAGGATATCAGTTATTCAGGGTGGACCATAACCATGAACTTTGTGGCAAATCACGAGGCGGTGGCTGCACATGTTTATAAACAACAGCAGCTAGTGCAGGGATGTGTCCTAAATTCTCTCTTATTCCTCTGCTGATTTAGAGGGTTATTCATTGCAAGCTATTATATTTACCCGGGGAATTTCATTGTTATACTAGTTGATATTTACATTCCTCCTGATGCAAATGATCAGTTGGCTCAGCAGTTAGCAGCTGATAACATTCATCATTTGGAAAACAAATTCCCCAGTACTGTCATTTTCATTATAGGGGATTTTAACCACATTAACATGAAAGACTGTTTGCCCAGAGAAGACCAACTGACCCACACATGAGGGCAGATCATTGGACCACTTTTACACCAACATTAAAGAGGCATTTTGCAATTTGTCCCATGCATCTCTTGGCAAGTCTGATCATGCCATGATTATGCTTGTTCCCAGCTATAAACGGAAACTGGAGTAGTGAAAGCCCACCAGGACTATTAGCTGCAGATGGACTCCTGAGGCTGTTGGAAGACTGAGAGACTGTTTAGGCTCCACGGTTTGGAAAGCCATGAAAGACTGGTGTAGTAGCATAGCATCACTGTGAATATGTACGACTCCCATTGTGACACATAACAATGAAACACCTTGGTTCACCAAGGAGCTCAGGGTTCTCAGAGCTGTTAAGCACCAGGTATACAGGCCTGAGAACAGGGATGAATAATCTTATCTGTAAGGCTACAGTTTAATATATCTCTAAAAGCTGCAAAAGCCACTTAAAGATCAAATGGAGAAAGGCTTTATCAGTAACAGCCTGGCAGTGTGGAGTTCATTGAAAAAACTCCCAAAATTACAGGCAGAAGTGCTCTCAAGTCTCATCCTCCCCACATTTTGGCTAATCAGTTACATGAGTTTTATTGCCAGTTTGAAGATGACAAGAGCCCCTGCTAGGACTACGACCCTCTGTCATCTGCATCAACAGTCCCCATCACTCCCTTTCACAGCTATTTCAGTGTCACTATCCCCCCTTCACTCAAGTCCAATTCCCTTTCTCCAAGTCATTCCTCTCCGCTATCTGTGAAGCAAGAAGATGTACAAAAACTTTTCAGGAAACAGAATTTTAAGAAAGCAGCTGGCCCTGATGGAGTGTCACCTGGTACTCTAAATATTTTGCAGACCAGCTAGCGCCTGTCTTCACTGACATATTCAACACCTCCATCATCAAGAAAGCCAGACAGAGATGGTTCTTCCTTTGCTCACTTAAGAAGCTTGGCATATCAAGGCGTTTATTATTACATTTTTACTCAGCCTTCACTGAAAGTATTATGACCTTCTTCTTCTTCACCGTTTGGTTTCCTTCTGCCAATTCTCCCTCTAAGACTCGGTTGCAGCGGGTGATTTGCTCAGCTAAGAAACTTATTGGCTGTTGTCTCCTAACATTAAAAGATATGCTCATCACCATAGCAAAAAAGAGAGAAGGAAAAATTGCAGTTGACTTCAGCCACTCCAGCAGCCATCTACTTTAAATTGCCATCACAGAGGTGGCACAGGTATATTGCTAACTTAACTATATGCCATCTCTGCAGCTTCTTTCCTCAGATTATTCTGATCCTAAATAAACATATATAGGGTCACACCTAACTGTTTTTGCAGTATATTACTGGTCACTGTACCGTTTGTCTATTTGTAAATACTTAGAAAGCACGTACTATTTGATATCTACATTATTTTGGACAGTTTTTCGATTTATTTGAGTTAACGATTGAAGTTTGTAAATGTTTTGCTCAATAAATTGTTGTATTTGTATAGTGGTTTGCACAATGTCAGGTTAATGGTGGGTTGAAATCGTGTTTTCTTGCGTTGGTAATGTCTTGATTTCAATGTTTTTGCACCTAACCAAAGTCAAATCTGTTCACATGCTAGCAATAAAGTGATTCTGATTCGAAAACAGTTTGAATGTTTTTTTAAGCGCAAGTGAGACAGAAAGAAAGCAAACTGAAAGCTACCTGTCACATCACATGACACCGCCAGACAGAGTGAAAGAAGCTTACTATTATGTATGCCCCAAGTTAAGCCTTTTGTTTAGCTAATATAACTGGAAACCTGGCAAAAACATTCAGTTGCAGTTTGCCATTTGCATATTTATAAATATTTTTTCATTTACTATCAGTTTGCATCCATAAACATCACTTCGATTCTGTGTATATGTATACACACACACACACAAGCACTATACAAAGGTTTTAGTTTATACAAACAAGTCTTAGATGATATTTAATGTAACCTGTGTTAAATGTATCAAAAGAAAATAATGTATTTTAGAGCTCTTTTGTAAAACTTGAAACAAAAAAATATTTAAACGCCCTTAAAGAATGAAGCATACATAGTAATAGACCACTAAAAAAAACAGGAGATCTTTGTGGTTATACAGACCAGTGCTAAATAAAAGCAATCATAACAAAAAAGTGCTAATGATAAACAATATCAAGTGGAAGTTGAATCAAAATGATGAATGGAAACAGGACCAGCTGTGCAGAGTGAATAAAATTGAGTGGTTGGGGGGCTCTCCCAAGGAAGAATTTTGTGTCAGACAAGTGTTTACACATTGCTATAATTCTTACTAAATTTAATCTGAACTAAGTTGCAATGTTTTTTTAGTTGAACACATAATGATAATGTACTTTTGTATTTTTACCTCTGTACGTGGTAGGAAGTCTGGGTCAGCCTGTATCCGAGCAATAATTTCACATAGGATGATACCAAATGCAAAAACATCGGCCTGTACAAGATAATAAACAAACAAACAAAAAATACATAAGCAATGGGCAAAGATACTATAGAATTCATCCAGAAGACAATCTTGGCCTATTTCCCACTTATCTTTTCTGTCAAAGGTTTTGAGCGCGTTGTAGCTTCCCAACTCACCAATTACTTAACTTCTAATAATTTGAATGAACCTTTTCAGTCTGGTTTCAGGGCGCAGCACAGCTGTAACACTGCTCAGCTACGGGTAACCAATGATTTGCTTATGGCAGCAGACTCTGGACAAACCAGCATATTAATTCTATTAGACCACAGTGCAGAATTTGACACTGTCAGACATGACATTCTACTGTCCAGAATGGAGAACATGCTGGGTATCTCTGGCACTGCCCTCCAGTGGTTCAAGTCCTATCTGACTGATACGACAAGAGTTTGTTAGTCTTGGCAACAGCAGATCCAGCTCGGCACCAGCCATACAAGGAGTTGCACAGGGCTCTGTCCTTGGTCCTCTGCTTTTCTGGATTTATATGCTTCCCCTTGGCCATATTATTCATACCTTTGGACTGGGTTATCATTTTTTTGCAGATGATACTCAACTCTGTTTCAATATTAAACGTGGAACTTCATCAGAGCTTTCTCAGCTCACAACTTGTCTCAGTGAAATTAAAACCTGGATGGAGCAGAACTCTTTAAATTTAAATTGCAACAAAACTGAACTCCTGCAAATTGGGACTAAAGTGCAACTTAATAAAATGAGCTCCTGCCCAGTCCATCTTGCCGGTGATCTCATCAGACCTGCCTCTACTGCAAAGAATCTTGGTGTCATTTTTGATTCCTCCCGTTCTTATTCTGCCCACATAAATCACATTAAAAAACATTCTTACTTTCACCTCCGTAACATATCACGTGTTTGCTCCTTCCTCTCCTTTTCTAATGCTGAGAAAATTGTCCATGCTTTTATTACATGCGGCATCAATTATTGTAATTCCCTACTGGCAGGTGCCCCTTCTAATCTTATGTCACAGCTCCAGCGTATTCAAAACTCGGCTGCAAGAGTCCTTACTTGAACCAGCAACAGTGAGCATATCACACACATCCTGCTTTGCCTTTACTGGCTCCCTGTGTCTTACAGAATTTAATATAAAATTCTACTAATAACCTACAAAGCCTTAAATAACCTTGCGCCAAACTACATCAGTGACCTTCTCCATCACTAATGTGCCTGCCCGCCCACTAAGGTCCTCTGATCCTGGCAATCTTGTTGTACCCCACACTAATCTTCACTCCATGGGTGACAGCAGGGCCTTCAGCTGTATAGCGCCCAGACTCTGGAATGACCTACCAAAATTAATCAGATCAGCTGACTCCATAAACTCTTTAAAAAAACAACTCAAAACTCATCTGTTCAGGAGGGCTTTTAGCTCTACCTGACTTTATTACCCTTCTTTCAGTTTACCTCTATGTCAAGATGCTCTTATAACCTGTGTGTGTGTGCGAGACCATCAATTATGTTGTCTGTTAGGCTTTTTCTCTGAATTTACTATCTTATTCTTCTTTATTTATTTATCTGGTTTAGTACAATGCTATATACTGTATACCCTGCCGTTCTATCTTAAACTCTGTGAAGCGCCTTGAGCATGGGAAAGGCATTATATAAATAAAATTATTATTAACAAATACATAAAGAGAAAAGATTATGATGTTCTCGCTACTGCAGCATAACACGGAAACGTAGTAAGACAGACATGTGACTGCAAAAAAAACCAAACAGTATAATTTGTATTTCCACTCCAAAAAAATGACTGTTAAATGAAACAGTATAGAGATACCTTTTCATTGTAGAGTTCACCTCTAAGGACCTCAGGAGCCATCCAGTAAGGGGAGCCCACAACTGCTAGCCGCTGTTTCATGCCATCCTCACTACAAAGACACATATGGTCAGCACAGGACTTGCCAAGAAATCAAAACAGTGTGCTCTATTACAAAAAATGGCAGCAAAAGAATGACTGAAGACCAGGCACAATGCAGGGACCATGAAAACGAAATAAACACATTATACAGCTGGACATATTCACTGTATCTGGGCAGCTAATTACATGGACTCTGAATTTTGCTAATTATTGCTGTCACAGTTCAATGGGCACATCTGTGTGGAACAGGAGCTGCTTTTAAGTTCAGTGGAGCAAACATTCTGAAGTGTGACTGATTTAGTGTTATGCATGTGTCTGTGTTTATGAAGCAGGGACGAAGTCCAACTAAGGCAGCATGAGATCCTTTCTAGAGACTCAGGTTTTACTCTTTTTGCCTTCACTATTATTTATTACAAAAAATCTAAACAGGACTGGGTGGTAGTCTATATCCTGTCCATTTTTATTCATACTAAACTATTAACATTTTATCATATACTTTATATCTAACAAAAGTGTTCTAATTTCAATGAACAATACTAAAGAATATGAAGGATGTGCACATTAGTAAGTTGTATAATTCTGTGTATAAATATGTTTAATTCTGTGGTTCCAGTCTTATTGAGAGTTTGGTGGCCTGTGTAACATTCTGAGACATACAATTATTGGAAAACCATAATATAAGTAAAACTGTTCTTTTAAAATGGAGTTCTCAGAGTTTAAAAGTCTAAATTCCTATTGATTAAGTCATTCAGTTTACTGGCTTACAACAGAACAGAATACAATGATTTATAAATAACACATGAACACAAATAAATGCTGTGTAAGTAAACTAGTAGTAAGTTTACATTTTAAAGTATACTTTAATAAGTAACATTAAATAAGCATTATTACAATGCATAAGCAAGCTACTTTATTTTTTCTTTCTACTGTCTGGTGATGAATATAAACTGAAAACTTAAGAAACTACAAAAAACTACTTTAACCAGTTAATCAACAAAAAAAATAGATTCTAAAATTGTAGCACCTTTTATAGTGAACAGTCAACACAGAAAGGTTTTAAATTTTATTAACATTACATCATATCACATCACATCAGTGGTTCAGAACCAGAGGAAGTTCAGACTGCCAGCTATACACAAGCAGCTAGCAGAAGCACCATGTTAGGAACTGAAAAGTAAGTTAAGACAGAGGTGGAAATATTTTCCCATATTTGGAATGACTGCTGGTATAAGTTTGCAGTGTCACTACTTTTTAGTAACTTACTGCTCTCATCTGCAGTTTGCTGTGCTTGCTGGGTAGGCCATTTTGAAATTTCATCTGGATACAGATACATAACAAAACAAACAAGTTGCAAAACTGAATTTGGCCCAAGGTGGTACATTTGCACTTTTTGTTTTTAAACTCATTTTAAAGATAACTGCGCTTTTGTCAGGATGTTTGGTTAATGAGACCTAGCATAGCAGGATCCTCAGTACTGAGAGTGAGCTTTAAGACAGTTGGTTTACAATCTAATTATTTAATGAGACACTTTCAAGCCTTAAATATGAAAATTCTCTCTTAATTTTACCTAGTATTTTCTTTGTTTAAATTAAGCATGAAAATCCATGAATACCCATTCCACATTATCTTTAGCTTCCATCTTTGGCTCATCTGTTGTGGCCAAAAGTTTTGAGAATGACACAAGTATTGGTTTTCACAAAGTTTGCTGCTTTAGCGTTTTAAGATCTTTTTGTCAGATGTTCAAGTAAAAGGATTTCATAAGTTCAAAGGCTTTTATTGACAATTACATTAAGTTTATGCAAAGAGTCAATATTTGCAGTGTTAGCTTTTCTTTTTCCAAGATCTCTGTAATTTACCCTCGCATGTTGTCAATCAGCTTCTGAGACAAATCCTTACTCTTATCATACTCTTAATTTGTGAGGAATAATGTAGCCCAAGGTTAGCAATTATACAGTACATTTTAATATTTAAAAACTATTAAGAGTTAAAATTATGACTTTTTAATCAACTAAATGCTTGTAATCCTTATCCTTTTGAACTGTTAAAGGCTGTGTGCCAATTGCTATACTTTATAGTTACATCACCCAACACTTTGTGCACAGGCCTCACAGGATGTGTTAGTAGAACATTAGCACAGTTATTGTATAAAATGTGCAGAGTCAAATTTAACAGAATTATTGAATGTCTGTTACAGCTCTAGATGTTCGGAGTAGCGTCAACTATCAAAGAGTTCTAGAGTGAAAGAGCTCTGCAATTTTAGCTTTTATATTCATATCTACAAATGACCAATGAGTGCATTATTAATACACCAACTCTATGTCCACTTCAAAGCAAAAACGCTTCAATTTCAGAAAACATTCTTTTTGTATTTCTGAGCATCATTTACGATAAATTAAAAATATACATGCAACAGTAAAATATATCTGCTTATCATGAAGAGATCTGCATCATCTCACAAAAGAACATATCATAGAAACTCTACAGAAAGCAAAAAATAGTTTCCTATCATTCGTTAGTGAACCAATTCTCTCAGAATGCATGTTATTTTACTTCACAAATCCTCTGAACAACACTTAAATGTCATGGTTAAAAATTACAGCTAAATATTAATACAGTCATATGAAAAAGTTTGGGAACCCCTCCTAATTCTTTGGATTTTTGTTTATCATTGGCTAAGCTTTCAAAGCAGCAACTTCCTTTTAATATACGACATGCCTTATGGAAACGGCAGTATTTCTAGATTATCAAAAAATATGCAATTTGCATCATAACAAAATTAGAGAGGTGCATAAAGTTGGTCACCCCAACATAGATATTACATCAATACTTAGTTGAGCCTCCTTTAGCAAATACAGCAGCCTCTAAACGCATCCTATAGCCTTTGAGGAGTGTCTGGATTCTGGATGGAGGTATTTTTGACCATTCTTCCATACAAAATCCAGTTCAGTTAAATTTGATGGCTGTCGAGCATGGACAGCCTGCTTCAAATCATCCCATAGATATTCGATGATATTTAAGTCAGTGGACTGTGACGGCCATTCCAGAACATTGTACTTCTCCCTCTCCATGAATGCCTTTGTAGATTTCGAACTGTGTTTTGGGTCATTGTCTTGTTGGAATATCCAACCCCTGCGTAACTTCAACTTTGCGACTGATGCTTGAACATTATCCTGAAGAATTTGTTGATATTGGGTTGAACTCATCCAACCCTCGACTTTAACAAGGGCCCCAGTCCCTGAACTAGCCACACAGCCTGATTAAACCTTTACCAAATTTGACAGGTGGTAGCAGATGTTTATCTTGGAATGCGGTGTTCTTCTTCCGCCATGCAAAGCACTTTTTGTTATGACCAAATAACTACATTTTTGTCTCATCAGTCCAAAGCACTTTGTTCCAAAATGAATCTGGCTTGTTTAAATGAGCATTGGCATACAACAAGCGACTCTGTTTGTGGCGTGAGTGCAGAAAGGGCTTCTTTCTCATCACCCTGCCATACAGATGTTCTTTGTGCAAATTGCGCTGAATTGTAGAACGATGTACAGATACACCATCTGCAGCAATATGTTCTTGCAGGTCTTTGAAGGTGATCTGTGGGTTGTCTGTAACCATTCTCATAATCCTGTGCTTTTGTTGTTCCTGTATTTTTCTTGGCTTGCCAACTTGCAATCGACCACCTTAAATACCTTTTATCACTCATGATTGGACACGGGGGTGGCACGGTGGCGTAGTGCCTCGCAGTAAGGAGACCTGGGTTCGTGTCCCGGGTCCTTCCTGCATGGAGTTTGCATGTTCTCCCAGTGTCTGTGTGGGTTTCCTCCGGGTGCTCTGATTTCCTCCCACAGTCCAAAGACATGCAGGTTAGGTACATTGTCCCGTGTGTGTGTGTGCCCTGCGGTGGGCTGGCACTCTGCCCGGGGTTTGTTTCCTGGCTTGTGCCCGGTGTTGGCTGGGATTGGCTCCAGCAGACCCCCCGTGACCCTGTATTCGGATTCAGCGGGTTAGAAAATGGTTGGTTGGATAATGGATGGATGGATAATTGGACACACCTGTCTATGAAGTTCAAGGCTTAACGAGCTAATCCAACTAATTTGGTGCTGCAAGTAATCAGTATTGAGCAGTTACATGCATTCAAATCAGCAAAATTACAAGGGTACCCACATTTTTGAACAGTCAATTTTTCACATTTGATTTAATTTCATACAACTAAATACTGCTTCACTAAAGATCTTTGTTCGGAAAATACCACAGTACTCAGATGTTCCTAGGAAATGAAAGACATGCCACTGTTATCTGTTTTGTTGAAAGGAGAGTAAATTATTATGCAGGCTGAGAGGGGTTCTCAAACTTTTTCGTAGGACTTTAAATCTATTACATGTGTACATTCTAATGATGAAGAGGACAAGTAAATTACAAGACTTTTTTTTAATCACAATACAATAACAAAGACTAAATTCTTTGCATGAGATATCATTGCTGTGTCCTATCCATGTTTGAAATATACCATAACAGACATAAAGCAGTTACTGAGCAATATAGCCATACTGCCAAGTGGTGGGTGCAGCAACGCTCTATCAGCGCATGGTCACATCCTCCTCCTCCTTACTGCTCGAAGGTGGGCGTGTCTCGGAGTCACGTTGAGCATATGCTTTTACCTGAGTCATGGTCCCACCCACCTGTGAACACACAATGCCATGTTTTTTGATTTACCCACTCAATCTTCCAATATATTTTGTTGTGTCAGGTAAAATTCTTACAGATACAACTAGCTTTATCTTTAAAATGCAATCATTTTAGATGTTTCCATTACATTTCACATTTTTTTTTTAATTTTCACGGTTTTAGATGATTGAAAATGTGTTTTTATTAATGTCAAGGTTTTCAAAGTTTTGTTGTAAGACACATTGGGAGCCCTATGCAATGGTCTGCCCATCTGTGTCCAAGAAAAGTGTGCTGCTTCTGCTATAATTAGAAGCAAGATTACAGTTCTGTTACAATTTATCAGAAGACAAATTCTAAGTTTAAAGGATTTGGTATCTTTCATAATTATTGTCAGTGGCAAGAAAATATTAACTGCTATAATAATTGCACAGTAATTACATGATTTTTGAGGCATCCTCTATGGAACTCGGCATGTTGCCTTTACGAGCATCACAAATAGAAGTAGATCAAAAATGAAGTAACAGTTTTTCCACTGTTGATATAAATGCTTGTGTCTGGATAAGAAGGCCATATTATGTGATATAATTGGCAAAACTATACATAGTAGGAAATACTTAACATACCAATATCATTAAATATCATTATGTTCAGAAAATTTTCATGTTTTGATTTTATAATGTCTGGCAGTGTAGCAATGTCAAACGAGCTTTCAATTATTGCATGTTTTCCATCATTTTTTCATTATTCTCTAAAGTGACTTGTACCTTGCTTGATGCATGCCAGATTATTTAACAGCTAGCCTAGAATGACTACCAGACAAGTGAATTGTTCTCTTTTAAAACATCTTTAGACCAAACAGGAAAAGAAAGGCTATAGTGTCAAGTAGAGATCATGAGATCTGTTGTGGTGCAGGAATTTGTATGCAGTGTAAATCAGAGCTGCAAGAGCAAAATTTCACTGAGCGGTGAAGAGTGTCACACTGCAATTACAGATAGCTACTGAGGCTGTGTTGATAGAGGGAGTGAGAAATGGGAGTCAACTGCTGAATGACATAGCATGAGCTGCCACCAGTTGCCCAAGAGAGGTGCACAGGCACTTGCAGAGTGAAGCTGCACTTTGTCCTTACACACTGAATACAAGAAGATATTGCTAGTAAAGTTGCTGGAGAAGCACAGGAGTTGCCAAAGTAATATGTGCCAGCATGCCTGTAAAGAGGGTTTGTTATTAGCCTATACTTAATTTTGAATCTCAACCAAACTAAGCCAAAAATGTGAAGGTTCCTAGGAACTGCATAGAATGCAATGATTACAAAGCAACAAGTACCCAATAAAAAAAGAAACAGGACACCCCTGAAGTGGTGAGCATTTACAGTGTATACATAATGGAACACTGCAGCAATTGAAGCCTGTGACTGGAAACTATTGCCTCTTATAAAGTTATCAAAGAAAAAAAAAATGACTCTTGGGCCAGGACAATAACTAATGTCATTTGCAGAGACTGATTTGCTGAAGATCTGCAAAAACAGGAAGACCCGTTGAACATAGGAACTGTAATAACAGCTGTTTGCTTTAATGTTTTTTTTGCACTTGTTAAACAAGTGAAAGGTGTGACAGTGTGCTACCGGGTCATTCCGGACAAAATGAGCACTTCCTAGCAAATGAGGACACTCACACAAAGCAAGGGGTAGGTGTGAAAGTGATTCAGTACTTTTATTAAAACCGAACAAATCAAGCATCCAAAAGTGCAGTGCAAAAGTTATTCAATAAATACATAACCCATTAAAACAGTGAATTGTGGAGTTTTAAACCAAGTCAAATAAATAATCGTTTTTAAATGAGGTTAAAACACAAGAAGGTATCCTTCCTTTAAAAATGTAGTCTCTGGTGCAATCTTTTAAAATCTACATCTCCTCTGCTAACCCCAAACAGGACCTTGCAGAAGAGGACACACCCAATCGCCAGGCGCAGCTATCCAACTCCTGCTTCTAGTCTGGGTCCCTGCAGTCCCATGCCTCCCAGCAGGACACCCATTCCAGACCTCAGCTTGCAAAGGCTCAGGTCCCTGTGGCCATTGTGGTCCTAACACGGCTCACCATCCAAGCCTCTCCTACTCCCGCAGTGAGTCCTACCAGCAGGTTAGTCCAGCTCTCCGGTTGCTCATCTGGAGTAGACTTTTCCAGCCCCTGAACATTGACCATGCACTCCTCAAGGGACTCTCCTTCCGGCCGGCCGGCTGGCTGCCTCCCCCTACCACCCCCTCTTTCCCTTATCCTCCTTATTTCTTTCTTTTCCTTCTGTGTAGGCTCCTCTATTCTATGCTGCCTAACTGGGTGCAGGTGCAAGGAGTTGCTCACTCCGCTGCATAATTGAGGTGCCTGACTGATCCGCCCGGCTGCACACATGTATATGGCATGGTCAGCTAGTTCCCCAATTATCCGCGGGGTGAAACACATTTGCACACTCACACCCGATTGGAGCCTGCACCTCCTCGTGTCATGATTACTTATTTAAAACTAGCCACTAATTTCCTAGCCATGGATCCTCTTTACCACAAAGGGTCCAGGAATTGTTACTATTTCTTAGCAATTACACAGTTCTGCAACATTTTATGTTGTTAACTGACTTAATAGTGATATTTTAGTTAATAAGATCTGTTTGCCACTCTGCATTCATCCTTACATTTAAAAACACACTGTTCAGGCAAAGGAGAAAAACCTAGATATGATGCATGAACTCTATATTCACACAATATCCTAAAAAGATAAAATGAATTCTGAGAGTTTAAGGGTAAAAAATATCATTTGGACAAGCTCATAAATATTCCTTAAATACATATGTAGATGCTGTACCAGTCAGGATAGAATTTCATGACGGGAAGGGACAACTTTAAAATTAAATGGCTTTAATATTGTTGATGTTTTTCCACACCTAAATCCACTCTGTGATTCCAGGTTACTGTATGTGCAAGGTACTGCCGGGAACGGAAGGGAGCACATGCCTCTCCCATTCTTTGATAACATTACACGTTTGATGTACATAATGCTAATGTAACATCAACAAAGAGCCGTCTTCACAAGACCTCTATAGAGCTGGGCTGTACTTTTATCAGGCCTGATAATGACATTCTTGATAAATGTATTTACACTGCAGAAACAATACACTTTGGGTAAGGCCAGATTACTACTTATTTTTAAATTAGGCAGTGTGACCAAGTTGCTGAGATAGTGATCTTTAAATTCTCTGGTTACCAGTTTCAGTCCCAGCACAGACTGAGTAATTCTGAACAAGGCAGTTAAAGGAACAGGTAGTGGATTTTAGGAGGCCCAGGCCCCTCATGGACCCCATGATCATCAGAGGAGACTGTGTGCAGAGGGTGCAGATTTATAAATACTTGGGAGTGCAGCTGGATGATAAATTAGACTGGACTGCCAATACTGATGCTCTGTGTAGGAAAGGTCAGAGCCGACTATACTTCCTTAGAAGGTTGGCGTCCTTCAACATCTGCAATAAGATGCTGCAGATGTTCTATCAGACAGTTGTGGTGAGTGCCCTCTTCCATGCCGTGGTGTGCTGGGGAGGCAGCATAAAGATGAAGGACACCTCAAACCTCGACAAACTTGCTAGGAAGGCAGGCTCTATTGTAGGAATGAAGCTGGACAGTTTAACATCTGTGGAACAGCGACAGGAGCTAAGCAGGCTCCTGTCAATCATGGAGAACTCAATGCATCCACTGAACAGTGTCATCTCCAGGCAGAGGAGTAGCTTCAGTGACAGACTGCGGTCACTGTCCTGCTCCACTGACAGACTGAGGAGATCGTTCCTTCCCCACACTATGTGACTCTCTATTATTCAAAGTTATTGTCTGTTTTTACATGCATTTTTATTACTTTTTAATACATTTTTTTGTTTTGTTTTTTTGTATCAGTATACTGCTGCTGGAGTATTTGAATTTCCCCTTGGGATTAATAAAGTATATCTATCTATCTATCTATCTATCTAAAGCTGCCCATCCTCCAGCTTTTCAAAGCCAGAAATAGGTTTAATGTCCCTTAAAGGAACTTGAAATGGTATTGACTATAGTACGGGCTATACAAAGTAATGTTTGCTATTTGCAGTGGTCAAAACTGTCATATAATCACACAAAATTCAGAGATATCTGATTTGCACACTGAGTGATCCTTTCATTCAAAAATAAAAGAAAACAAAAAACCCTGCATCTTTCCTCTAAGTCTTCAAACATGCTGCTGCAATGGGTGCCAAGTACCTCAAAGAAAAATTTTAAAACTCTAACAATTAGATAAATGGGCTCATTGCCAATTGAGATATCAGAGTGGGTGTGTCTTAAGGTTAGTACTTGGGTGTGTTCATAGAATATTCTGTACTTGAACAGCCATTAGAAGGAAGAGGAATCGTTGCTTTAAGCTTTATAACATGGCTTCAGTTTTGTAAGATGCTGTTCACTGGCACTAAATCCATATTCACAGATTATCTCTACTTGTACGAACATTTTTAACTGCAAATTAAAAGCTAAAGTAAATGAGTAGTCTTAAAGGGCATTGGGCCATCTTTTGAACACTGCCAGGATAAGGTGACAAACATACACCTTAAGATGCAAGGTTGTGAAGCTGGCTGTGCAGGCCAAAAATTACAGTTAGAACTCACAGAAATACAGCAATATGAACATTTAGATGGCACCACAGAAGCAGCATTCTACAAAGACTGTGAAAAATACAAACAGACATAAAAAGAAAGATGATCACAGAATAACAGCTATTTTACTCGGCAGTGGGAATGGCTTCTGCATTAAATGTCATGAATTGTCAAAGCTTAAAAATGTGAACTTAACCATTGTATAGATCTACAAAACATTTTTTAAGGAAAAGTATTTTTTTTTTGCTTTTGAAAAAATTAGAAGACTTGAAAACTTAGTGCACCTGGTGTCCATCAAACTGGCCCTACTGGTGCAGTCTTCTTTCATTAAAATATCCCCAGGAAAGCTTTGTAAAGTGGCAAATATGTGCCGATATCAAGACTTGTTAAAGTATGTCAAGCTGAGACATTCTGAAATTGCACAGATCTTTTCATAACTTTTTATTGGCAATAGAAGAGGGCTGATCATAAAT
Source organism: Polypterus senegalus (assembly GCF_016835505.1). Lineage (NCBI taxonomy): Eukaryota > Metazoa > Chordata > Cladistia > Polypteriformes > Polypteridae > Polypterus > Polypterus senegalus. Next base: position 221,875,293 of record NC_053157.1, read on the forward strand.
ACACACAACAAATTAAGCGGTAGGCTCTGTATTTTTTCAGCTGTCCACATTCCGGTTCCACTGGACCAAGTTAAAATTCACTGAACCACCCTCCACCTCCCATTATCTTAACTGTGTAGGAGTTAAAAAGCAATCCACAATATAAACCATTAGCAAGTACATTACAAAAATTACCTTCTTAGAATATAAGCACACATTGGTATTCTGCTTTTTGCTTACAAAAGATGTGTGAATTTCATAGTCGGATACGTACAGCAATTTAACTGCTGAGTAACAGTTTTTATGACTTTCATAGAGAGGGTTATAATACAACAGGAATTATGAAACACTTAGTTAATCATTATTTAATATGATTTTAGCCTGCTATTCAGAGAGTTATTAAGGCCACATTTCTAATGACTGTCCCTATGTGCTCAGATTATCAAATTTTTAGAAGTCACCGACCTGTAGTTGGGAATCTTCTCTGCTAATCCAAAGTCTCCCACCACTGCACTAAACTTGCCATCTTCACAGCGGACAAGGCAATTCTGCAAGTAGATGTGAGAATAGGACAAAAGAAAAAACAGTTGGTAAGGATGCTACATTGTATGCATATTAATAGAGACAGATATATCACAACACGTTAGCCTAGCAGTAGACCATTTGTGGAAGCAGGCAGTCTTGAAATCCTCCTATTCATTCTGAAATCGCTTTATTTGTTCATTCACAATTTAATTCTTAGAACATTCTTCCAGCAGTTACTTTATTTAAATGTAAAAAGAAGTAATGCAGTCTGTACACTTCAGAAGGAGCACTTCAATTATTTTCTGCTATATGAGATTACAAAACATGTGAAGCTGATATAAAGATGTCAATGCAATCTCTTGTAGGTTGATTGAAGTAGAAAATTGTGATTTACTCCTGCAGACTCTCTAACTCTAAATTACCGAGTTCAGAAAACAGATTGTTGTGTCATAATCTATTTTCTTTGTTAAGAATAACTTTTTCACCCATCAGTTACTTCTGCCAGTACTACATTTTGACTAGCAGTTTCTCTTGAGTTATGAATCTTTAAAATCAAATAAAAACCTGGGTAGATAATATTACATGTTAATTATACTTCTTATTGCTACTTAATGACTTTGGTGCTGTCACATAAAACTATACAGTATATACAGTTTATAAATCTACATGTCAATGATTGACTTACTGATAAGAAATTCCTGGACACCAACATAGGGAAAAATTATTTTTAGCAAAAGATTCATCTTATTACCCTGAAGCCCAGAAAAATGTAACCAGGCTAAAAAGTTAATTGTAAAAAGTAATATTAATTAGTGTAACAACTAAAATCTGGCAACCTCAATGTAAGCACATATAGCACACACACATGAATGATAAAGACATGAATAGGATGAAGTCTGCAACTACAAGTAATAACTAAATAAGGATCACTTAGCTTAACTCTCTTTGGGTATACATTTATAAGCATTAAAAAAAAAGTATAATTGAAGTACCTTCAGAACAACTAAATATGTCTGTAAGAGAAGAGTTGGGAAACAATTAATCAATCTCAAACTGATAAGTTTGATTTCACAAAGGTAAACTTAAAGCTGGGGATAAAGGTTAAACAAATGAAGGGGGAGATATAGAAAATGAAAGCAGTGTGTGACTTTTGAAATTTGTATTTGATTGGCCTCACCACAGCAAATATCACAAAGCTGGCAAAGTGATTTTCTGAAAAAACTGATTTGAAGAGGACGTCATGACAAAAGTAACTTTAAAGAAAATGAAAATATCCTTAATGATCTTGATATTCATTAATGCATTGCCTGTCTTTCTTATAACATCCTTTACTGTTTATAGTGGTTTTTATCTAACAGTCTATCTTTAAATAAAGATTTCCAGACAGAGCCTTTCCTATAACTTCAAAACTTAAAATATCAAAGGGTATATACAGAGTTACAATCTTTGTTCAGAGATTTTTTTGGTATGGAAAACAGATGTTTTCAGGTAAGGTAGCTCTTCTCACAAATCATGGAGCTGAAGAGTGGCATTGTATGTGCTAATCAAAATGGAACACCGGTACGAATTTCACTGTACTCTATACATAGGTCAATAATGAACCAATAAACTTACAACACAGCACAGACACAATAATGTTTGAAGTTTTATTTCTGTAGTACTGATTTTAAGCAACACAGTACTGATCAGAAAAGTGGAAGTGAATAAATTTAGAATATGCACATGTCAGGTAGTCTCCCAAAACAATAACAGCTCCCATTTGATGCTATAATTTTAAAAATTATATAAGGGAAATTTAGGCCCTGCCAATGACTGTTTATTAAGTGAGACTTTTTGATTGACTAAGATATACTTTTTTTTTTTTTTAAATTTACTTTTTATTAAGACAGACATGTACATGCATTAATTTGGGGTAAATATTGATTTAATTTTACAGAGATTTTACAGGGCAGATTTTGTTTGTGAATGAGACTGTCTTGGAACATGTGGGTAAGTAATGGCTGTATATGGAAAAACATAATTATCGACACTACAAAAACAAAACATTTACACTTACATCTGACACACAATATTACGATTTTTACAAAAAAAACTAATGCACGTTTAAGGTACTTAAACATATTCTATTACAATTACATCATAAACAAAACATTTGCTTATTAACATATGTTCTGATTAAAAACATCATTGAACTTTGTACAACTCATTATACAGCTTAATATTTCATGCCATGCCCACTATAACCTATTTATTTCTTATGTATTAAGATGACCGTTTATTTTATACTTTGGATTTGCTATTTAAATTTCTAAATGCTGTCCACTGTATTCTGTAATTTCAACTGATTATCAATGCTCCTTAAGATACAGTATGTGACCCATCACCATCCTTAGATATCCATCCTGTATTGTTTTTGTTTTTTAATTAGCTGTCCTCTGGGACAATTTCCAAGATGGTATTTAAAAATGATCATTCCATTTCATTACAATTTTAATACATTCTAGTACACACACACACATATATGTATTGTCATACACGTGCGCATAGGAGGCAGCTAAAGGATTCAAAAGAAGGAAATTCCACACGAGGCCAGGGGGAGGCAGAGTGAAATAATCCTCTCTCTTTTACCCCTGCAGACCAAATACGGGAAATTCTGGCTGGAACCGAAGACGACATTGTCTGGTTCCAGGTTTAATGATGGCACCTCCGGTTCCAGGCCCGATGACGTCATTTCGCCTGAACGACCTTAAAAACCAGCTATCTTTCTTCTGTCAGACAGTTCTGTTTTGGATTCGAACCTGTAACTACACTACAACAAAACTGCCTACCTTTTGCAGTCTTTATTCAAGTATACGGGTGGCTACCACAAACCTTCTCCTGTGTCAAGCCATTTTTTTCCATAGTATATATACAAATACATATATTAATATACATACATAATATGCCTATATATGTACAGGTATATATTTGGGCGGCATGGTGGCGCAGTGGGTAGCGCTGCTGCCTCGCAGTTAGGAGACCTGGGTTCGCTTCCCGGTCCTCCCTGTGTGGAGTTTGCATTTTCTCCCCGTGTCTGTGTGGGTTTCCTCCGGGTACTCCGGTTTCCTCCCACAGTCCAAGACATGAAGGTTAGGTGCATTGATGATTCTACATTGTCCCTAGTGTGTGCTTGGTGTGTGGGTGTGTGTGTGTGTGCACCCTGTGGTGGACTGGTGCCACACCCAGGGTCTGTTTCCTGCCTTGCGCCCTGTGTTGGCTGCGATTGGCTCCAGCAGACTCCCGTGACCCTATAGTTAGGATATAGCGGGTTGGATAATGGATGGATGGATGTATATATTTGCACCAGTCAATGGGTGGGATATAGATAGCAAGTGAACAGTCAGTTCTTGAAGGTGATGTGTTTGAAGAAGGAAACATGGGCAAGCATAAGGATTTGAGAGACTCTGACAAGTGTCTCATTGTGTTGGTGTTCCCAGTATGCAGTGGTTGGTATCCTAATTCAGCAGGGTAATGGGCCCTGCCACACTGCAAAATTGTTTAGGACTAGTTAAAGGAACATGAAAAAGAGTTCCCCAGATCTCAATCTGAGCAAGCACATGTGGGATGGAAGGCTCACTTATCAACTTACAGGATTTAAATAATCTGCTGCTAACATCTTGGTGACAGATACTATAGGAGTCCATACCTCAAGGTGTCATAAGGAACTATACAATATTAAGCAAGTGGTTTTAATGTTGTAGCTGACCAGTGTGTGTGTGTACATATACTGTCTGGCAGTAGCTCATGATCTTCTTAGGTCAAAATCATTATATTTTACAGCAATATCTAATGTCATTTTAAACTAGAGACTCTCTTAGCTAAAATACTGCAAGAAAACCTTTCTGCCCTATATATACCTAGCAGCCACAGTGAGTAGCTGCTGCAGTTTTTCTAACTGATGTCAGTGTAAATGAGTACATTAGAAATAAAACTGTTCAGGTCAAAGGCTGTGAATTAAATTTCATATAATTTTTGAAATGCTGCGCTAATGTTGCAATAGCCGTGACACACTTCATTACATCTGTGGCGAGTTCACTTTAAAAGCACAGAAAAGGAGAATGACAGCACTCCAAAAGAGTTATACTTTGGGTGCAAAATTGGTGACCAGGATAAAGTATGGGCTCCTCATACTGTATATGTGCATCTTGTGCTACCAGTCTGCAAGCTTAGCTGAAGGGTGTGCGTCCATCCATGCCATTTGCCACCCCAATGATATAGACCAGTGTTTCTCAAACTCGGTCCTGGGGACCCCCTGTGGATGCAGGTTTTCGTTCCAACCAGATTCCTAATCAGTAAAAACACCTGATAACGATGATCTCATTTAATTAGCTGGTATTTTTTTTTCCTTTTATTCGACATTCAGAAAAGCATAGCAGCATGATTTTTACATTTATAAGACATTTATAAATATTTCTGCTTTTGCTAGATTTAAATGCTTAACTTTCTTTTGTTGATTTCATTATACTTTGCCCTTTCTCTGTGCAGTTTTCCCCCCTTCATTGTATCTTAATAATGACAACTAAAAACGAGCAGATCAGACACACTGGCAAACAACACTGAATAATCAAAGGCTGCAACTACTTTAGCGTCAGACCCACTAATTAGTAAATAATGGATTAATTAAACAATTGGAACACCTTGAAAAGTAGAATGAAAATCAAGATGAAAATACTGTTAAAAAGAAAAAAATACATTATTCCTATAGAATTGATTGGTACATTTTAATATTTTTTTTTAGCAAACTTGGTTTTCTGATTAATATATTGTTCCCTAAACACAGAATTTGGGAAATATCAGTTCACTTAATTAGCCCAGGATTTCAATTAAAAACAGAAGCTGGTTGGATCAAAAACCTGCAGCAACATGAGGTCCCCAGGACCGACATTGAGAACCCCTGATATAGATGGACAAGAAGGATCATGCAATTGATTGTTGTTTCTGTATGACGAATGTCTCAGAATTTTCTTCCAAGAACAGGAAGTATATTGAGTACCCGAGCCTGGCCTTAGCAATGAGACCAGTGCCACAGAACGAAAGTCTTCCTGTTCCAAAACTGCCAAAGGTGTGGACACTAGAGGATGAGGACAAGGAGGCAGAGATGAACAAACTGATGCTGATGGAAGCTGCTGCAGCTGATGATGATCCAGATTTCGAGCATTCAACATCCAGCTATCCTCATTTAATTTCTCAAGCAGAGCTCAATGATCTTTTTAGAGATTTGGATCAAGGTTGCAAGGAAAGAATCTATTGTCACCAAGTACAAAAATTTCACTATTTTGCCACCACCATGAAAATTTGACAAAATTCTTCAGACAAGTTGGCATTCTGACCTGTTGTAGTGACATCGATATACTTTCTGCTCTTGGGTATGAACATGATCCAACAGAATGGTGAATGCTTATTGACTTATCATTGTTAAGTGTGAAGGCTGTTTTTCTGAAAACTAGCAATATTTACCCTTCCATACCTGTTGGACATGCTGTTCATATGAACATATGAGAACATGCAGCTGCTGCTGAAACACATGCAGTACTCGAGGTATACAGTAATTGGAATATATGCAGCGATCTGAAGGTGGTTGCAGTTTTACTCAGTGTGCAGCTTGGATATACCAAGTACTGTTGTTTTTTTTTGCAAGTGGGACAGCCAAGCAAAAGATTCACATTATGTGATAAAGGACTGGCCAAGTAGTAGGAAATTGGTTCCAGGGCAGAAGAATGGTGAACAAGACCACTGGATGATCCAGAGAATATATTTCCTCCACCTTTGCACATCAAACTTCAGCTATTGAAAAACTTTGTTAAGGTAATGAACAAGCAAAATGAAGCCTTTGCATACTTGCGACAGATGTTTCCAAGCATGAGTGATCCCAAGATAAAAGAAGGTGTTTTCATTGGCCCACAGATCCAAGAGATGAAGGAGGATAGTCACTTTGATGGCCTTCAGTAGGGTGCCGAATGTGTTGCATGGACTGCCTTCAAGAATGTGATTTCTGAAGTTTCTGGGCAACTACAAGGTATCAAACTATGTCAAACAGGTTGAAAGTCTGCTCCAAGCATAAAAGTTGACGAAGTGCAACCTGTCACTGAAGATACATTTCCTTTATTCCTACTTGGACTTCTTCCCAACCAACCTCAGCGCTGTCAGTAACGAACATGGTGAAAGGTTTCACCATGACATTGCCAACATGAAAAAACGCTACCAGGGAAACTGGGACACTATTGTTGGACACTGACACGTGAAGCACTGGGACAGTGACTACAAACAAAAATCTGCAGCAAAACATTTCTAGTTTTCTCTCGTGTTACATACGTTGCAATATCATGCATAATTGCAGTTTTCTTGAAAACCCTACACAATACAGAAATTACAAATACATATTTGTGTTCAGTGTATAAAAATCTATTGGTTCCTCTAAAAACTGCAGAGGAAACAAACATCAACAACAATAATTGCTGTTTTAAATTTGTAATTAATTTCCATAATTTTTTAGAGATCTATTTCCACTTTGACATTAAACAGACATTTTCTGTTAATAAATGTCAAAAAAGTCAACATAAATCCATTATGATTTAATGTTGTATAACAATAAAATGTGAAAACTTCCAAGGGACAGACTTTGATATATTTGTTCTGTTATACATGTCGGGGGATTGGAAGTCACAAAACAATGTGTATTAGTAAGAGTTTGCTTATTGCTTATTTTGTAAAGTTCTTCATTAATATACTTTTTTACATACTTAAATCTTTTACTCACGTTTATTTTACTGTCTGGAAGGGTGGAAATTTGAATGATTACTTGAGGCTTGATATTGGTTTTCCTATACTGAATCAAATAAATCGTAATCTACCTTAGAGGTGTTTGTGTGAATCTTGGCCCACCAGGTGTACATACTGCAGTGCTTAGGTAGGTTACAATATAACAATCTTTGCACTTGCTCTTTATTCATAGTGACAATGAGACCACCAATCAGAAAGTCTGTCAAACTGTGAAAGAATCAATACAAGCACAAGTCTAGTAATACACAGTCACTAAACTTTGGAGTGGATTATATTCTCTGTTCACACTTTTATTTCAAAACACTGATACAATTAATACAAATGAATCTTGGTGTCGTGGAAACCTAAAATTGGCAAAAATTAGACCAGGCCAAAAGGAAGCTTTACAAAGCAAAAATGTGTGACAGTACAGTAATTTTAACTGAGTTTTAGACAAGGTAATGCGTTATGCACATACTTTACCTTAGAAGTAAGATCTCGATGAAAGATTCCCTTTGAGTGAAGATATCTTAGACCCTTTGCCACATCTAGAGCGAGCTGCATTTTGACAGACCATGAGAGGTACACATCACTGTCTAGGAGTTGCTCCAGGTTCCCACAATTGATGTACTAAGGAGAAGAATTGAACAATATATTCAGTACACATATTGTTAGACTGCAAAGAAAAAGACTTAAAGCTTTAGACTGACAAAAGTTAAACACTTAATTTCCATGGATTTAAATTGGGTGCATGCAGAGCTAGAATTGCCTTCTTTTCCTCTGACATTTTTTTTCCTACACTTTGCCCTTTAGTTTTGTCTGACTGATAATGAGAATAGCAGGCATGCTTCAGGTCCAGGATGGTTGTAATTTTAATACAAGACAAAAAAAAAAAAAAACAGTAAAATATTCTATTCTCTCCCTTAAACATGTACATTTAAAGAAGTTTAATTTATAACATATGCTTCTGTTTCAATTAAAAAAGGTAATAAACAAGCAGATTACTTTATTAACCTATAAATTAAACAATTTAAATGGAAATGCATTTGTTTCTAATGCAGATGGACAACTGAAAAATGAAATATATCCAGAAAAAAGTAGTGCTACTATTGATAGATAAATGTTGAGTGATGTTTTCTTTGCAGCCTTTGTAGATTTTCATAAAGTGTCCAACTCAGTTGATCAAGCTGACCTGTATAAGATCCTGAGACTTCACGGAATCCCCCCCAAGGTTGTTGAATATCACGGCTGGTCTGCACATTCGTACTGTGAGTGCTGTGCTGGGTGAAGGCAGAACCTCTGTATTGTATCCAGTTGATTCTGGGGGTCTTCATGGTTGTGTTCTTGCTCCTTCTCTCTTCAATGCTTGCATGGACTGGGTGTTGGGCAGGGTCGCGGGGTTCAGTGGCTGTGGAGCATCTGTTGGTGAAGAAAGATTCACTGATCTTGATTTTGCCAACGATGCTGTGATGTTTGCAGAGTCAATGGTGACTCTGATCAGGGCTCTCAAGAGACTGAGCGAGGAGTCCGAGTGTCTTGGATAAAAAACAAAATCCAGGCCTTTAATGACCTCTTGGGCACAGCCATTAGCATTGTGTCTGTATGCGGAGAGAGTGTTGACCTTGTCAAGAGGTTTCACTTACCTTGGCACTGACATTCAAGTCTCTGGTGACTCTATGAAGTCAGTAGACAGACTATGAAAGCATAAGGGGGTCATGAAGTCACTGAAAAGGAGTGTGTGGAGCTCCAGATATCTTTGCAAAAGGACAAAGGTCCAAGACTGTAGAGTCCTGGTGCTTCCTGTTTTTCTCTATTGCTGCGAGATATGAACGTTATACAGTGACCCGAGATGAAGACTGGACTCCTTCATTACTGTGTCTCTTCGAAGAATCTTTGGGTACCACTGGTGTGACTTTATGTCAAATGAGAGATTGCTCACAGAGTCCCAAATGAGACACATTACCTGCATTGTGAGGTAGCATCAGTTACAGCACTACTTTCACGTGGTGTGATTTCCTGAGGGTGATCTAGGTCACGAGCAGCTGGACCAGGCCAAAGGGGCGCCCATGTAACATCTGGCTGCAGCAGATAGATGGTCATTTCCGGAGGGTGGGTGCATCTGCCTTGGGGGTTGCTAACCAGGATCAAAGCTATTTCATTGTGTGGTGGGTGTAGCAACGTGCTGTACCAGTGAGGGAATCCCCAACCTGACCTGACTTCATATTTAAAAAAAAAAAATTGTGTTTTCACTTCTGAATGCAATTTGAATTAACATACCAAAAACACAAGCATGCTGATGTAGTTGTAAAGCCACTGGATCACTTTAATACACAAATGCTTATTAGGATGAGAAAATGCCATTTAGATGAACATACCTAATTATTTCCTGCTCATTAAACGTCTTCTAAATATTTATAAGCTAAGATTTGTAGCTCTCCAAAATACTCCTTTCAGTTTCACTAATTTGATATGTTGTTTCATGCATCTGCTGTCCTATGTGAACAAGTATTTTCTAACTTCCTTCAGAAATGTACACCTAACTTCCATCTGTGACCCCCTGTTCTGTTTGAAGAGCAGAGCCTAAGTTAATTGATGGCAATTACCCTGATTGTTCATTTTATAATCATGTCACTTCTCATATAACTCTAAATTTTTCTTAGATGTAATAAAAAAAATGAATCTCCTTCAGCCTTTCCTCATGGATCTTACTTTAGATATGCCAAGTACAGAAATATGATTTCTCTCTCCCCCATTTTTGTTAACTTAGTATTTTTTTACTAAAACTGAATGTTTAAGGATTTATTTTTAAGCCACTTTGGATAAAAAAGCTTCTGCTAAATGAAATGGTGTTTAACATTAACATGAAATCAGAAAAATATGTCTAACACTGGTGCAGCCGTATACTAAAAAAAGGCAAAAAAATGTGTATAATACAGCTGCGTTATACAGATTAAGCAGAACATTTAATTAATTTGGTTGCTGTGCAGGAAGGCGTATAGCATACCTTATTACTCTTTTACATAATTTCTATACACTGTCAGCAGATAGTGGTGAATCTACTACATGTCCTTAATCTTTCTATAATGGAATACTAGAATAAAAGACCAATATTATTTAAATTATTTTGCTTTTGTCTCTCCATATGTAGAAGACTGAGCCCTGTCCAGAGTTTGTTCCTGCCTTGCACCCTATGTAAGCTGGGACAGACTTTAGCCCTACTAAACACCCCCCCACAAAACCCTCTCAAGAACATGGTCTGGATTAGGTGGGTTAGAAAATGTCATTACATGTAGACGATTTTTTCTTTTATTCATTTTAAACTATACAAGCAACTAGGTGTGTCACAAAATACTATTAATGGTCCAAGTCAATACCAAAGTTTGAAAATGTAACAGTACTAGCTTTTTGTTTTTTTATAGTATCGGTAGTACTGTGAAAGTCGGTATCATACTTGTGTGACTGGGCTACTGAAAGTAGATGAATTACTTACTTACAGAAGACACAATGATATGTAAGAACATTGCGAGTAAAACTTCATATGGAAATGGCTCACAATGGTAAGCATACGGCTCCACATCAACACATGTTGCAAAGAATAAAAAGCAGAAATCTTATCTGGAAGTGCTTTCAGTGTAGTTGTTACTTAACAGACACACACAGAGGTTCTAATAATTGACACTTTTACCCCACAGCGGAGTGAGTACAGAAACGGATTTGTGCATGCTTTGAGAGTAAAATGACTATCGATTAGATAAAGTATAATAATTTAACTTGTACTGTCACACATTTATAAGAGATGATGAAAAGATAGTGAGATTAGTCACATTTTAAATAATGTTCTACAAATAAACAGAGGCTTCACTTTAATTCTCACAATTTAATGTGCACTTTTACAGTTCCTATTTTCAAACTGGCATATACAGTTCAGGGTCACTGGGGGCAGGTTGGGTTTTTGACCTCACATGCATCCACCGTTACATAAATAGGAATTGCAACAGTAACAACAGTTGTAGCAAGTAAACATCAAAGCAACCTCATCTGAAAGTTTCCATTTAGCTTTTCTACACTGGTGATGACACAGGCACCTCCTTGTAGGGTTTTTTTTTTGGGTACACAGTGTTACTCCGAACATATGTAGTAATATGTAGTGTTTCAATGCTTCAAAGGAGAGGGGGCATCTCCCTATTAATACAACATGTACTGTGTTAACAGAAATGCATAATCAATGAAACACGCAGCCAGCAGGACGAGAAAGACAGCATACTTCACTGATAAATATGATTGTGCAGATAATGAATTTGTGTCATTGGTTTGGTTTTTGAAGGTAAATAAGTGAAAGCACACATCATATATTTCAATGGTACATTGAAGAATGTAATGCTATCTCAAAGTTACACATTTATTGGCAATAGCAGTCCAAGTAATTTTCAGATTCTGCATTTGTACAAAGGCATAAGCAATAACAAGAAGTAATTACTTTTTAACCAACTAATAATGCATTTATACAGCTTACAATAGCAAATGTTACAAACGTAACACAGTGATGCACGGACAAAGCAGATTTTAAAAGCATGTTTTTAAAAAAACAGCTTTAAAAAGTGTGCTTAAATGGAAATGTCCTGAATTATCTTGGAATTCACTAATTCAACAGTACAAATATAATAATGTCTGAATTTTTATTGTTGGTAATATTTTAAGCAATATTTTTCAGCTACTGAATAGAAAATTTGGAGAATAAATGTAAAATGTGCACATGCTAAGAAAAATTAGGTAGTTCATAATATATGATTCTTTATAAATCCTATTTGGAAATCCCACCAAGATTATAAACTTCACATTTGTTGTTACATTGGGGGAGATCTCCATCTCTACCACACATTAAATTGTAAGCCCGGCATTGTATTTTGATATTCCTGAATGCCAATACTAGTTTACTTAAATGATAGTTGGGTAACTACTTGATGGATATACCAGTATTTTAAAGTTGTTATTACTGTTAGTATTTAGATATACTAAATATTCCACCTTTTCCTGTATATTGCATTACAAAAAAAGACACAATATTGTTTGCTTGAATAACAGGGGTACTTTAATAAAAAAAAAAGCCATAGAATGGAATTTGTTTTTACCATGGTATCCAAGGTTACAGAGTATAGTAACATTTCACTGGTAGTGGTACTAAAAACAAAAATTCTGGTATTGTGACATCCTGCCAGCCACATTTAGGTTCATATTTGAATTCTGTCACAGTTCTTTTTTAAGCATTCTGGTGACACTAGGATAATAGACTTACTCATATTATTAAGCGATGAATAAGTTAACTAAATTACATTTTTATCTAAATGATAACAACAAAAGTTTGCAGTGCAAAAAGAGCAAATTCAAGGCATGAAGACTGTTAAATCTTAGGGACCATTGAATTTTAATTTATTGACTGCTGTGGCACCTGAATCTTTGACCTCAACTAATTCACAAAAGGTATGGAGTCATACAGGTCATTGTTTTATTATTTACAACAAACTTTGGCATCTATCTGTAGCACATTCGTGAATATCTAACTAATATCTAACTCTTGCTGTCTGATGACTAATCTCTAATGGAGTTCATTATCCAAACCTTTTTAAATAAGGAACACAGAATGAGAGTTTCCATACTCATGTTTTGAGGTTGTATAGAAGGGTGACATTTCACCTTGGAACATTATGACCCTTGAGAAGGTCTCATTTGCATATAAAAAGAAAGATTACAATGAATTACTATATTTAGGACACTAATTTACTAAAGTATCTATAATACACTCACTTGTTATAGAGAATAATAATATATTTGCACATGCTACACACTGTTCTACTGCATAAACAAAACCAATAACACAAAAAGATTAACTGTGATGCAAATAAACAAAAGTCCTAATCACTACAAATTGAACAACAGCTTTTTCTATTGAAGGGTTTAGTTCAATTTCTTTAACTCTTTAACTCTAAAATTCAGGGATAGATCTGCTGTAAATGTCGACAAAGTTCACCTTTCTGTTTTAGTTCGACTCTCTTTGCTAGAAGGAAAGCTAGCTTTGCCGATTTGACTTTGATTAACTGTGCGTGCAAGACTAGCGAAGAGCAAACAACCTCTAAAATGGCATTGACATTCAGCCAGAGATCAAGTGGATGACCTTTTGTGACTTATTGGTGAATTGGACTTGTGAGACTCTGATTTTGATGCAAGTGATCTGGAGATGAAGATCGAAAATGAGGGACTGCCATCAGCTGAACAATCCCCAGCAGATCGCGATGCTGAACACGTTTGTGTAGCTGATGTGCTTAAGGCAATGTTTGCCTGGGAGGACCGCCACTTACAATGACAAGAAGGTGTAAACTAGATTGTGTTGCAGTGCAAATGCCACCACCTCCCACCCGCCGCATGAAGACAGCCAGGTAGCCGACCCGCTGAGCATTCCTACTACTGGCCACTGATCTGTCCCTGCGCAGCTGCCAGACACCACAAATAGGTGAACACAGCAGCCACAGCACGGAGTGACAGATGTTTTATGTTTGTTTATGTGTGAAACCATTGCTTTGTGTGCTTTTCAGGAAACTGAGTTTTTTGGAAAAGATATTCAGCCCTCAAGGAGTTAAAGGGCATACTTAAAAACTACTTGAGTTCTGTTCTTTTCACAGCTGAACAATCCAGCAGTCCACAGAGATATCACTACTTACTTACCAGATATGGAAATCACGGGAAGAACTATTTGATCATAAAGAGGGTGTGGGGGCATACACACTGAAATGAGTAGGACTATTCTCCAAGGGAATTCTTTACATTTTACTGACTGTCGCCTGGTATTCTGCATAATAAAACTGCTAAATAGCTATGAACATACTGTACTTGGATATTTAGACACACAGCAAAATCAAAAGGTAAAGAGAAGTCTGCACCTTTCATACCATGAACTTAAATTTTTTTAAGTAGTCTACCTGTCAAAATAGTAATAAAAAGCAGCAGCTTTAAAAAGGTCTCTGACCCACATTCATCTGTGACCACTTTTATAAAGTGACTAGACATTAAGCCCGTTACAATAACGGGCGCTAGAACAGTAGTGCATAAACATTAGTAGGAACAGTCTATATTAAATGGTAAGGGACCTTGTATGTGGCTGTAATATGCGTCACTGTATTGTGTGCCTTTAATTTTCTCTCTCAGTAATACTGGTTTGTATTTCCGTAAAATGCCTGTAATTTTGTCGGAAAGTAATACAGTGGAACCGAAGTAATTTCCCCCATAGGATTGTATGTAAATACAATTAATCCATTCCAGATCATATGAACTGTATGTAAATATATATTTTTTAAGATTTTAATCACAAATATAGTTAATTATACCATTGAATGCACAGCGTAATAGTAAACTAAATGTAAAAACATTGAATAACACTGAGAAAACCTTGAACAACAGAGAAAACTAACACTGCAAGAGTTCACGCTATAGCCTTACGACCCGCTCGCTAAAAACACCTTTTTTTAATGAGTTTTAAGCACAGGAAAAAAAATGAACATTTGAAAAATCCGTAATCTAATAACCCAGAAAAGTAACATTGCAACAATGCACGCGTGTCTGTCTCTGTAGCGGGCCTGCATGTGTGTGCGTGAATGTGTCTGTCCCCCATGCGGGCCTGCCTGTCTGTGTGTGTCTGTGTGTCTGTGTGTGTGTGTGCGTGTCTGTCCGTCTCTCGCGTGGGCCTGCCTGCCTGCGCGTGCGTGTGCGTGTGCGTGTCTGTCTCTCGCGTGGGCCGGCCTGCCTGCCTGCCTGCGTGTCTGTCCGTCTTCGCGTGGGCCGCCTGCGCGCGTGTGTGCGTGTCTGTCCGTCTCTCGCGTGGGCCTGCCTGCGCGCGAGTGTGTGTGTGTGTGTGTGTGTGTGCGCGTGCGTGCGTGTCTGTCCGTCTCTCGCGTGGGTGTACGCGCGTGCCTATCTCTCGTGCACGCGTGTTTGTCTGTCCGTCTCTCGCGTGGGCCTGCCTGTGTGTCTGTCGCGCGTACGCACCTGTGTGTATCTCTCTGTCTCTGCACACACAGGGAATGCACAGGAAGAGACGGAACATGTGCCGTGTGGCCCCGCGCCTGCGCACTTCACCAGAAGGCACACACGGACACTGGACGCACACAAGGGTTTTATTAAAGAGGATGGTTGCTGCTTGCTTTATGATGATGCAGTTGCTCCTCATGGATTTTATGACTTTGAACTTCACAGACACATTCCCACCACCACCTGCATCATCTGATGTCCATGCATACTGTATTTAATCAAAAAGGGGGATCAAGAGGTGTCATGATTAAAGTTTTTAAAATTATGAAATGAATACTATCAGTGGATTGGGGCTGTTACTTTAAAATTAATTCAACAAGAACACCTGAACACAGTTGGAAACGTGTTAAGGATAAGTTTTGTACATATGTTAGAAAGTTTATCTTCACAGAGTGATCCATGCAATAAGTTACCAAGGAATCTGGTAGACATTAGGACTTTAGAAACCTTCAAAACTTGATCTGATGTTATTTTGGGGAAATGAGGTGGATAGGATTAGCACACTTTTCTGGGCTAAAGGGCATGTTCTTGTCAAAAAATTCTGTTCTTTATAAATAACTGATGTTTAACAAACATTAGCATGAGTAAACATATTAGTGGGAGTTGTAACACACACATTACATTTTTTTACCTATTGAAATCTTTTGTTTTTATGCAATTAATTAATTTTAATTAATTTTAATCTTTTCTTCTCGTTTCTATCAAGAAGCAAAATTTTAACAGAATAATTTTTCTCTCCTCACCAATTAGCACCATGTCCTCAACCAAATGTAGCATTGTTGAATAATTTGCAACATAACACAGAGATACACATCTGGCACACAACTAAATATATTTGAGATAGCACTGAACATAATACTTATAGTGAAACATTAGATCAAAACATATTACACATAAAAAGTACAATAACATTTAGATTGACTCATGAATGATAGGAATGTTAACTTTTCCCCAGTTGAAATGAAAAAGTATTTGAACCAATTGTATTTTATCCTTGCAATCTTGAACCTGGGACACGATGGCAACAACTAAAATTGAGAATGTAGTTGGAGAGTCCTGTCTGACAGATGTTCTCTGCTTTCCGTAATACTTGCTTATTAAACAGGTCTGTGAGATCTAAATATTGAGACCTTATTTTAACTGCTCCATTTTACAGTCTGATTAATTCTGTTTTTGTTGCCGATATTAAGATTTCTAAGCCATGCCGGCAGAACATAACTAAAGACGGACTCAATACAAAATTTATAAAAGAGTAATGAAATAGGAGGATTCACACTAAAAAGACTCAGCTTCTTTAAACAGTAGAGGCGCTGCTGTCCGTTTTTAAATATGGCTTCCGTATATTCATTAAAAGTTTTTGAGTTCATGGTTGTTCCTAGATATTTATAACATTCAACAGTATCCAATGCCTGGTCTTTGATTATTATTACTTGTGGGTGAATGGTGTTTCTTCTAAAATCAAATATTTGTTTTTAAAAATATTTAGGTGCAGGAAAGACTCATCACATCAGTTAACAAAATAATCTTATCACTGGACCATGCCTGGTTTCATTCATATTCAGTAGGCTTACAATCATTGAGTTAGCAGAAGATTTTAGAATTAACCGGTTTATAAATTTACTGCGACTCCCATTAGTGTAGAGGATTTACAAAAGTGGTGAAAGAACACAGCCCTGAGGGGACCTTGTCTGACCGACATGCTGTCCTCTTTCATCCACAACCGATGACTTTGACTTTTTAATACACTGGACAGAAACAGTAAATCAGCCAACCTATCAAACTGAAGGTGAGCTACTGGGACACACTGTTAATTCGCATCTTAACCATTAATGGGGAAATAAACTGACAGATAAAACACATGGAAATGAAATTTGACGGCCATTATCAGGATGATATACTAGTACACTGATTAACTAGTTTCTATAAGGTATTGATCAGTTTGACTAGATCAGTTTTTAAAAGAAATAACTTCCTAAAACATGCTAGTACAAAAGATACTTTCAGATGAAAATTAATGGTGAGGTGACGTCACTGACTTCTGTTCATAATGTGTGACCTACCTCAGTAAGGGCATGGAGTTGGCCTTCATGAACGCAGACACCTAGGAACCTGTGGATAAAAAGAGAAAGAGAGTGAGACACATGATATATTCATATTTATGTTTGAAAACTACACTACATTTGAATTGCTTATTTGTCTCGACTAAAGACTCTGCGTTCGATATTACTTGATGGTTTTACACCCCCCTTGCCACTTACAGCTCTAGCACTAGCCTCCTCATTAAAAAAATCTCATAAATCTTTCCCTACATTTTTACGAGGTGTTGCATTTACTCTTATGTATTTTTTTTTCTGTAATAAAAATTCTCTGTGAAAAATGGCCTAAGACCTATAAAGTACAAACATGCCACTTTAATGCACACTGCAGATTTGCTGTGCAACCCACAGTGTAATACTCATCTAGCAGAAATGTAAACATGCAGGGTGCAGCCAGCCTGATTTAATAAAGGCTATTACTGATGGCGAAACTTTTTTCAATAACATCTGATGAAATATTTGATAACTATTTTAAAATAAATTTGATCATACAGTACATTTCTTGATAACCGCATAAGTACAAAAATAGAAAACCAAAATATGTGCTCATTTTAAACAAATGACAACAATTATGCCTTCATTTTTATAAATGTTAAATACAATAGTAACAGCAAATGCTGCATTTGCACTTAGATAAACTACATGCACTAATGTAACATTCTCAAATCTGTTTAAATTCAGTTCATGGGCATGAGGGACTGGAGCCTATCTGTGTAGCTCTGGATGCAAAACAGATGAGAGTACATTGCAGATCTCACATCCATACTCATACTAATTAACATTTTTAAAAGCTTATGTGTAACAACGTTTTCAACTAAAATTATGCAGCAGGATCATTTAAAACAAACAAGTAACACTTCAGTTTCAACTCCAGTTAGATGGCTGCTTTCTAGCTACACTATTGAAAAAGAATGTTCTTTCCCTACAAAGGACAGAGTTATATATAAAGATATGCAATGACTTACCTCAGGAGAGGCATTTGAGATTGATAAAAAGTAGTGGGAGGATGCCCTCTGGTAAAACCAGGAATGAACTAAATGCAGTTCATTGCAGAGGAACACAAATTTTCTTTACCTGTGCATGACTCAGATAACCTCACAAGCCACCAGATACTGTTTTTTGAAACACAAAAACTTTGTGGTCATTGGTCGCTATGAAGTGTCCTTTAAAATCACATTTTAGAAGATTAACGCAATATTTGATTGACAATACATTAACCAAAAGACAATTGCACTATACCTATTAAACCTTCAGGGAAATCCTATTGGAACAGTTACATTTATTTAGTATCTAGTCAAAAAATCACTTCAGTTTATGGCAAATGAAGGTAGCAAATTTTTGTATGTCATTTAGAAATTTGCCTGGTTCAATCTGAATCCCACTATAAAAGTAAGCGAGTGTGTGTGTGTATGTTTTTGTATTTTTAATTAATTCCGTGATCCATTATTTCATCACTTAAATATAGCTAGTTAAAAACTTTACTGACTGAAGGAAAAAAAAAAAAGATTCAACTTCATTTATTTTAACGAAGATAAAATTTCACTAAGTGTATATAGATCACAGGTGTCGAACTCCAGGCCACAGTGGCTGCATGTTTTTATCCTAACCCTTTTCGTATCCGTGACCAGGTTTCTCTGCTAACTAACTTCTTTATCCTTCATTTTAAGAGCCCTGTTTTTAAGGATTCAGTGTTCTGAATCGATTCTTTTCTTCATGAAATGACAACCAAACAGAAATGAGACGTGAAACGAGCCAACAGATGACTAGATAAATTGGTCACCGAGCAACCAATTTCACTCCAACCAGTTTCTTAATGAGAAGCTAATTCTTGCTGGTAATTACACCCATTATTTAATTTCACAGCACGTTGCTGCTCTCAATACTGCCACAAGCAGACATTTCCAAAACTGTTGATATTCTGTTTTTTCTAAGAACATCATCAAATGTTTTGGTGTCCTGAACGTTACTGAGACCACCTTAACCTTTCTTTATTTTCAGATATTGTGTGACAGGCACAACTCAAGTTAATTAAAACTAATGCAAAAAAAGTTAATTAGGACCAAAAACTGGTCACTAATTAAGAAGATGGTTAAAATGAAAACCTGCAGCCACTGTGGCCCTGCAAGACCAGAGTTCGACACCCCAGATATAGACTGTTGACGACTATAAACATAATAATAATAATTCTTTGCATTTATGTAGCGCTTTTCTCACTACACAAAGCACTCAGTAATTGCAGGTTAAGGGCCTTGCTCAAGGGCCCAACAGAGCAGAGTCCCTTTTGGCATTTATGGGATTCGAACCAGCAACTTTCTGATTGCCAGTGCAGATCCATAGCCTCAGAGCCACCACTCCGCCCCGATGGTTGCCCAGGCAAAATACAAAAGAATCAGTGTTATTTCTTTTTCACAATCTGTGTGAAATTTGCTCCTACCGTCACAATAGCGGCATGTCACCACCATATAACTTTGCAACTGCCTACAGAAATAAATTCACCTGAAATCCAGTTTTCACATTTTTAGCCATTGTTGGTTGACTCTCCCTAAAAACAACTACATGATACTGCAACATAATAAAAGTATCCATTTCAGATGGAAAAGTGAAAAAGGTATTGCACAAAGTTTGATGGTTAAAAAAAAGGTAAACACATTTTACACTACGAGCAAAGAAACATGAGCTACATAAAAGTGACCTTTATTATTGCTTTTGTTAAATTCATGACAGTCAGTTTTTACTTACGTCCTGTACAGTGAACAACTATTACTGAAATGGAGGGCAGTACTATTTAAGGAATAAAATCTGCAGGTCCAAGACAAAGACAATAACAGATATATCTAAAAAAAAGCAGCCTTAAAAAAAACCTTGAGTGAAAAAAGAGAAGAAAAAAAAGTAACACATGCAAAACTTTCAAGGCCAAGTTCCTGTTAAGTACAGAAAGGCCCAGGAATGAACGGGCATTCCTAATGAGCTCTGATCAACAGCAGTGCATAAGGTAGCTGCTCAGACAAGCTTAAACATAAGTGTGGGGTTTCAAAACCAGACGGGGAAATCCAAGGAGAAAACCCTGCCAGACTAAGCATCTGAAGTCCTTTTGAACATTTAAAAAATGTTAAGGACCAAGAAGTAAATAAAATCTTAACATTAGAGCCTTCCAAAGGAATTACCACTTGACAGAGAATTCAAGGCATTTGAAAACACACCATGGGCACACTTCCAAAACTCTTCAAAGCTAAGAGTTTAGACATGGCTTATTATCCAGAGCAGAATGGCACAGCACATTATATTCTCTCTACTCCAGACTTTCTCTTGATTAAGCCAAGTAATCAAACCTACCAATTAATAAGACTTGGTCATTTCCAGCATGTATGTGCTTTCTTACCACTGCAACTGAGATTACACCCCATCGTTTTAGACAGTAAATTGCAGAGTTTCTCACTATGCTTTCATAAGGGCAAGTAAATTTTGCTAGTGCATTGATGATGCACTGTGCACCCTGCAACCTATAAATGATTCATAAACTAGAAATAAATGCTTCAGCTTAAATGAAGGTACAATGTTCAAGAATAACTGTAGATCAAGATAAATGCTCCTATACCATCATCTCAGGTGCAAAGTTTAGCATTGGCCATTGTGTGTTGGCAGGAATAATCTTTAGGTACACTGGAAACGAAGCCACACAAAAACACAAGTTTTGTACTTGGCATTTAATCTTTTGTCTTACAAAAGCGCTACCTCATCCCATTCCATCTACATCCAAATTACAAGTAATTTTAAATTCAACCAAGCATTATACTACCATGGAATCCACTTTTATTGTAGGCCTTGTTTTACTCTGGCAGCCCTCTTCTTCTTGTACTAACACAGTATTTAGACTTGTAACCACAATGCCCATACACACCTGGTAGCCACACTGGTGCCACCTTCTTCCAGGAGCAACTCCTTGCTAGCTACACCACAAAAGATGAACAATGAAAAAATATCTCTGAGCACAGAACAGTACGTACTACTAAGGAGATAACACATCCTTACTTTATAGAATCTACAACTTCACAATTAACATTGTGAGAAACAAAAGCAACTTTTATTATTTGTAAACCATTACATAAGTTATGGGCGGCATGATGGCGCAATGGGTAGCGCAGCTGCCTCGCAGTTAGGGGACCCGGGTTCGCTTCCCAGGTCCACACTGCGTGGAGTTTGCATGTTCTCCCCGTGGCTGCGTGGGTTTCCTCCGGGTATTCCGGTTTCCTCCCACAGTCCAAAGACATGCAGGTTAGGTGCATTGGTGATTCTACATTGTCCCTAGTCTGTGCTTGGTGTGTGTGTGTGTGTGCCCTGCAGTGGGCTGGCTTCCTGCCTTGCGCCCTGTGTTGGCTGGGACTGGATAATGGATGGATGGATGGATACATAAGTTATGAGCACCAACAGGCAGCATTACATTTACCCAGGCTCTCAGACTATAGCATTAGGGGATTGCATCCAGTCTCAGCCAAAGCATTTCACAGCTGTAGCATCCATCTCCTCTGATGCACAATGAGGACACTTCCAGACCTAGTGACCTAAATCTTCAGACATCCACAGAAAGGTTAGTGTGTATATAATGGATTCGGGGCTGAAAATATGCCCTTTATCTGATCATTTCAAGAATAATTTTCAGTCTTCTGTATCCCATGATAAGTACATCATAGCATTCTTCAGATAATGTGGCTTCAGTCTCTCCAGTACATCTGTTATGATTATATATTAAATCTTACTGCTGTTTATGGTGTTGACTTTCAAGATGTAGTAGTGTCATATGTAGAGTACAGTGAAATTCTTACTTTCATGTAGTACTAATAGTAGTGGAAGTAGTACTGTCTCATGTTCACAATACAGTGAAATCATTACTTTCATGTAGTAATAATACTAGTAGTACTTTCATGTACATGTATGACCAGCATGCAACATGCTGCCACTCTCCAGCGCCAAGATAAACATGAATGTAGTTATCACTCCTCCCCGATCAACCCTTATTTACATTTGATCTGATTATACCTTTGCCAAGAAATTTACAACATAAAGTCAGATTAATGAGGCATCTTGACTGAAACATTACTTAAAAATTAATATTGTTAGAACTCTACCTTTATTTATGGTAATATGGATCAGCTGACATTTCACTAACACCTGTCTCTCAAACAAGCTATAGATATAGTATCTCCTCTCAGAACAAAAAGTTATCCGATAAGAAAGAAATTGTGCTTTAACAGCAGCACATATGAATGCCAAAAACTAGAGTATTGCTAGTTAACAACTAATTATGAAATGGTTTGGACTGAGGGTGTTAAGAAGTATGAGAAATTATTTGGCCTTCTGTAAGTACTATTTCAATAGATTTAAAAAAAACTTATATGCTTTCACTGGGACACACAATTTGAAAAAATGATGTTTGGTTTCACTTATAGGTTTGTGTATGGTATTAAACTGGCTATAACTTGATAACTAAGGACCATTCTCTTATTGTGGCTTTACTTACCTATGATGAGGTAAAACACCGTGTGAACAATATCTGCTTGTGCTTAAATACAGAAAAACAGCAGAACTTCTAGTCGTGTAAGAGCCATTTGTTAGTAAGTTATGTCATGTTAAATTGATAACAGTATTTTCCTTGTTATTTTAAAATGTTTTCCTGTACATTAATGCAAGAGTTCCCAAAGTGGTTGATATTGACCCCCTGGGTCAATAAAAAAAAATCTGGGAGTTGACAACAGCAAAAATAGACCCCCTTACTACTGCTATTTGTTTTTTACTTCAAAATATCTATGATTCCAATAGGTACCTAATTAAGAAGTAAAATAATTAAAAAAAAACACTTTTTTGATAAAAACACATTACATACCAAACTTGCAAACGAAAAGGTAAAATGTGTCATTAAAAGAGTCACACGTAAGAATGCATGAAAATACATGTAGCACAAACATGTCTGTGCATTGTCTTATCGAACTTATCAAAGCAAGTGTGGACATGAAAAACCATTGCATGTGACTAGGGGGTTGACGGTTTTAAAAGTTTTTGGTAAAGGGGTCTGCGGCAAAAAAGTTTGGGAACTCCTGCATTAATGCATAGTCAATGGAAGGTTCAATTATAACCCCTACAAGCTAAATTGTAAATGGAATATTCTAGTTATTTCTTGTCATTCATACTAGAGACTAATTCAGTCTATGATCTGCCTTTCAGTTGGTAAGGCATGGAGGGCAAAAACTTTCAAACCGTAATGAACATACTGAACACATCGAATATACAGAGCATACTTAAGTGAAGCCTATAAAGTAACACATTTACACTACCAGTCAAAAGTTTTAGAACACCTCAGTGTTTATGGAAATACACTCAGCTTATTTCTTAATATTTCATGAAATCAAGATATAGAACAAATAAACAATGGCAAATAATAAAAAATGATAACTGGTGTTACATACTGAGAAACCATCCTTTCACCAACTTGACGGCATGATGAACTGATGATTTCAATTTTCAAATTTTGATTCATGGGTCCATAAGACTTTCTTCCAGTCTGCAGTAGTCCACAGACGGTATTTCAAGGCCCTACTTTGTCCTTTAAGGAATGGCTTTCTTCCTGCCACTAGCCTTGTCAAACCTTCACTTCACAGTACAAACTGAGACATGTTTTTTTGACCACTGTTAAGGTACACTCAAAAGTTGAGCTTTGATTCTGAAATTTAAATCTTTGGCTTTTTTGCTTCTTAGCTTTTCACTATTTTAAGTCATTCATTGTATGTCAGCCAATTAAATTTGAAGAAAAATCGAGGTGTTCTAAAATTTTCACGAGTGGTGTAAATATAGAAATTAACTTAAGTTTAACATGAGAAAGCTACCAGAGTAATGAAATGGAGAAGAAACTTTTTTTTCCCCTTTTTGCTTTTTATTCTGAGTATGTAATAACTTTTCTTCTGAATTTTGTGATTAGTGAAAATTTATGAAAGAACAAAACCTTTTTTAAAATGACCATTTTCGAACTGTGGAAATTCTTTCTGCTATGCATTTGACTCGTGCTGGATTCTACTTTACTAACTTAGTGGCTGCTCGATTTTGGGGATCAGGAAAAGATTGCTACATTGAGTAACAAGATGGTGTCAATTTTTTACACAGAGGTACTTATTTTTTCTAAATCTGCATTTATCTTTGCAATTATCTTTTGTAGCAGCCTATTCCTTACTATATAAATACATAACTACACTAAAACCTGTTTTTGCCAACAACACATAGCTACTGAAAGTTTGTGCGAAGCTTGGCAGGTGAACAGTGTGCATGTGCAGACTACAAAATCCTTGACTGTAACATGGTTAAGGGTTCTCACATGGACAAATAATCAGGTTACTCACAGAGAAACCCAAGTTTATTAATCTGGTTTCTCAGAGACCAATAACCCAGTTTCTCTAATTGGAATTATGGTTTTCATGGTGTGTTATAAATCAATGCATGTAAACACACAGTGTTACTGACACATTTATATTCTAGCTTTCTTCTCTGTATCCTGCTGTGGTATTTGATACTAAGGTCACCAGGCCAAGATGTTTTTTGTCTGGCAATGACAGGAAATATGAAAAAATGAGGAACCTTAAGAAGTGATTAAGCACCAAGCTATCACATTTTATTATGGTTATATACAGGGAGGTCACAAGTTATGTTAGTCTCAAATCATAGTACAATTCAAAGATACAAAGAAGCACATAAAAATAAAATTTTTCTTTTGAACTGATCTTCCAAAAAAATTTATTTAGAAACTGTTTTTACTAAAAGAAGCAAGGCCCTCAAACAAACAGCAACTGAAAGCCGCTGCTGTAAAGGCCTGGCAGAGCATTAAAAAGGAGGAAACCCAGCATCTGGTGATGTCCATGAGTTCAAGACTTCAGACTGTCATTTCTAGCAAAGGGTTTTCAACCAAGTATTAGAAATGAACATTTTTATTCCAGTTATTTGTCCAATTACTTTTGAGCCCCTGAAATGAAGGGATTGTGTTAAAAAAATGCTTTAGTTCCCTCAAATTTTTTATGCAATATTTTTGTTCAACCCACTGAATTAAAGCTGAAAGTCTGCACTTCAACTGCATCCGAGTTGTTTCATTTAAAATATATTGTGGTAATGTACAGAACCAAAATTAGAAAAAAAGTTGTCTCTGTCCAAATACAGTGGGATGCAAAAGTTTGGGCAACCTTGTAAATAGCCATTATTTTCCTGTATAAATCATTGGTTGTTACGATAAAAAATGTCAGTTAAATATATCATATAGGAGACACACACAGTGATATTTGAGAAGTGAAATGAAGTTTATTGGATTTACAGAAAGTGTGCAATAATTGTTCAAACAAAATCAGGCAGGTGCATAAATTTGGGCACCACAAAAAAGAAATGAAATCAATATTTAGTAGATCCGCCTTTTGCAGAAATTACAGCCTCTGAACGCTTCCTGTAGGTTCCAATGAGAGTCTGGATTGTGGTTGAAGGTATTTTGGACCATTCCTCTTTACAAAACATCTCTAGTTCATTCAGGTTTGATGGCTTCCGAGCGAGGACAGCTCTCTTTAACTCACACCACAGATTTTCAATTATATTCAGGTCTGGGGACTGAGATGGCCATTCCAGAACGTTGTACTTGTTCCTCTGCATGAATGCCTTAGTGGATTTTGAGCAGTGTTTTGGGTCGTTGTCTTGTTGAAAGATCCAGCCCCGCGCAGCTTCAGCTTTGTCACTGATTCCTGGACATTGGTCTCCAGAATCTGCTGATACTGAGTGGAATCCATGCATCCCTCAACTTTGACAAGATTCCCAGTCCCTGCACTGGCCACACAGCCCCACAGCATGATGGAACCACCACCATATTTTACTGTAGGTAGCAGGTGTTTTTCTTGGAATGCTGTGTTCTTTTTCCTCCATGCATAACGCCCTTGTTATGCCCAAATAACTCAATTTTAGTTTCATCAGTCCACAGCACCTTATTCCAAAATAAAGCTGGCTTGTCCAAATGTGCTTGAGCAGACCTCAAGCGGCTCTGTTTGTGCTGTGGGCGGAGAAAAGGCTTCCTCTGCATCACTTCGCATACAGCATCTCCTTGTGTAAAGTGGGCTGAATGGTTGAACGATGCACAGTGACTCCATCTGCTGCAAGATGATGTTGTAGGTCTTTGGTGCTGGTCTGTGGGTTGACTCTGACTGTTCTCACCATTCGTCGCTTCTGTCTATCCGAAATCTTTCTTGGTCTGCCACTTCGAGCCTTAACTTGAACTGAGCCTGTGGTCTTCCATTTCCTCAATATGTTCCTAACTGTGGAAACAGACAGCTTAAATCTCTGGGACAGCTTTCTGTATCCTTCCCCTAAACCATGATGGTGAACAATCTTTGTCTTCAGGTCATTTGAGAGTTGTTTTGTGACCCCCATGTTGCTACTCTGCAGAGAAAATTAAAGGAGGAGGGAAACTTACAATTGACCCCCTTAAATACTCTTTCTCATTATAGGATTCACCTGTGTATGTAGGTCAGGGGTCACTGAGCTTACCAAGCCAATTTGAGTTCCAATAATTAGTTCTAAAAGTTTTGGAATCAATAAAATGACAACGGTGCCCAAATTTATGTACCTGCCTGATTTTGTTTGAACAATTATTACACACTTTCTGTAAATCCAATAAACTTCATTTCACTTCTCAAATATCACTGTGTGTGTCTCCTATATGATATATTTAACTGAAATTTTTTATCGTAACAACCAACGATTTATACAGGAAAATAATGACTATTATTAAGGTTGCCCAAACTTTTGCATCCCACTGTATTTATCGACCTAACTGTAAAGGGCATAGGAAGGTGGTATCATGCAAATGATTTGTGAACCTGGTCCGGGATGTACATTCAAATTAGGCTGCATGCATCCACTTGGGTCACATATTGAGAATCCTTGCAATAAAGACATGTCAAAATAAATAAATAAAGTCACTGACCGGAGGATATTTGGATGGGACAGACGATTCATGAGCTGCACCTCTCGCAGCATGTTGGCACGGTTACTTGGAAGAGTGTTCATCTTCAGAACCATCACCTGTCCTGAAATTCGGTGCCTCACCTAGACAGAAAGAAAAAAAAAAAAAAAACAACTTAAGATCAATATTGACAATAACATGTAATGAAGTACAGACCAACAGAATACCTTCCAAGAGTGTTTAAGGTCTAAAGCATGTTCCACAAACCTCGAACACAAGTCAGATCCATAGATTAAAATTTTAACTGAGACCACTCTAGAGGCCTTAAGGCCCATGATTTTCTTGACATTTTTTAAATGTAATCATATAGGAGGCAACTTTCACACTGCTCACAGTTTTGACTTTAACTGTGTCCTGAGACAGCATACCTAATTTGTTTTGCATAAAGAAAGTTCATGATAGGTGTTCAAAGAGCTAAAGTGGGATTTTCAAATGACGGACACATAACATATACATCATCAGCTAATGCCAGATTGATTTTTTTGTAAGGCAAGGCTTGTTAATATTAAGGTACCTAAAACAAAAAAAGCATGCATAAGATCCATGTTTTTATTACACAATTAAGTCAAGAGATGGCTGGCAAGTTTATTATGACAATTGATTCTCTTTCTCTTTCACTTATATACCAGAATATGCTGCAGCACACCACAACGCAATCTTAAATTGTATAATGCAGGTTTGAGAATGTACTTTTAAATGTTATATCGTATTTTAAGATATAGTACATTCCGCCCTCTTTCTATCATTGTCTGAAAGGTATTCTTTAGGCTGACTCATGTACTAGTATAGTGATGAACCTTGATTGAAAGATAGGGTTTAGACTCAGCAACAACACAGTAATAGATAACCACCATAAATGTCGGGATCAGTCTGTAAAGCAAACAAGCACTCGGAAGCAACAGGAAATAAATGGCATATAAAATGTCCCCCTCATTGACATTTTGGAAATGTCACAGAGAATGGGGTCTTGGTATTGGTTTCTAATGAGGTGTCATTTAACACCAAGTAAGTAAGGAAAAGGAAATCAAGTGTGCCTGGTAGCCATAATGTGAAATCTGATACAGAAGTTCTGTTAGTACAAGAGTTCATTCTGCCTATGGAGCTGCTCAGCGCTTGACTGCTTTTGTGTATCATCCTCATTTTCAATCGCCTGCTCAAGTGAGAAAGTGAGCAGGCTAAACTGAAAATAATATATATATTTTTTTATTCTAACCTTCCAGCTGCTTGTCTTTATCACTAGCTCTTAAGCGGTTTACAAATTGGCTTCATTTACAATTCAGCATCATGGCACTCAAGCAACTGGCTCTCACATTTATCTGCTATGCATGGAGTGACTCATTTACTAAATTTATTTCTTTATTTTGGAGTTATTTACATTCATATCCAGAGGCTGAATGCTTTTTTTGATAGAAAGTCTAACAGGCTGCTTTAAGTTAAACAATAACTTGATAATCAATAAAGAAACAACCACTTAAAAAATTTTAAACACAGTGAAAGATACCAAATCCATGCGTTTTATTTTCAATGGTCACGCAGTGACCCTCAGAAAGAAAATTAATTGTATGCAAAATGTCCTAATGCTGACAGACTTGTTAACTAATGTTGTTTTTATTGGCTAACATGCACACAAAATACATAATTTATCATGATAATGACAGGTTTAAAATGGCAAAAGCAGTGCATACTGACAGTGATGATTTAACTCAGGATTATTAGTTTGGGTAATAAAATATTAATGCAGCGTTAATCAATTCTGCTTAATAAATAGGAGTTCACTGTGATGAAGGTTACAGCCTAAGTAGCTTTGGTCACAAGACAGGAATTAACCTCAGAATGGGACCCCTAAAACAAAGATTCATTCAAAAAACAATTTAGAGTCTCCAAATAACCTAAAATGTGGCAGACAAACTGTAGCACTCAATGAAAAAAAAATATGAACAGACAGTAGATAGTAGGAAAACATGTAAATTGCTTAGGGAGGGGTACTGGGCCATCAAGCAACAGTGAGCTTTGGGTTCAAGTACCAGCCCAAACACTTTCTGTGTAGATTCAACATTCTTTCTGTGCCCACATGTACATTTTCTTTGGCTGAAATGAAAGTAAAATGTCAGTGATTATTTCAGGATGTAGAACAGTTCACCCTCTACATTGACAGATATGTAATAATCCCAGAGTACCACTTCCCACAAAGAATAACAAAAAATTAAAAAAGCAAGTATTATACCAATGATTAAGGAGGTTTGAATAGCATGCAGGTCAGCCAAAAAGTGTAGTGCTGACTGTCCCACAGTGTTGAATTGCTTTTGTTATTTTTATACTCTTAACTACTGGTACTCAAAAATACTGTTATGTCTGGATCTATGATTAAATATTATTACAGAGAGGTTCTAATATTAGAAGATAAAAAAACAAATTCCCTTGAATAGCACTGCCTTAACCTCTTAACCACACACTTAATGTCTTCTGGAACAAACCGGTTATAAATGTGACTGACACTTTGCCCTTACTTTACTGAGAAAATGATTTCTCATCTGATTAAATACAGCCCGCACTCAGTTTTTAGAAGTTTTACTTCTTATAATCAGACAATCAAGTTTTCTGAAAGGCATTGGTTACAAGATCATCATATCTTTTGTGCATTTTCAATCTACCATGCATAAACTTTCAGTTTGTTGCTGTACTGCCATAAGACGGCAACAAATCATGTAACAAAAAATTTGCATTTAACCAATTTCTACTTTAAACATGGATAGGCACAGATATGAACGGAAATGATCTGCCAGACTGAGAAGTGAACATTTCAATGTTAACAGTTATTGAAGGAATTTATTAGGAAATTATAAACTGGATCTATAGAGGGAGTGATCAACACCCAAATCACCACCTCTCACTTCCACTGTCTAAAGTGCAAACTATCTTCAGTGAAAGGAAACAGAAATATCTTCACCTCAATCAAGACCTGTATTTTCAATGGACACACCAAAAACAAATTTAATAAAGAAGGAAGACATTTTTTTTTCCTTGGTATTAGTCTGGAATCCCAGGAGACAGAAGGAGAAAAGAGCCATTGGCTAAGGTGGTGGCTGTCGTAAAGAGTGTCACACAATCTATTTGTGATACTTTGGCCGACCTGTGTAGCACCTTTAGCAACACAATCATTTTAACTGTCTTTTAACCATCTGCTATTAGATTTTATAATACATACTGTACTCAGCAAACAATTTTAGTACAAATTGAACATGTCAATTTAAGGAGATTATGGAAATATTTGTTTTCCTTGCTGTTCAATTTTCAGTGCATTCCATGTAGTTCTATTTATTACCTGCTGTAGCACTACAATTTCCCTCTTGGGAACAATGAAGTATCCGTTTATAAAGTAGTGGAGCTTTTCAAGACAATGTCAATACACCAAGACAGTAAACTCCTCACTCCTTAAACCCTATTGTCACCAAGCTAGGTGGAAGATTATACTATGAGACATGACAAGACAGGCACTACGCCACATATCTGTTTAATGTTACTTCATGCTTATGCCTGTTTAAGAAAATATTTGGACTTTACATTCCCTTCGCCTTTGTTCCAGGGAATTCAGCCTAGCTTGCCTCCATTCCACTCTCGGTCTGTCTGTAACTGTCAGCACCACACCTTTCACTGTCTGCAAGCACACTTCTTTTCTTCCCCATTCCATCTTCACCCAGTCTATTTTAACAATCCCAAGTGTGATGTTTTTGCCAGAAGGATATAACAAAACAGCATTACATATTTGAACTTGCTCCAGGACTTGTCTGCTTGCATGTATCATCATGCAATTCCATGCAACTATGGGTGGTGTGCACTGATCCTTCCATATTTGGCAGGTCTAAATACAGATACAGGCATAATATTATTTCTGCTCTATTAATAAAAACCTACATATTAACAAAACATCACCATCTTGTATCTATGACCCAGACTCCATTTAAGACTATAACACAACTGGCAGTTGTACGAAAAAAAAATTAACACCTTTACAGATTAGTCACATTGCCAAGAAGTCCCAACAAATCCACAAACTCTAGAAAATTTTCAACAGACCTGGGAATTTTAATGATCAAAAAATGTGTCATCACCCTCACAGTACTACTGTATGCTTCCTTTCTTGTAATGTTAAGACATTTAGCCAAACAAATTGATTGACTGATATAAGAACATCAGATGTGCAATGTCTAGGGTTCCTCAAAACGATGGGAGAACATTATCAGTTTTGCTTGCAGCTCAGCACTTTTCTGCTTAAAAACAAATAAAATAAAAAAATCTTACCACGACACCATTTCCAACATTTTGGATATGATACCAAATAAATTACTGCAGGGCCATATTCTCATGTGGAGTTAATGACAAGATTAGCTCTGTAAAATTTAAAGCAGTGCATAGTGTTGGCTAAACCAGTAATCCAGGATCCTGTTAAGGTATAAATACAAACAGCTTTTTACTTATGAATTAACATTTTTTAAGTAAAAAGAATACTGCTTTTATAGATACAGTATACATATATGCCCTTACACTTCCTTCATCACAAAATGAAAGTACTAGCAGGCAAATCAAATATTCCATTACACTCCAGCAATGGATATGCCTTGCAAACCGCCTAGTAATATAAACTTCAGTGCTGGCACAGTTCCATTTGCACTTGGCTCTACACATATATGCCAGGTTCTCACAACTTTAAAGACCTTTTAGGTGTCTGGCCAAATAAAGAGACAATACAGCTCATTATCATTGCTCCTTTAGTCAGAGTCCCAACACATAAAGTATGCAAAAGTCTGAGTTCTTCCACTCCCACCACAGCAGCAGTAAAGTCAACATGAATATTAACACATCTACATTTCAAATGCTGCCACAGAGATGCTGGACAGCTGAATGCAAGGGTTAACTAAAGACAAACATTTGTTAGAAAAGCAGTATAAATTCACAACTAATGTAAAAACTATGCCACAAAACTGAAAGGAAAAATGAGAAACTTTTTTTTTTTTTGCCTTCTGCCCGTAACTGCAATGACTCATGGTGGTCGTTAGCAGTGATTTAATTAACCATGGACAATGTGTTCTTATGACTGCAGATGGGAGAGCAACAGCTAAAAGACTACAATAAAGCAGTCTATGGAACAAGGTTGACAGAGTGGGCACAATGTGAACAAAATTTAAAAATAAAATGTATAAAAAGTTTGATATGCACACAAAATTACTCAGTGTTACATTTGATATCTAGTGATATTTGGGTCAGTTGATTAGGTTTCTTCATCACAATAAATCTGGCAAATTACACTTATTTATCCTTCAAGAATTGCCGAGTGTTTGATTGAGACATACATTAAGTATAAAGAATAAATAACAGTGGGACATTGCATAGGAAGCAGTGGTAGAGCTGTTGCCTCGCAATAAGGAGATCGGAGTTTGCATGTTCTCCCTGTGTCCTCAGGGGTTTCCTAACACCCTCATACAGTCCAAAGACAAACAGATTGAGAGAATTCCACATTGTTAAATTGGCCCTAATGTGTGTATGTATGCGTGTTCACCTGCAATTGGCTGGCATCTTGTCCAGTCATCCTGCCTTGTGCCCAATGATTGCTGGGATATGCTCTAGTTGCCTTGTGACGCTGCTATGTATAAGCGGCTTTAGCAAATGGATAGATGGATGGGACAGGGCATTAGAACAACCATTATTAATACACTATTCTGACATTCCATTTTTAAAACCATTAATTCAGTTTGATGTTACAGGGAGCCAAAGCCTATCCCATCATCATCACACATGCTGTAGGAAACAACCCCATAATAAGTGATAGTCCCTCACACAAGCCAGTATCTTGTACAGGACAAATGTGGAATTTACCTAAACCACTGTCCAGGTGGTGTTCCTGCCTTGCACCAAATGATTGCTCCAGCTGCCCCACAAACCTGCCCTGGATAAGTTGTTTAACAATAGTGATGGAAGGGGGGAAAAAGTGAAAACTTCTCACAGGCAGTCATCTGGAGGGGACTTAGAAATAGGGCTCTGGAGCTACAAGGGAGAATCCTTAAACATTGTGTCACTACTTATTATAGTATTAAGCAGTGCTATATTTTGCTTATTTTTTTTAACATGGAATTTTACAGGGAACATTACAGCACCACCGTGTGCACAGGCTATTTTTTGCCCTAAAATGTTAGGCATTGGTTTTCACCTCTTGCTCATAAACCTCACTCTATAAAACTAGTTTTTGAAATAAATATTCACAGGTCTTGAGATGATTTTCATTTCATTCTTTGATTAAATTTAATGCTGGGCTGGACAGCTCTTTATTAAAAGGAAAGCAAATGTAGTTGGTAATGTTTTACTTTTTCATAAAACAGTAACAACAAAGACACCAGCCTGGTTAAACAGGGCATTTATTTATTCTGTAAAACCATAATTTAAAAAGTCATGATACAACCCAGTGAATTCAAGTAAAAAGGTTTAGTAAATCATACTTACATAAAAATGTAAACACTGCTGGTAAACAGCACAATAAGAAGTCTACTCTCCTTTACTCTGGAGTTGCCCTAGAAGAAAGGCATTGGGTGGGACTGGACTTCTTATTGAGACCTTGCCTGGTTGATGCCATGATTGTCCCAGGGAACAAGTGCCTGAAGGTCACGGAGGATTCTGACTGTCGTATGTGCTTATGCACCTAAGGTCAGTTTGGAGTACCAGACCTTCTTAAAGTACCTGGAAGGGATCCTGGAAAGGATCCCAGCTGGAGTCTCCTTAGTTCTGTTGGGTGACTTCAACATCCACAGAACTAAGAATGGAGACACCTGGAGAGACCCAATTAGGAGGAATGTCCTGCCTGATCTAATCCCAAGTGTTTTGTTATTGAACTTCAGTGCTAGGCATGGTTTGCCCATAACAAACAT
This sequence comes from Polypterus senegalus, assembly GCF_016835505.1. Lineage (NCBI taxonomy): Eukaryota > Metazoa > Chordata > Cladistia > Polypteriformes > Polypteridae > Polypterus > Polypterus senegalus. The sequence goes on from NC_053157.1 coordinate 221,909,711, forward strand.
TATTTTAAAACATAAGGTGGCTCATAAGTGTGCACTTGGTAACACAGAGCCAAAGATCAATGATCAACTTCATAATCACATCATCAAATTTGACGTGGTACGTTCTGGACAATCAGGTGAAGAGAGGGGCAGAGCTGTCAAATGATCAGTCCTTGGTAGTCAGCTGGGTCAGATGGTTGGAGAGGCACCTGGACAGACCTAGAAAGCCTAAGCGAGTAGTGAAGGTGGACTGGGAATGTTAGGGGAATGCCCCTGTCCAAAAGATTTTCAACTAAGTGCCTTGAGCATGGGAAAAGAGCAATATAAATAAAATTTATTATTATTATTATTATTATTATTAACTTCCACCTCCAAAACAGCTTTCCCGTATCCCAGGTGAGCATCAATGCCAATTTCCCTGGGGGAGGTCACGGAGGTTGTTAAGCAACTCCACAGCGGCAAGGCCCTAGTGGTGGATAAGATTTGCCTGGAAATGCTAAAGGCTCTGGCCAGTATTGGGCGGTTATGGCTTATAAACCTTTACAATGTTGTATGGCCATTGGAGTATTTCCCTTGGAGTGGCAGAGCAGGTTTGTGGTGGTCCCCATTTTTTAAAAAAGTGGACCAGATGACGTACTACAGCCTCCTCAGCTTCCCTGGAAATGCTTATGTCAGAGTACTTGAAAGGAGACTCCATGCAGTCATGGAACCTCAGATCCAGGAGGAGCAATATGAATTCTGTCCGCACTGTAGAACAGTGGACAGGCTCTTTGCCCTCATGAGTATCCTTGGCAGTACACCCAATCTGCCTAGATGTGGTTTGTGGACTTAGAGAAAGCGTATGACTATTTCTCTCAATGCATCCTGTGGGTGGTGCGGGGAAAGTAAGGAATATCAGTACAAGCACAGTGACAGCCATGTCCACATACCTGAAATAAACAGCAGTAATGTTCTACAGTGGGTGTGGGACTCTGTCAGGGCTGTGCTTGGTCTCCAAACCTGTATGCGATTTTCATGGACATGATATAAAGGCACAGCCAGGGAGGGGAGGGTGTCCAGTTTGGTGGCCTATAATAGCATCACTGCTTTTTCAGACAATGTGGTCCGGTTGGCTTCATCGGTCTGTGAACTCCAGCAGATACTGGGACAGTTGGTAACAAGAGTGTGAAGTGGCAGGGATGAGGATCAACATCTCTCCAAATCTGATGCCATGGTCCTGAGTAGGAAAAAGGTAGACTGTCCTCTCCCAGTCAGAGGAGAGTTACTACCTCCAGTGGAGGAGTTTAAGTATCTCGGGGTCTTGTTCATGAGTGACAGGCAAAGGAATGGTGAGATCGACAGATGGATTGGGGAGACGAGTTATGCAGTCGCTATACTGATCCACAGTAGTGAAGAAGGAGCTGTGCCAGAAGGTGAAGCTTTCAGTTTACCACTCGATCTACGTCCCTACCCTCACCTGTGGTCTTGAGCTTTGGGTAAAAACTGAAAGGATGAGACTTTAGGTACAAGCAGCCAAAATGAGCTCTCTCTACAGTGTGGCTGGGCTCTCCCTTAGAAAAAAGGTGAGATGCACAGACATCCGGGAGAGGCTGGGAGTACAGTCATTGACCACTCACATTGTGAACAGCCAGAAAGATCATACAATTGCTCCAAGAACCAGTTCCCAGATAAGTGGTGGAAAACAAATGAAATGAACAACCACATGCACACTTCCACTGAAAAGCAGTGAAGAAATTGGTCCCCATGATTTCAGGATTACTTTGTGTAATGTTGTTAGACAGTGACTACATATGTCCCTTATATAAGCCATTTGGAAAACAAATTGATGAATCAATTGCCTTTCAGACAGAGAAAATACACCTGTTGCACTGTAGGCATGTGGGATGCATTAAAACTAATTAACCGTATATACTTCAAAATAGCAGGTTTCATCTTTCTTTCCCATTCACTGCTTTTCCACCAAAATATCATGACTTAGTGTTTCTGTAAAACTGAATGTATTACTGTAGGTTTTTTGGGTTACTGTTCACCATACAAAGTACAGTACTATATAAATGTAACACAGCCAGATAGGGGAACTGGCCTAATGTGGAATAGTAGCACCATGCCACCTAAACATTCTGGACAATACCCAGCAGTAGGTGCAATTAGATTCTCTTCTCATCATCTGTTTACTAATTTATGATGCCTGCTTCAGGCTTGTGGGTACTTGAATTATTTATCATCCACAGCCCACAATGAAAACACCAGGCTTTTAAATAGAGCTGTCAACAGCCATAAGCACAAGTTTTTCAGAAACCTGGGCAAAGCTGGGAGGGAAAACCAAAGACAGAAAGAAACAACAAAAAATGTAAAAGTGATAATACAGATACAGGTATATGTGTAGATTTGCCACAAATGGGGTATCTGTATTCATCTTTACACCTCCATTATGCAAACAGGACTCCTGCTTGAGCAGATCTTTACACAGCCCTCAGACCTTTGACTTCCAGGTTAAAACAACATCAGTATTAAAAAAAAATATCATAATGACTTTGGGGACCTTTTAAGAATAGTCAGATAACCTTCGATCAGACAAGATTGTTTTTATACAGCGATCTACAAATTGTCTCTCTCATACTGAACAGGTCACACTATGCATACAGTAACAAAACACATACAGTAATATGTTCAAAAAAAAAAAAAGAAAGAAAAGAAAATATACCAAGTAAATCGGCAGGAACATGAAAAAAGGAGAACAAAAATCTCAAGCATGATGCAAATGTTAAAAAATTCCCTATTACTGAAAGCAGGACAAATTTCTCCTAGTGCTAGGTGTGGCAATGTGTAATGATTTTGTATTGACATCAATCTGGATAATTGCTCTGAATATTGCTATTTGTATATATTTTTTTTTTTTTTAAGATTATCATTTGGTTTTCTGGATTTTATTCTAAAACAGCAACTATTTCATACAATAGTAAATTACAAGATGGCTGGATCAGTTCCAATTCTGATGTATCCCTTAGCCCTATCCTACTGCAGAGTATTTGTAGAAATACGTCAGTTGCCAAAAAAAAAAAGAAAAAAGGATGTGCCTTAACCTTTGGCCAAATGTGCTAATACAGAACATGACCAGTTCTCAAATTGAACTAACAGCACTCCTAGAGTTTAACCTGGTCAGAAAATGAAGCTCTACTTGAACTTTGGACATCAAAAATGATCTTATATTACGCATGCATTAACCTAACAATTCTCTATGAATGGCTATGGATAAGAACAAAAACTCAAGAAGCATGACCTTTTACCTCTACTTCTATAGGCTTTCTTTTCACCTGTGGTTGAAGACGAGACTAATATAGGGTTCTTTTTGTTGAAGCAAAATACTCATCACAGCCGGAATTACTGTCTCCCAGGAGCTCTAAAAAGGTGGCAGGTGTCATGAGTCACACACTGTGACATCCTGGATTAAGCTACTCAGAGGGAGATTAGCAGTGGCCCAAGGTTATGATGTCAACCCACAAAAGTGACAAAAGAAACCTTTCAGTTAAGTACTAAGCATGACCTCAGTCTAGGATTGGAGGCCAGTGGACAGAACACTGCATATCAGTTGCAAAACTAGAAATATGCCCTGCTAAAACTCAAATTAGAATACTGCATTAACGCATAACACTCAAATCTTTGACACAGGCGCACTGTGCGAATATTAGTGAATCATTTATGGTTATGTGCCAGCACTTATACTGGAAATGTGAGACAACTGTACTGAATGTTTTTGATATGAAAATTACTTTAGACAAAAGAATTAGCTACATAAATACAAGAAAAAACTAGAAAATAAACATGAAAATAAGTGGTACTGGGAACTATGTAACATTGCATAAAGCGCTAATCTGTGCTAAAACTGTGTAAAATGTTTTTATTTGGATTTAAAATGCGAATTTAAAATTTAAAATTAAAATATTTGGTTATTTTGTAAAATGTGGTTATTTGTCCTGTTAAATTCTGTGCTTACTAAATTTATATTTACATGTTGCCCAGATTAGGAATCTATTTTTAACCACTGCTTGAAAGAATGTCTTGATCGTTCTCTTAAATTAAATATTTATGAATTTTATTTTTATGAATTGCAGTGACTAGATTTAAACGATGCACCAGATACAGGCTCAAACAGGAGCTTGGGCGCAGTTCTGACTCTGCCGAGTCAAACTGCACTTACCTCACAAGTGTTAACCTCCCCACAAACAAATCCCTAGTTGACAATAAATAAAACAAGTCTAGTAAATAATTAAAGTGATTAGGAAGAAATATGTTTTGTAAACCAGGAATTACAAAATAAAACAAACACACAGTTGCACATAAATCTTTTTCAATTCCCCCAGTAGTACATCTACAGCACATATAGTATATACTGTGCCAATAAAATGGAAAATAAATCCCTGTCCTCCTCTGTCCTAGCTTTATTACTTTAAAAATAAATAACATAAAAGATGCACACAAAAAAATCCAACATGAGGCACAGTTACTGTAGAAGATGGAAAATTGATAAAAACAGGCAAGTCCTCAAAATCTAACTTAAAATGGATGAACTAGTTCAAAAGGAGATATTCTGATGAGTAAACAAAAAAAAAAACTCTCTTTCATTGGAGACTGCTGCAAGCATATTGGCATGTTGTGTGAATGTAGAAATATTTAAAAAAAAAAAAACAATTTAAAGACATGTACAAACCAGATTAGAACTTTAGACAAGGTTTTATTTTTTTAATGAAAATATAACATTTGACTTGCAGAAATGAGCGATGGAGTCATTTGTTATTATTAAATAATTTGCCCACCACGGTCTGGTCATTCTGGCCCTATAATTATCCCCTGTCTCTAACTGGCTCTCTCTCTCTCTCTCTCACCACCTAACAGCTAATGTGTAGTAAGTGTACTGGCACAAAAATGGCTGCCGTTGCATCATCCAGGTTGATGCTACACATTACCATACCATACCATACCATATTTATTTGTTGAGCACTTAAAAACACAGCATTACAACTGACCGAAGTGCTGTACAGTTAAAAAGAAGCAAGACTAAAAACAAAATATTAAACACAAACATTAAGAGAGAAATTAAAACAGAGATACTAAAAACAGGCCAGAGGACCCAATAAAATAGGGAAATAGGAAGAAACAAGTGGAAATGAGACAGGTTAAGAAGTAAAAGCCAATGTGAAGAAGTGTGTTTTTAGGCGTGATTTAAATGAGGCGACTGAGGTGGCTTTTCTAACCACTAAAGGTAGGGAGTTCCAGAGCCTGGGTGCACAGACGGAAAAAGCCCTTTCACCACGAGCTTTAAAACGTGCCTTGGGAACAGTTAGGAGCAACTGATCTGCAGATCTAAGAACACGAAGAGGATTGTGAGGATGGAGCAATTAGTGGTGGTTGTAGTGGCTCCCCACTCACTGAAGTGCTTTGAGGTGTGAGAGAAAGCAATATACTATAATTGTAAAAATTATTATTATTATTATTATTATTCTCTGACTGAAATGCTTGTTTTTTTCAAGTTACATAAACTCTGAACTGAATGGTATACACAAGACATTCTTCCCACCTCCAAAACTGGGCAACAGTGCAGGAACCACCTTTCCAGGTATGTGATGCTTGAGCATAGCACTTTAATAATATATCATGTCACTTATAGAATATCATCAATATGTCATACTAAAAAAAAAAGTAATGTTCTATACAGTTTGGCCAATGAATGCAGCAATAGAAGCATAATCGATAAATAAGAGACAGCTACCCCATTATAATAAGAAGAATCTAGCTGCTATTAGTTACTATGCATTTTCTGCTGAATAGAAACATGAGAACTATTTTGGGGAGAGAAATAACCAGGTCATTTGACTCCATTTGCAACTTGCATTTCAAGGTTTTATTTATTTCATACCTGGCCACAGCACCTATAAATTAAATGTAGACTTTAGATGGGGCTTGTGCCAAGGCAAAAGTGACAAGGAGTACTGCAACTGCTATTGTGGAATTAACCTCCTGTTAATACTAGATTATTTGCATCTAGCAAGGGTGTGTGATCATTAACTGTTAACAGTCCAAATAATCTGGCTTCACACCCAGAAATTCAACAGTTGACCAAATCTTTGTGCTGTTGTTGAGTGATATCACAAGTTTAAAGATATGATGCTTGTATCTTATACTTAGACGAAGGACACTTTGGAAAATCCCGCAGTAATTTTTGATTTGATCCTGGCTTTAGTCAAGAACCAAGAGGTTCGAAGCATGCACTGATACAATACGTTGTCGCAACTACCACATGACGAGCCACCTCAGAATCCTGAATCAGGACCCAAGCGCAGCTGTGCAACAGGTGACACCTCATGCAGGTCAAGAACCAACAGTGCTACTAAACATGGTGGATCTATATCCAACTTCTTTTCAGTGACTTTAGGAAGGAATGCATGCTCAACTCCATGTCACATTACGCAACTTTTCCAGAGATTTTCAGTTGTAGCCTTTATTTACATAATCTTAACGAGTCTGAGGCAGTTAAAGATGCACCACTATGAAGCTGGTTACCCAATATGACATACTCCACAACTCACTACAACTAGTCTACAACTTGCTTCAGTAAAATCAAAAATGTTTGATTTTCTCTTTAGTCGTAGGGATGTGAGCTGACAAGCAATGAATGAATGCCGTTCCAGACGCACAATGCATATATAGTAGTGACGGGGAATAAAAAACAGGTTTTGGATCTCTCAGACATAAGAAAGGCTCATCTTTGTGGTGTCTCTTGTTTTATGTACTAAAAAAGAATGGAAAAATAGAAAAAAGGGCAGAGACTGCAGTTGAACTTGCAGTACCTGTTAACCCTTTGAACAGCAGCAGCTCTGTCAGTCAGCTTGCTACTGAATATCGCAAAAAGGGGCAAGCACGACCATGTCCAAAAATCAGTACTCAGTTGGTAAATGTGATATGGGCAGCTATTCTCAGTTGCATAAACTGATGTGGTCCAGCAACAAGAACTGCAACTGTGGTCCAAAAATCTGACATACTGTACTCCATGACTAGAAGTCACATAAACGTCCTACACTTCTAATACAAGGTACCTGGTGGGACCATAAACAGCAGTGCTTTTGACTTTAAGGATGATATTCTGTTACTTGCAAAATCCCTGGATGCACTGATTATGCCTGTTAAATCCTTGGATATAGAGACAAAATGGTTAGGACTGCAGGTCTAATAGGTGTAACATAAAATTAGACTTCTCACGAGTCATTGGATAATGTTTACTGTTCAATCAGTCCATGTATGTGATAAGGACATGGAGAAGTTAGTTTCACTCACCTTGGTAATGTTATCCACAGAATTGGGAACTCTGCATTAGAATGCTACCCATGTACCTATATTTTTATTAATTATGAAGACATGATTTTTGCACTATGTACTGTGCTACTTAAATCTATTTACACATCAATTTAGCTTGAATAGATCCATACTGAATAAAACTTATCTTGTACCATTCCGAATACGAGACATTATATGAGCTATGAAACCCTTCTGAAACATAAACAAAATGGGAACTGAGAGAAAATCTTTCATATTACCAGAAACCTGCAGGAAAAAGATAGTAACATGGTGGAAAAAAAAACAGAAATGGATATAGCCTACTGGAAGGTCAAAATCACCTTTAAGGGGAAATGAGGTAGCTTGCTCATTAAATTCATTGAATCAATATGTTTATCTAAACTGAAGACCAAAATACATAGAAATACATTTATCTAAAAATGTCTAAACTGTATTTTTACTAAACTGAGTTAGTATGGTATAGCCAGATTGAGACAGTGTACATTTAAATGAAGAACATGTGGTAGACAAGTTGCTTTTTGGAAGAAATCCTTGGTAAAGAACAGCATCATTCATCATACTTCAAAGACTGTTATATTACAAGGGTGCAGAGAGTTGAAGTCCATCCCAGAAGCAATAATCAAAAGGGGGAATCCAGTCCCAGACAGGAAACTATTAACATTTATTTATTAAGTTAACACTTAGTTACAAATTTTAAGTGCATGAATACAATTAGTTTAATGCAATATAATAGTAACCATTCATCTCCATGTTTGCTCCACAGTAACACATTAAGTTAATTTAAGTTCTGACCCATGAGAATGCCAATCTTCGGGGTTCATTTTTCAATGTTACGGCTTTCCAGCTGTATCTGATGCAAACATTTACTGTTATTTACTGTATTAAACACACAGTCCTATACCAGTTCAGCATTCACAATATGTTATTTGCTTTCAAGTGGGTTGCACAGCATATCATTTGATATACAAATTCTGAGAGGTGATCCTTAATTTTACTAACTTGCTTGTGAGGCAGCACCTGGAAAGTTGTTTGCAGCTTGTGTCTCCACATTATAAAGCGGACATGACGGCACAAGTGAAAGTTCACAAAGTTTGAAAAATAAGGGTTGAGTGTTTTCATCTTTCTCAAGGGTTAAGATGTGGCATGACTGATGTTTAAAATTCTGAATGGAGGAATTGGGAACAACAACAACATTTATTTATATAGCACATTTTCATACAAATAATGTAGTTTAAAGTGCTTTACATGATGAAGAAAGAGAAAAAAGAAAGTAAGAATTAAAATTAGAGAACACTAATTAACACAGAATAAAAATAAGGTCTGATGGCCAGGGAGGACAGAAAAAAAAAAAAAAAAACTTCAGGCGGCTGGAGAAAAAATAAAATCTGCAGGGGTTCCAGGCCATGAGACCACCCCCAGCCCCCTCTAGGCATTCTACTTAACAGAAATGATCAGTCCTTTAATTACATTTAAAGTACACACAAAAATTAGCAATAAAAATAAAGCAACAATGAATGAGTTAACAGGCAGTACAGACAAATGAAGAATTTTGGAAATTGTTAAAATTTTTAATTTAACCAAATGTTGAAAACTATAGTTTCATCAGCGTCTGAAAGGCTTATTTCCTTTAAAATGCCTTAAAAGGCACCTTTTTCAGCAATCAACTTCATTATAGCACTTATAGGTCATGTGTCAATACTCCAAGCCATATTACTATTTATTGCTATTGTTAGTTCATCAAGAATATGAGGACACAGTTGGAAACGTGTTAAGAGTACATTTCACACAAACATTAGGAAGTTTATCTTTACAAAGAGAACCACAGATACTTGGAAAAAGCTAACAAGTAGTGTGGTAGACAGTAAGACGTTAAGGACTTTCAAAAACAGACTTTTGTTGGGCACAATGGCCTGTTCTCGTCTACAGTGCTCTAATGGTCTAATGCTTAAATATTTAATTATTTGAGGTTTTCCTCCAAAATATAAATTTTTCATATTTAAAACCTCAACATATATTGGACATTAACATTGTTTTATATATCGGAAACATCAGTTTTGCATTTAAACACCATTATTTACATAAGCAGACATACAAACAAAGACCTGTTTCTTGGTAGGTAAGCTTGTTATATTCTTTTGACAGTTTTCTTCAAGTAACAGGATTTGGGAATGAAGCAGAATTTCCTTGTCAGTCGTGAAGATGTAACTTGCTTCATTTTGAGTTAATACTTTACATGCACACTGGATGTTGGATGCTGATATGTCATTACTGCCTGTATTTTAAATTTTTAACATAAATTATTTAAATAGTTCAAAACTAAATCATCATTTATATGTAAAGACTGTGTCAACATTTCCCATAAAATGACTACTACAGTCATGGAAAAGATCAAGATTTGCTGCAAAAGTACATGCTCGCTTTTGTCACCTAAAAAAAAATAAAATAAACAGTGGCAGCAAAGGGTAGACATTAAAGTTTAAATGTAACACTTATGAATGATATGACTAAACATACATACTGCAGTCTGACAATGTCCAGAAATTCATCAAAGAGGGCAAAGCAACTTCCAAAGTTCAAGTGTTTTGTTTATCATTGGACTTGCAGAAAATGCTTTACTCCATATTAAATACCCTTTTGTATTTATGTTGCAGTAATACAGATTGGAATGTGAATGGACCGTATTCTAAACAGTACTTTTGGCACATTTTAAGCAAATAACAGAGATCCAAACAAGAGAAAGCACAGGAGACAGTATACTCATAATTATCTGTGACTTAGCCCTCAGTTCAAAATCTGTCTGGACATTTTAATGACTTCTTGATTTGGAAATGTCTTTGCCAGGATTACATTAACTGTTTTCCAAACATCTAGTCAACTCTTTCTTGGAAGATATTATACACACTACAGAGCACTTGTCATTTCTGTATTTGAATCTAGCATTGGCTGGTATAGGCTCCAGCCAGCAGAGATCCTCCTGAGGCAACTGACGGCCAGGTCTTTGTGTCTGAAGAAGAACAAAAGAAAATGCACACAGAAAGATGTGAACACGTTTTCACGATCACTGTTTGAAACTGGGGGAAAAAAAAGTTGAAATTGCCTGTACATTTCTGCTTTATCCCCAAATAATCTAGACACCTCTACTTTTTAAAGACAGACTGCCTTAGTGGGAGTGAAAACAGGTGATTAGGAGAGTAGCTACATCACACTCGGATGACGACGTAATGTCTCTATAAATGAGACATTAATCTGGCACAGAGGACTTTTGTGAAAGATACATTTCTGTGAACTTAAAACTGAACGGTGCCACAGTATAAAACCCATTACTCTGTAAGTTTAAGAAGCAGGAGATACTGTAAATATTGGGAAGGTGCTGGCGTACACTTTAACAAAGCATACGTGCATGACGGAGGCTTCTGATGGTATCCTCACTCACTCAAAGACAGATGTCAAATCTTTATACAGTACTGGGATGAAATGAGAAGTCAAGCAAAATAAAACAATATAGCAAAATGACACCTTTTATTGGCTAACTGAACAGATTACAATATGCAAGCTTTCAAGGCAACTCAGGTCTATTAAGTTGTCTGAAGATGGGCCCTAAGCTGCCTCAAAAGCTTGCATATTGTAATCTGTTCGGTTAGCCAATAAAAAGGTGTCATTTTGCTTGACTTCTCGTCTATTATGGCTAACACAGTACAACACCCTACTACTAAATCCCCAGCTGAGGAAATTCCAGCTGTCTGATTGTGAATTTCTTATGCTGATGAAAAACGCTTCTCAAAAATTTGAATGGGAACAGGTAATTAGTCAGTTGGCTAGAAGATAAAAAACAGAAGCACAGAGCTTTTGATAGTGTTACAATGTTATATCCACAAAGCAGAGTCAGGATAAAATTCAGAGTACTTATTATTAAACTGTTAACATGTTATTAAGTGGTGTCTAGCTAGTTTAATGAAGCTGGTCAGAACGAGCTGGCAGTCCGATAAAGTTGGGAGCTGGGTGGGAGCTTTGTAGGCAGCTCAGTATCATCAAGCAAAGTTCTTGCTTCTTCTCTAAAATCCTCAAATGCTATTTCTAACATCTTGTCAAAAGGTATTCAGTTGAAGGAATTAAAGCAGTAAATACTACCTAAAAATGGCTCTCTGAGAAAAGCAGGTGTTAAGAACCTTGGAATACACAGCCTTAAGATCAGGCTAGCAACTACAGTACCTCTTTCACTGTAAATGGCTAAAATGCATAAGTGCTTGGTTCAAACGACTCTGTGCTACCCTTGAGTCTTAAGGAAAGACTGATGTAGAGGAAGGACACAATCCTATTCCACCTCAGGGCTTAGTCATGCTGGAGGCTTATATATAATACAAACATAATTAGTAAATGAATCACTGCTACAGGAATAAACCTGTCCCATCTCATGAACTGTTTTTGGTTGTGGGTTAAACCGAGCAAAAATGGCCCCCTGTCTGCGGTGTGGAGCAGGTCTCGACAAGAAGAGCTTGTCTCCTGCTACTTTCCAACAAAGCAAGTAAAGCACAGGCTCTGCTATGGCTGGGCACTTGCCATGTATCAGTGTAAAAGATAAAATTAAAGATACTTGCTCATTCTCGTTACTGGTAAGGGAGTGAAATAGCTATAAAAATGTGACTGCAGTGTTGCAACTGGGGAATGGCCAACATGATAAATATTTCCTTTCCATTTCTGGCTTGATAATTAATGTATAATGCAGTGATATTTGGGGTGAGGTGAAAAAGACATTAAGTCAAAATGAATTACTTGTTAATGAGAAATATTTGCTAAATCCAGCTCAAATGTTAAAATGAAGTTAGTTGATGTTAATTATTGGGTAGGATAATTATAATCACCACTGAAGGTGGGTTGAAAAGATGAAGAGAAAGGTGAACAAGCACACGATTCTTTGTCATGATTTTAAGGTATACCTTATGGTTTTACGAGCTTGTAATATCATGAATTATTTTAACTCTAGGAAAAAACTCCAAGCATTTGTCATCTTACTGATACAGAATGACAAAACTACATTTCAGAATTAACTTGGAGGACTGTGAGATGTGCTTGTTAGGTTAGTTGGCAATTCCAAATTAGCCTGATGCAAGTTTCAGGGTGTCTGGTCATCCTTGTCCCTTGCAGAGGACTGCTGTCCCACCCAGGGTTAGTTTCTGCTTTGCACCTAATGCTTTCAGATACAGCCCACACCCCACTTCCCCAGATTAAGAACTGGAGTATGGGCATTTAATAGCACCACATGTTATAACTGCAAGAGGCTTGAGTGTTTGGGCACCAAAATAAAAGCTGAAGCAGTAATGAAAAGTGCAATGTTAGTCTACTGTAAAACAGACAACATCAAAATCAACACACACTCATCGGCCGCTGACCTTCAAAATCCAAAGTCTGGAAGGCCAAGGATGCAACATTCAATAATGATAAGTGATGTACATGATTGGGGGATTTTAAAATAAATTTCAAATGCAGGGGTAGAGGCAAATGTATTCTTAATATGCAGGCTTATCGACAATGAATAAAAGCAGTTTATTTGAAGTCAGTCAGTCAGTCAGTCAGTCATTCATTCTCCTACCTGCTATGTTTATTGTTGTTTAAATCAAGTAAAAAGCAAATTGCACACGTATTAGAAAACAAAACACTTTTGCACACAGTCAGCCAAGCATCATTTAAGGGGTTATTATTCTTTGCAGTTATACATTATTTTATTTATTAATTAGTTTAATGCCCTTACTATGTTTGGCAAGAATATAAATCATTAATTGTCAGGTTTGTGACTGTTACTCTTTTTAGGGCGGATGTCGACTTTTGTCGACAGGTTGGGTTGAGGGCGCATGGTGACAAAAGTCGACATCCAGGGATAGAGGGCGACAATCAGCCGTTAATGGTGACAAAACTCACTGTTACATCACAGGCATTCCCTCTCTGCTTGGAGGAATATCAGACTCATTGACTCGGCATCTACCCTTGCACATGAGTTACGAAATGTAAACAAAGGCAAACAAAGGCAAGATGGCATCAACATCTCACGAGGGAGCAAAGCGAGTGCAGAAAACACAATACTCAGCAGACGATGTTTTGTGCATTATCACCGAGTCGGACTCTGATTTTTCAGAATGATTTTGTTGACAGTGATCAGGAGATCGAGCAAGAGAGTGAAAAACTGTTGTCAGCTGATCGGACACCAGCAGATGCCACCCCAGTTAATCAGCTGCCAAGGTTCGTGTGGTAGGAAAACCCAGACTTTGATCCATGGGAATGAAACTGGCTACCGGACTTCACAAGACAGAATGGCTTGCTGTTGGACATGACAGATTACCAGCCGCTGGACTATTTCACTCTGTTCTTTCCCGAGGCTGCCTTTCAGCTACTGTCAGACGAGACAAACAGGTATGCAGAGCAATTTTTTGAATCGCGGGCTGCACTTGCACCACATTCTCATTTTTCAAATTGGAAACCTACAACAAAAGATGAGATGAAGGGCTTTGTGGCATTACAAATAGAGATGGGACTAGACTGGCGATATAACTTCAGGGAGCATTGGTCCAAATGTGTTTTGGCCCCTGGTGGCTTTGGACAGGTTATGCCATGTGATAGGTACGTGCTCCTGCAAAATTTTATTCACTTCTGTGATAACCAGAAGCAAATCCCAAGGGGTGAGCCAGGCTATAACCCCATATATAAAGTTCAGCCACTGCTTGTCATTGTAGAGCCAACATATAAACAATTTTATCAGCCTGGCCGTGATTTCTGTGGATGAATCAATGATAAAATACAAGGGACGCCTTTTTTCCACCAGTATATGCCAGAAAAGCCCACAAAGTATGGCATAAAGGATTTTGTACTGGCAAAAGCAAACACTGATTTCTGCCTGAAGCCTGAAATTAATTACATATACAGGAAAGAGAGATCTGTCCCTTGACAAGTCAGGTTGTGCTGGAGCTGCTTCAGGGCTATGAATAATTGGTTCATGTTGTGAACATGGACAATTTTTATACATCACCAGAATTGTTCATGGAGTTACAGAGCAGGGGAATTGGAGCTTGTGGCACAGTGAGGGTGAACAGGAGATACATGCCTTCACAGTTGAAGCCAGACAGGCTGAAGATGAAAAGTGGTGACAATACAGTTTTCGTGTGGGCAGAAAACTTGGTGGCAGTGGCATGGCACGATGTCAAACGGGTGACTTGTCTCTCTACAGTACACACTAACAATATATGGGAGAAAGTTATTCGTCAAAAGGGAAACCCAGAAGGTAGGACGCTGGACAAGCCAGTTGCACTTGAGGAGTATAACTTTAAAATGGCTGGAGTTGATTGACTGGATCAGATGCTGGGGTCATATGCTTACGGCCATAAGTCCACCTAGTGGTACCACACCATCACATGCGTTAGACTGCACTTACAAATGGCTATATATTGTTCAAGCAGGCAAACAATGACAGCACTATGACTGCAGCAGATATTCGCAAGAAGGTGGTTGACAGCTTGCTGGCAGAGTATGTTGCAGTGCCTTTGGCAAAGCGAGGAAGGCCATCACAAAGAGCAGTGCCAGACAGGCTGACTGAGCACCACTTTCCTGCAACATATGAGGACAAAAAATACAAACTTGACTGAGTTGTGTGTAGCAACAGACAATTGAAAAGGAGGCACCAGTGCAACACATATTGTAAGCAGTGCAATGTGGCAATGCATGCAATTGGCTGCTTTGAGTGATATCACACTTTGGAGGACTATGCTGTGTAACATGTATGTGAAATCATATAGTATGCAGGCTCATACAACATGCAAGACAGTCAAAAATAAATATTTTTTGTTGAGTTGATGTGTTAAACCATTGCTTTGTGTTCTTTTTTCAAAAAAGTTAGTTTTTTGAAAAATATTCAGCCCTGGGAGAAAACAAAAAAAAAAAAAAAAAGATTAGCCCTAAATTAAGAGCAAGGCAAGTTTGTCCAGCAGAACTGTTCGTTTACAACTTTGTCGGGTAACCAGTGCGCCGAATTTTCTAGAGGCGCCGCGAAAACTTTTTGAAAAATATTTAAAATTGCTAGTGTTTTTGAACTTTTGGTTGATTAAAAAGATGATGTTTAAAAAAATTTTTTATGATAATTTTAGATAATGCAACACTTATGGAAATGAAGTCTAAGAAACGCGAGAGACTTTAAATGATCGACAAGGAAATGCGCGTCTGTCTTTCGAAAATTGATCCTCGCATCAATCTCATATGTGCTGAAAAACAATCTCAACGTTCACATTCATTAAATTTAAGATTTATCCTTTGATTCCTTTATTAATATAATGTCTTTCAAACTTGTAAAATTAACTGTTTTTATTGGCGATTGTCCATAGATTGTGGTGTCATGACTTTATATTTATGGGCAGTCCCTCAGGTGCGCCGCAAAAGAAAATTTTTGGACTTAGTGTGCCGCAACTCGAAAAAGGTTGCCTTTCACTGGTTTACAAGGATGGATGGTGGAGTAAAAGGATACTTCATTTCAGAAGCAATGATATAAGTTAACACAATGTCATTGGCAATTTGTGCTGCATGTATATCCAATTTCATATTGAAACAGTTTAATCTGAATATATCTATCTATTATAAAAAAAAATCTTGGCAGGGAGAGACACTTTAACGTCCCATGAGACAAGGCAGTGAGACAGAAGGACAGCTGCTGTACAAGCTTTTAAATGATAGACACGCAGCTCGACAAGCAGAACACGCACCACGGCAACAGGAGAACAAAGCCAGCAGCTGATCGTCCGCATCTCCTTCTTGTGCGTTCAGCTCCCCCCATCACAACGCGAGCGTAGCGCGCCTCTGGGGGGTGGAGGGGGGCTTTTAGGGGTTTCAGTGAAGTGAATAAGACCTGACCATCTCGGAGAGATACTTTAACAACACACTAGACTAGGAAGCAAAACCCACTTTTGCATGTCACACCCTACTTACAAACAATTTAAGCAGCAGTTGTGCAAGTCAGAAGATGATCCGTGCACATTTCCTTAGCATGCCTTCAGCCCCCCTTCCTTTCACAACATGAGCGCAGAGACGCAAATTGGCAAAAGGGCAGCTGCTGTACAGGCTTTTAAATGATTGACGCGCATCGCAGCAAGCAGAACATGCAGCTCGCCAGCAGCAGCAGAAAGCTATCAGTTGATCCGTTCGCATTTCCTTAGCATGCGTTCAAACCACCCCCCCCACACTTTCACAACGCAAGCAGCGTTATACGTCCCACGAGAAAGAGATTTAACCACGCCCGGGGCAGGAAATAAAGGGCAAATATTGTTTTGACAAAAGTTTTAAAGTAAAAGTGAAAATGAAAATAATGCATATGTAACAAACCCATGAAAATAACAATCTCTTTAAATGGTTTATCCGGTAAACCAAACCCGGGGGTGGGCAAGCGAACCGAGTTTGGTCTTGATAAGCCCCCTAATTTAAAAAAAAAAAAAAAAAGAAAGAAAATGAATGAAATTCCACTGGAATTATTCCCAATACTTACATTACATATTTAAACACACATGCACACATATACAAAACAACTTTAGCTTTTAGAAATCGAATTGTCACTCTACACAAATAGAAAAATGCTAAATTAAACACCTATTCCTCTTCTAAAAAGAAAATGTCATATCTTCCTGTAAATGACATACTGCAGATGTCAAGTTGGGAAGGTGTATTCATCCATCAACACCAGTAGTCTGGAGGCAAGCCTTAATTAAGACTCTGGTAAACAAATTTAATAAATATACACAAGGGACATGAGGGTGGAGCCCCGAAAGGTCTGGCCTGGCCCGGTACAAACCTGTTCTGCCCAAACCCCAGAGAATGAACTTATCTAAACATTTTTAAAAGCTTTAACCTTAAAAAAGCTTAATGATACAGTGTGCAGATATTTACAAAATGTAAGTGATGAGTATTTCAATACTTGCCCCTAGGATGACTTGGAAGCAATTACGTGTCCAAACTGTTTCTTTTCTGATTTTCTACCCTTGATTTTGTATTTGCATATTGAAAATATTGTTGTATTGCACATAATACTATTTTATTTCAGTTTTTTGGCTATCTGACCACATATAGTATTATCTTTTGACTAAATAAAGACACAATGAAGAATGTCTTCAGCCAAAACTGTAATAATGGCTCCAACTTATGAGTATCGTACAAAACAAAAACTTTTTAGAATTTTAAAAATGTACCCCAGAACAAATGTCTGTATGATGACATAAGCAGTAAACAATCAGTTATCATAATGTCAAACCTGTCTAACAGAAAGTGAAGATGTTTCCATCTGTTCAAGTTTCACTGATTGAGTAACAACTAAACACCTTCCAGATAGTTAAAGTGAAATGTTATAAACCTGTGCAAAATTTAAATAAAAAAACACCTAAAGATCATTGACAAAAAAAACAAAAAAAAACCTTACTTTAACTGCCTAGGCTGGTTTTATGGTAGGTAAAATAAAAAGTCCCAAACTTTCACAGGACTCTGGTTCTAGTCTTCGCATCAACGAAATCAAAGTTGATTTAGCATAAAACATATACACCCTCTTCTGTATGCCTTTAAAAGCAATTTTACTCTTACTTCTGTGTCACTCAGGAAGAGGTGGAAATAAGACAGCAGGTAAATATACAGAAATAATGCAATACAGGATAAAGAAATCTGATAACGCATATGCTTTTTTCTGCAATTTAAGTATTCATTTTAAAATGGAAAATAACCATAACACAGTCACAGAGACAAGTACAGTGCTCCTTCAAAGTTTATGATCTTATTGTAATTTTTTTTAAATGTTACATTTTAATGTGAAATCCTTGTTTAAACAAACTCACTTTTATACTAATAAAATTGTTTACATGTTCTATGTAATTTTTTAGGGGAACTGATTAATATAATTGAATAATCTTTTTAACACAATGAAACATGCATAACCAAAAACCAAAATCCAAAATAAGTAGGCCTTAAGTTAACCTATGAAAGAACAAATAGTCTGACTAAGTGTTAAATGTTAGGTTCTATATTAAAGGATGAGGTCCATTTGATCTTCCCAATACTGGTCACTGTAGTGCACCATTCCAATACCAAAAGGAACTTTAAATGATTTATGGCCCTGTGGATTTTTCCATCCATCCATCCATCCTCTTCCGCTTATCCAAGGTCGGGTCGCGGGGGCAGCAGCTTAAGCAGAGAGGCCCAGACTTCCCTCTCCCCGGCCACTTCTTCCAGCTCTTCCGGGAGAATCCCAAGGCGTTCCCAGGCCAGCCGGGAGACATAGTCCCTCCAGCGTGTCCTGGGTCTTCCACGGGGCCTCCTCCCGGTTGGACGTGCCCGGAACACCTCACCAGGGAGGCGTCCAGATCAGATGCCCGAGCCACCTCATCTGACTCCTCTCAATGCGGAGGAGCAGCGGCTCTACTCTGTGCCCCTCCCGGATGACTGAGCTTCTCACCCTATCTTTAAGGGAAAGCCCAGACACCCTGTGGAGGAAACTCATTTCAGCCGCGTGTATTCGCGATCTCGTTCTTTCGGTCACTACCCATAGCTCATGACCATAGGTCGACTGGTAAATTGAGAGCTTTGCCTTACGGCTCAGCTCCTTTTTCACCACGACAGACCGATGCAGAGCCCGCATCACTGTGGATGCCGCACCGATCCGCCTGTCGATCTCACGCTCCATTCTTCCCTCACTCGTGAACAAGACCCCGAGATACTTGAACTCCTCCACTTGGGGCAGGATCTCTCCCCCAACCCTAAGAGGGCACTACACCCTTTTCCGACTGAGGACCATGCTCTCTGATTTGGAGGTGCTGATTCTCATTTTGTGGATTTTTGCAATGTACAAAACACAGATGGAATCACGCACTTGACTAACATGGAATCCATCGGTATATATTAAGTAATTAAAAAATATCATTCATGAAACTTTACTAATGTCAATTCCAGTCTGACCTAGGCCACAAGCCAAAAGTACATCAGACATCAACAGGCGTGACACACATTAGTACAGGTCAGTCAGGACTTCTGCCCCGTGCAATCGTTAATTAGATTTAAGCAGTTCAAAAATAGAGGAGAGAGAGAAAAAAGAAATCTTACTGCAGTAAGTGCAGTAGGAGAAAGCTTTTAAAACTCTTAGAAAACTGGAAACATATAACTGAACAGTATCTATATGATATCTGTAAATCATTCAGGGTGTTTTAGTAAAGTCTGCTAGCATTCAGTACTGTGTGATCCATGACCGAACGAAAGGCAAAGTATGTGTTACATGAAAACCAAATTAATTCTAGACATAGCAAACACCTTCAAATTAATTTTTTTATGCCACTTTGTTAAACTTATACATGAAAAATATTAGAGACTTTTGAATTTATCTTCTTGATGGCTTCTCTCATGCAAGTACCATGTCCTGAAGAAACTTGGGATAACACAGTAAATTTGTGCAAAGTTCAAAAAAAAAAAAAAATTCAGTAGTTGGGGCTTGTCTGCTTCATCCACGTTCACATTTGAGTATGCTAATATAGTTATTCATCAAACTGCTCAAGTCTATTATATAAGAAGGTTAATTAGATACATGAGAAAAATAAATGAGACAACTGTTAGTGAAATTCAAATAATTCTTAAATCCAGACAAATGTAGACAATTGAATCTGACGTATTAAAAATCTGCCCAAATTTTGGTAATGATAAATCAGAAATTCAAAGCTGACAAAAATAGAAAATAGAAAATATGGGGATTTTGTAGGGCTCTACTGATATCAGAAATAAAATGCTGAAAAATACTCAAAAATGTTAGGTAAACTCCTATAAACCCATAGCAAGATGTTAGGGAAGTCACTAGTCTACTGCACAATAACTAGTCTCTAGATAGAGTAAATTTAAAGAATGTGGTAAGACTGCATAGATGCAGATATTCTTCATACTTCAACATCAAGGCAGGTAGTGTGGTGTAGTGGTTAAGGTTTTGGAATTTAAACCCTGAAGGTTGTGAGTTCAAATCCCCCTACTGACACTGTGTGACCATGTGCAAGTCACTTGACCTGCCTGTGCTCCAAATGTAACCAAAGTTATAAGTCTCCTTGGATAAAGGTGACAGGCAAATAAGTAAATGTAAAATTATTGTAGATAAACAAATAAAAACCAGGACCTTCTCAATGGAGCGCCAACTGGCTGGAGCACTCTGTGTTCAAATCTCAACAAAAAAGACACAAGAAATAACAAAGTAGCATTTAATGATAATGTCTGTTCTTGAAAAAGCAAATAGCCACTTATTTTAAAAGAACATTTGGATAAGCATAAACGCTTTTGGAAAAATTCTCTCCATATTGATAAGACTAAGATTATACTGTGGCCACAGCAAAACAATAAATAAATAAACAATACTACCTTTAGAAACCTGAAACTACAAACTAAAATAACAATGCCCTGCTGTCAAGCATGATGGTTAAAAAGTCCTAATTTGGGGCTTTTTTTTGCTAACGCAAACAAATGACTGAACATTGCCAATACCAAAAATCCTGAAGAGGTTTTTAATATAATCGGGTTCAAAGAAATAGCAGTGCAACATCAGTAACCTAATGAACCACTACTCTTAGTAGTAGCGATATTTGTGCATGGCAAATAATTGACTTGTAGATGTAGATGTGTAACAGAAAAAATAACAGACCCAACTGTCACGACTTGCACGCTGCTTGTTCTGAGTGATTGACTCATTTATTGAAAATGGCATGTTCAAAGTAATAGCGTGAAGTTTAATTAGGGAATTCATTCATTCTGAAAAAAACAGTTGTCAGTAATTTTCCTTTATTAAGGAAGAAGGGAAGCAAATGTTTCACACATTGCTATTAAATATATTTCCTTCTAAAGTGCTAAATAATATGGGCCGTACCAAACATGCTGAGAAGCAGCATAAGTTGATAAGTTGATTGAGAAGTAAATCTCTGCTCAAGAAAGCCATCCCTGTGTAGGTAAACCCATACATTTAGGAGACCATAAAGCAGGTATACCAAAGTCCCATTTTGCGAAAGGCAACTGTTCCTTGTGCAGATAAAGTCATACATGTGGGATTATACTATATAAAGCAGCTAAAATGAGCGTTCATAAACAAAAACCATAGTTAGCTATAACTATTTGGTGTTTTTTTAATCAAAAAAGCAGCTAGATGAACTTCCACAATAATACAAAGTTCCATTGTAAACTGCTACTCAAGCACGATTAGGATTGTAACAAATTTAACAAACAAAGGATTAGCAGGAAGACATTTTCTGTTTTGGAACAGCTGGATAAGCTGAGACCCTAAGCTTTAAGAAATATTGCGGCAAAACATGAAGTTGGCTGTTCAAGCAAGACAGGAAATCCCAGATAAACATATGTATATAGTAAGGAAGAAATAGAAAAGTTTGTTGAAAGAATAACGAGTAGAAAGATTTAATTTCAATCATAGATGTTAAAGGAAATGTAACCACCTGTTGGAATAAAGTGTCCATGGGTAGAGGAGAAGGATGAATAAGCAGAGATTGATTATTTCCTGTTAATAAAGGAGGTTTAGAAAAATTACAAATTTCTAAAATCCAATTCAGGGCCATGGAGGGCTGAAGCCTATCAGCACTTCATTAAAATGTTTAACTGAATAATGAATCAAAATTTGATTTCTTCATATCTGCAGGCAAGACATGAGCTTTACATACGACATTGAATAAAGCAAAACATAAAGAGAAGAAACCCATAAAAATGAGATGAAAGAGCATTAATCTTTAGCACCTCTCAGGAATCATAAAGTATTACCTACTAGTGGTTATAGTCTTCACAGTCTAAGACTTAAGTTCCATTAGCATTGGTTACCCTATGCATGATGTTGACAAATCACTTAACCTGTCACTGCAATAACAGTAGTAATATGAGGAACAACTGAACTGTGCACTTACACTACCTCAACGTACTTGATAAAGTGATTTTGCAAATCTTCAGGAGTCAGGAAATGGCTGGATCTGTCATTTTCCTATGGGCACACAGTGTACCCACTTCTTTCATTCAGGGTGTGAGTCCTTGCAATTGAATTGGAAACGTGACTGCAGCTTAGCTAGTTAGTGAACTTGTGCTACCACAAGTCATCTAGAAGATCTTATGGTCTCTTGTCAGTCTCCCATGACACTAATTTCTACTCTAAGCAGAGTGTCGGGCACACCAGCTTCTGCGGGGCAGTCTGTACCCTAGTGTTCTGGAGGAACACAGCACTTCTTTGCACAGGTGCACACCTGGCATATTTCACTTGCAGGGCACCATATCTGAAAAGGTCTAAAAACACTTAAGTGTGCCCAATTCTATATAATGTCATTCTGAGTCTTTCCCTATTAGTGTGGGACTTAACTTCTGTGTTTTGCTATTTAGGTGGTGCCCTAGTCCTTTGCAACCTCGCAATCACAATAATATATAGCATGCACAATAACACAAATACATACATACATACATACATAAAAAGAACTATAGATAAGAGGCCATAAAGATAAACAAAAACTCAAAATGACTTAAAGCTGATAGTCAGACATTCCTCTAACTAATGGGGTTGTGGGTATGTTAGTTAGGTCTGCTGTTTCATTATGTGGGAGAAGTAAATGTCATTTAGAGACATTTTACTTAATTTATGGAAAGCTGTTTGGCATTTTCCCACAATCATCACTGATGGTATCAGCCTCTTCCTTTTTCTCAGTGTAGTAATTCTCTTCCTTGCACGTACACAGTCTTCTTTCTTCTTCCTACAATTAGAGTCGTGTTGCTGGCACTAAACAGAAACTAACTTCTGGGGTTCAGAGCCAGAACAATACTACAAAAAACAAAAGTATAGAGAAAGGAACTGTAATAAAACTAAAGGACATTGTGAATAATCTCAAGAGTGAAAATAAATATACTGAATGAAAAGTATACAATTTATGACATCTACAAGATATTTTTTTCTATTGGCTGACAAGAAGCTTTAACCTCAAGGAACTATTTAAATTAATAATAATGTTTAATTTTAAACTTAAAAAATTAGAAACTGAACATTATACTGTATATATAAAACACATATATGAGAAAGAGTCTAGTAAGCACTTAACCTGCCATTCCTCTTACTATTGTATCAAAACAAAATGGAATCAACAACTCGTTTGATAAAGGCATCACCTAAAAATACATGTAAACAAAAAAGGTTAGCCAAGGAGTATATTTTTAACTATAACTAGGCCCATAAATATTTGGACAGTGACACAAGTTTAGCTCTATATGCCACCACAAAGGATTTGAAACTATGCAAATAAGATGTGATTGAAGTATAGATTTTCAGCCTTAATTTAAGGGGTTTACCAAAAAAAAAACTGAATGAGCCATTTAGGAATAACAGACATTTTTATACATGGCCCTCTTATTTCCAAGGGCTCAAAAGTATTTGGACAAACTAATATAATCACAAATGTAACAATTATATTTGGTTGAAAATCCTTTATAGTCAATGACTGCCTGGAGTCTGGGACTCATTGCCACCTCAAAGTGCTGGGTTTCCACTCTAGAGATGCTTTGCCAGGCCTTTACTGCAGCTGTCTTCAGTTGCTGCTTGTTCATTGAACTTTCTGCCATCTGTGTTGTCTTCAGCAAGTGAAATTCATGTCAATTTGGGTTGAGGTCAATTGATTGACTTGGTCATTGAAGAATATACAACTTCTGTGCATTAAAAAGCACTTGGTTAGCTTTCAAAGTATGTTTGGGCTCATTGTCCATCTGTACTTTGAAGCGTTGTCCTATCAGTTTTGCAGTATTTGGCTGAATCTGAGCTGAAAGTAAACCCTTGTACACTTCAAAATTCATTGTGCTACTTCTATCAGCAGTTATATCATCAACACACACTAGTGACCGACTTCCATTGGCAGTCAGGCATTCCCATGCCATAACACTGCCTCCACAATGTTTCAAAGACAATGTGGTATTCATCGGATCATGATCCATTCCTTCTCCTCTCCATACTCTTCTCTTTCTAGCATTGTGGTATATACAGGATTGATCTTAGCTTACTGTGTCCAAAGAATATTGTTCCAAAACTGGACAGGGTTTAAAAAATTGTTTTCTGGCAAAGTCTTATCTGTCCTTCCTTTGCTTGAGCTTTACCAATGGTTTGCACCTTGTGGTAAACCCTCCGTCTTTACTATCATGAAGTCTTCTTTTGATTGCAGACTTTGGCAACGATAGGTCTACCGCCTGGAGAGAACTCTTGTATCGGCTAAACGATGTGAAAAGGTTCTTCGTCGCCAAGGAAGGAAGTCTGCAACCATCCAGCATTTGCCTTCTGTGGTTTACCAGACATTCTAGTATGTACCAAATGGTTGATTTGACCACTCCTGGTGTTTCTGCTTTCTCTCTAAATGGTTTGTTTCATTTTGTCTGGCTAATGATGAACTGTTTTTACTTCCAAGGACATCTCTTTGGTCCTTAGATTGAGATTTCACAGTGATACCTTCCAAATGAAAATTCCACACTTGGAATCAAATCCAGACCTTTTATCTGCTTAATAGCTAATTAAATAATGACAGAACTGCTCCCACCTGGCTATGGAACAACTTCTCAGTCAAATGTCCAAACACTTTCGAGTCCCTAGAAATGGGGGAACGGGGGGTTTGGGTAATGGCAATGCAGAAAAATGGCTGTCCTTCCTACACGGCTCATATGATATTTCCGTTAAACACCTTAAACTAAAGCTGAAAGTCTACACTTCAATCACATAATGATTGCTTGATTTCAAATCCATTGCAGTGGTGTACAGAGCAAAAATTAAGAAAATTGTGTCACTATCCACTTATGGACCTAACTGTGTATCTATTAAAGTCTAAGTATCTTACCTTAAGAAAATTATAAGCCTTTGTGTAGGTGTAACCAAGTGTTGGATTCAACAGGAGGACAATGTATTTTTGAGGCAGCATTACTAACAACCATGCTATGCCCAATATAGCAGCAGCAATATATACATTCTTATGTAAATGATGCATTTCAATCACATTTATTTTATAGTTTTTAAGAAAAAAAAAACATCAGGGATCTCAAGATTTAAAGTTCAAAACTAATCAGAGTTAACAGTGTAAATGATGTAAGCTGTCTTTAGAGAATCAGACTCAAGTAACTCCTGATAGTTTAGGGCCAGTGAAACTATAGCTCTTTTCACAGAATGAAGAAAAAATATATATATATATCACTCCATAATATCCATTCACACCAACAAGAGTGTAGATATTCTTAAAGCATCTTGGAAAGTAAGATGGTCCAGGATGATAAAACTAATTAATGGTTCTAATGTTAATGTTTATTCAATCTTAAATTGTCCTACAGCGACTCTTAGTTACTGCTCATGATCTTGAAATGGGACATTAGAGCTGATGTGCCCATATAAAGGATGAATCAAATGTCAGTCCATCATATTCTATCAAAACAATCAAAAATTTCCTGCATTATGAATGAGAAGATTTTGTAAATGCAAAAGTAAATTGACTGCTTTGAAAATGGAAAATATTAAATTAAAAAATAAATCATAAACCAAACAGACAGATAAAAGCTTCTGTCCCAGGTGAAGGATGCACCACAGTGAGCTCAAAAGCCAAACTGATTTAATTTATAATTAACCATTATATAGGCTGAATATTAACTTTGGTTATTTAATGAATATTTTAATGCTAAGATAGGAGCAGGTTCCCCACAGCACTGTGATGTAAAAAGCAATCTATAAAAATAGTTAAATGAACAAATCTACCTTTTCTTTTTTCTTTTTGTGCCTTACTTATAATAATCCCTAGCACATACTCAACTCTTGAAAGCTTTTATATGTATGTGTTTTATTAGTCTGTGACTAATATATAGTTTACTAAATGGTATAATAGTTAACAAAAGCAGTGGCATGCAAGGGCGAGAGGTCGTCTCTTGGGTCGGGGTATCGGAACAGGTTGGCATTGGTAGGGTTTATTGAAGAGTTTGTAGAGAACAATACGATCAGCATGAACTACCCGATTTATTTTGCCATGTATACACACACTATTTATTCCCTGACATTTTCTGATGAGTAACTGAAAACTAAACACTAAAAATAAAAATAAGATATAAGTGAATTACTGAATATCAATATCATTTAGGATAATTTCATTTACACAAACTCTCTAGAGCTGATTTTGTAGCAATACTTTAAAAAAAAAAAACATTTGTTACAGTTGCCAGTATGAGATTAATGTTTATCAAGTGTGGCTATTAACTGACAGATGTCTCCTATATACAGTATACTGTTACAATGAGCATTTAGAAGACATGTCAAAATCAAATTTCAAAAGTCTCAAACTCATGTTGCTTTAACTTCCACCCTTTTTCAACTTTATTCCCAATTTTACAGTGACCTTTGTGAAGTCAAACCTATTAACTGAAGATTAACCGAATACTTACAAACTTCTGTAAAACAGTTTTGTTGTAGTTTCCAAGGTGTTCATATAAGTGAAATCAAATTGTGATTGCTTATGCCGATTGACACTGACCTGCAGTAATTACTCATAACCGGAGACAGCATCTCATTTGCTCCATAGCATTGAAATAAGTTTGCCATGTTTTTTCACCACCTTTGTTACATTTTACTTGGTTATACTAATAAATATTACTTTGCCTTCAAAACCCAACCTATGACACAAATGCAGGGTTTACCAGCTTGTTCCCTTCCATCACACTTCACTCATTCATACAAGGCCAATTAAGAGATGCCAATTAATTCTTGTCTACAACATATTGCTCAGCACTTCCCTTGATTCTGTTTTTAGAGCTGATAACATTCCAATACCACTCATTATCTTGGCTAATATTTTCAAGGATCCTAACCACAAAATTCTGTATTGGTGGTTTGGGGGTTGTGCTAATTCTAAACACTGTGCTCATGTTACATATGTAATTGTAAAAAAACAAAATGGCATTATACATATTTCAATTTTTAAACTGTAGAATTTAAAAATAGAAATTAAAATGACATATTAAACATTAAAATGCTAAGCCATTCACATGTTTGTGCAGCTACAACTCTAAAGTCCATGATCCAATTGAAGAAATTAGCCCGGATTTGTTTGAAAGACTGCTTTGTTAATTCTAAGCTTATTAACAATGCATGTGATGCTAACTACAGAATTTATCATAATTTACATTTTTATCTAATATATTTCACAAAAAGTAACAGATTTGGCAGGATCAAGATACCAAAAATTGTGCATTAAATTTTAGCCCAATTGTAATGTTATTTTAGTGCAAAGACAGAAGAAGGACATCTATAAAAATTAATGATGAAAAAGTCTTCTACATAAAACATAATTTGTAGCCAGTTAACAGATTTCTGTTGACTTCAGGAGGTACGAAAACTGGAACACATCCAGTCTTAAATACAAACATATAGACTATGTTTTATTAAGTTCTGCATGTCAATTAAACAAAACAAGAAAACAGAAATATTAAATGGTTACGAAAAAATACTTAATCATCAACATTTATTTCTATAGCACATTTACATACAGAGGATATAGCTCAAAGTGCTTTACAAATTGTCATATAAATAGTTGCAAGAAAAGAAAACTTAAATTAGGTAAGAATAAAAATTAGTAAGTAACAAAACAATAAATCAACATGGGCTTATATAACATAGATATCTAATTAGTAGAAAAGCAGAGTCCTTGTATACAGTACACAAAATATTGCAAGTCTCTAGAGAGGATTACAATATTCAATGTAAACACCACAAAATCAGAAGGGCCTGCTTGTAATTATTTTTTATTATTTTTATTTTTTAAATAAACAGTTACTATTTTTACTTTTTTTTTGCATATATTTATTTTGTCAGTCCTTGATCACTAACAAAGAAAGTGCTAACCACAGCAACATTAAACTAAGTCTCTCTGATATTATATAACCTATACACCTTGACACGAATCATTACTAATGCATACGGACATCTCTTAAATCTTGGTGAGAGTGTATGGAGATTTGACAGACAGGTGTATACATCTTGAGAGACTGTGGAGGACAGAACAAGAGTGGGGATTAAATAAAGGGAAATGTAAAATCTGCATGAGAAATCTGCTGTATCAAAGAGTGTGCTCATTTGTGAGGATTCATTTCTTTAGTTCCTTTTCATTGCTTGTAGACTTTCTTGCTGTTCCAACAAACGCTTCAGAAGTTTCAATCACATGTTTCAAATAGTCAGCTACTGCATGCAACATCACTTTAACGCAAGAAAATTCCCGACACCTACAAGGCCCTACCCCGTCCCCACCTCGGCTGCTCAGACCATATCAGCGTTTTTATGGTTCCTGCATAGAAGTCCCTGCTGAAGCGCACTAAACCAGCCCACAAGAACATCAGAGTGTGGCAGGTTGGTACTGTTTCAACTCTCCAAGACTGCTTCGAATTTTCAGGGAGACTGCTATGGATGGTGACTCCATCAATCTGGAGGAGTACACAGACTCTGTTACTGGCTACAACTCCAGATGAACAGAGGATGTTACTTTTACCAAGGATGTTACCACAAAAGCCAACCAAAAGCCCTGGATGACAAGAGAAGTGCACAAACTGCTCAAGATCAGAAATGCAGCCTTCAGATTTGGAGACAAGGCCACCCTGTCTCACACTATAAGGAGAACTAAGTGGGCATATGCGCAGAGGATTAACAAACAATTCAGCAGCACCAGAGACACACGTCATATGCGGCAGGGCATTCAAACAATTACAAACTACAAGCCCAACCCACACAGCAGTGATGGTGATGCCTCCCTTCCGGATGAGCTAAACAACTTCTTGCACGGTTTAAGGCACAGAACAAAACCTGTGAGAAAAGCAACGGCTCCCTCCACTGACCAGGTACTCTGTCTCTTCATAACTGACATGAACAGGACTCTATCCAGAGTCAATTCACGCAAGGCTGCAGGACCTGACAACATACAGTACCTGGTCGTGTGCTCAAAGAATGTGCCAGTCAACTGGCTGGCGTCCTCACAGACATCTTCAACACATCTCTGAGCCAGTCATCAGTCCCAGTATGCTTCAAGTCGACCACCATCATACCAGTGCCGAAGATGTCAACAGTGACATGCTTGAATGACTACCGACCAGTTGCACTCATCATAATGAAGTGCTTCAAAAGGTTAGTCATGTCACACATAAAGACTAATCTCCCTGCCTCCCTTGATCCTCTTCAATTTGCATACTGCTCAAACTGGTCAACTGCAGATGCCATATGCGCTGCCCTTCACCGCTCCCTGACACATCTGGATAAAAAAAAGATACATATTTCAGGATGCTATTCATAGACTTTAGCTCCGCCTTCAACACAATCATCCCTCAAAAGCTGGTTGTAAAACTGAGCAGGTTGGGCCTGAACATCACCCCTCTGCAATTGGATCTGGACTTCTTGACAGAGAGGCCCCAGGTCAGTTCGGATGGGCTGCAACACTCATCACACTGAGCACTGGAGTACCACAGGGCTGCGCGCTTAGTCCACTACTGTTCACTCTGCTAACTCACGACTGCACAGCCATGCACAACACCAACGACATCATCAAGTCTGCGGATGATACAACGGTGCTGGGACAGATAAGCAGGGATGATGAAACAGCATACAGAGATGAGGTGGAGTAGCTGTCTGCAAGGTGTGAAGACAACAATCTATCTCTCCATGTTGACAAGACAAAAGAGATAATTGTGGACTTCAGAAAAATCACATCCTGCCCACATCCCACTCAGCATCAACGGTTTAGATGTGTAGACTGTTAGGAGTACCAAGTTTCTCATTGTGCACATAACTGAGGAACTTACGTGGACACATAACACCTCATCACTAATCAAGAAATCCCAGCAGACTACACTTCCTGAGGCGGCTGAAGCGAGCAAATCTTCCCCCTTCCATCCTCACCATGTTCTACAGAGGCACCATTTAGAGTGTTCCGACCATCTGCATCACTGTCTGGTATGGCAACTGCAATATATCCAACCGCAAGCGCCTGCAAAGGATAGTGAAGACAGCAAAGAACATTATTGGGGTGCCACTCCCTTCACTATAGGACATATTTTACAAACGCAGTGTCCACAAGGCCTGCAGCTTTGTGCAGGACCCCTTACACCCCTCACATGGACTTTTCACACTTCTGCCATCCAAGAGAAGATACTGCAGCATCAAAGCCAGATCTGAGCCAGTTGAGAATTAGCAGCCTAGTACAATCCATCACAAATTATATACTGTATTGCTGACCTGAACAGCACAAAAGAAAGAATAAAATGCTGAGTGAGTCCTGGTCCAAATGATCATTCAGTCTTTTCTAAAGAAAACATTAGGGCAGTTAACAAATGAAACCTTTAATAGCTTCCTGATCTCTAAAGCTCAAAGCAGCTCGAAGCCAGATTACACAATCCTTGGAGGCTACCACTGACAAACACCAGGAAACCGCACTGCTCCACTTGCTGCAACTATACCGAACAAGTATAATCTGGTGCCTACACAAAAATAGGTCATGCCACCTCCAATTTATCCCCAAATAATCTCATCCCTTCATCAGACTTTTGTCTACTTAATAGCTTCTCTCTCATGAGATGCTCCATTCCATTCGGGATTCTAGGCTTCTGTAGCCATGACCCTTTTTAATGGCCTGTCTGAACAATAATTCATACCATGCATTCTTGAAATACACTGTCTTTATAACCTTGTTACGTCTTCCTCCACAAATTTAAACCACTGAAAAGAGCACACACTCATGGACAAGTGTGTCTGCCTTAACACATTTTCAGCTCTCACCATTACAACTATGCCTCAAGGCTGGTTAGATAAGACATAAAAGTATATTTAGTCTGTAACTAGTTAAAGTGCCTGTCTTGTAAACAGAAGCTCCAGAATACAAATCTCAGCTGTGCCTTTCAGGTTCTGCTCATATTATACTGTGCCAATACATTTTTCCTTTGATACGATTCCCCTCACTGAAAAATCTATAGAAATCTCCTAGGGAGAACAATGTCAGCTATTAGAATTGTCCAAGTTATGCACTTATTTAATGAAACCACTCTTGTGTACATTTTCTGAATTGCATATACTGTACTGGTTTTACAGTTTTTACAATGTGTGACATTTAGCACATGAAGAAGGGGGACTTCACATGCACCCACAGTTACGAATACAGGACTGTAGCAGGACTGGCACTGCTAACAACAGTTGCTGCAAGTAAACATTGACACGAGACTCCAATAAAGTGCCTATTTGGCTTGTCTACAATGACAATGGTACAAGTTGCTCTATTTATTAATACCAAAGTAAAATTTGTTTAGTATTTCGGTGCTTTGAAGGACAAAGCACAATTCCCTATTAATACATGTACTGTGTTAATATAGAGGAATACCCACCGAAACATGCAGTTAGCATTACAAATACAAACAACATACTTCATTGTTAAATATAAATCTGCAAACACAGAATTTGTGGCATTCATTTGGCCTTTGAAAGCAAATTACCGTCCATTAGTATAACCCGTAAGTGAAAGCTTACATCATATATTTGAATTACACATTGAAGAATGTAGTATTGCCTCAATTATAAATGTATTAAGTACAGGCAACGTCTGGTCTAGTAATATTCTAATTCTAGATTTGTAAATAGGCATAAGCAATAACAAAGTGCGATTGCTCACATAAGAATCCTTGAAAAAAGCAAAACAAAGCCTGTTTAACTGGAGTTCTGAAATAAAGGATCAATGTAAAACTGACAAGTTTGATTTCATATAGGAAGCTTTAAAGTTGGGGCAAATATAAAAACAAAGGATGAACAGATTTGCAGAATTAAAGCACAAGTTTCTGACATTTAAAGTTTGAATTAATTTGAAGCATTCATTAAATATCATTCCTCAGTAAAAAAAGTTTAACCAGTTAATCATACAAGTATAAATCTTACAATAGTAAACAGTTACAAACTTGACAGAGTAGTTCACTGACAAACCAGACTTTTAAAAGCATGTTGTTACAAAAACAGCTTTACAAAAAAAAAAAAAGAGAGTTTGTTTAAATGTAAATATCCTGAATTAATTGTGAAATTCAACAGTTAGTATAATGCTTGGATGTTAATATTTAGTATGGTTTTTAAGTAATATTTTTCAGTTATTAGACAGAAAATGTCAGAATTTAGATTGTGCACATGCCAAGATAAATCAGGTAGTTTATGACAATACCAAAATCGTATGCTGAAATCACCCAAAGATTATAAACCCCATATTTGTTGCTACACTGGGAGGATCCCCATCTTTGCCACACATTAAAGTTCAAGCCCTGCATTGTATTTTGATATTTATGAATGACAATACTTGCTTACTTAAATGACAGTTGGGTAACTAGTAACTAATTGACAGATATTCCAGTATTTTAAAGCTGTTGTTACCTTTGGTATTTAAATATTTTATACTGGATTACAGAAAAAAACACAATATTGTTCATTTCAATAATGGAGGGAAAAGGCCATTGAAAGGGATTTCTGTTTTTGCCATGGTATCAAATTTTACTATAAAAGTTCTGCTATTGCAACATCATTATTCAGAACTAAACTGGTGGTTTAGTCTTTGTATGATCTTTCATGCCGACTTTCATATACTAGCCAAAAAAAAAAAAATGTAAATATAAGCAATAGCATGAGTCAGAATATAAATACCAAAACAGCCTTCAAGGACAATTATGATTCTGGCTAATCATTTTTAGTCTAGTCAAGTTCTGACAAAACCATAATTACTTTAACTTTTATTACAGTTTACATTAGAAGCAAGTTCACAACATTTTACTAAAGTACTTAAAATTAATTACTCCTGCCTTTACCTGATGTCTGGGATTTTTAAATTAACTCCATGCTCTGATTTACTTTTAATACAATTCGTAAAATACTACATTCACATCCCTATAGCTATTGGCAGTACAACTTACTGTCTTAGCAGGATTAAGCTCTACTTTATTTCACTTCCAAATCAATCTGGACTGGTTACTTGATAAATTCTAATAAGTCTATTTAATCCAACATAGAAAACAAAGCCAAAAAACTATAATTTAACATCTGACTAGAATCTGTTATGAAGGTCAGTAAGATAAAAAATGCAGCATTAAAGTATTTGGTAATGGTGGGCCATAGCTCCCAGATTTTATTCCAACTGAGCACCTTTGGAATGAGGTCTAAATAAGATGTTCTCAGCATATATACAGTAAATCTATCTATATTTAGATCTATATATGTGTATTAAATCATTTTTATCATATGTACATAATACTGTGAAATTCTTACCTGCATGTGAATTTTCACATTTTAATGTTATACAACATTGAATCCCAGTAGAATAAATGTGGTATTTTGGCACTGATAAACAGAAAAGGTCTGTTTAATGTCCAGGTGAAAACAGATCTCTGCAATTTGACTAAAGTCTTCTTCTTTCAGCTGCCCCAGTTAGGGGTTGCCACAGCAGATCATCTGTCTTTCTGTCCACCGCATCTTGTTCTGTTACACCCATCACCTGCATGTCCTCTCTCAAAATATCCATAAACCTTCTCTTAGGCCTTCCTCTTGCCTGGCAGCTCTATCCTTAGCATCCTTCTCCCAATACACTCAGTATATAGACTAAATTAATTACAAATAAAAGCACAAACTACAAATTAAAAACACTGACTGCATAAGTATTCACACCCTTTAAGTAAGCTTTAGCAAATGCACCTTTGATAGTCATTTGAGTCTTATGTAAGTCTTATGTATATAACTTCACTTTAACTTAATCCTGATACTCTGTATGTTCAATTCATCACAATAACTATTTATGGTGGCTCTAAAATCTGTACTGACCCCAACTCTCTCTTCTGTTTATTTTTACGGTTTCTTTGTGGTGGCGGCCCGCGCCACCACCACCTACTCAAAGCATCATGATGCACCAACATTGATGGACTGAAAGCCAGAAGTCTACGTGACCATCATCATCAGGTCCTTCCATGAAAACCCTAAATACAAAGAGGACTGTTTGATTTATGTTAGGTAGATTGCCCAGAGGGGACTGGGCGGTCTCGTGGTCTGGAACCCCTACAGATTTTTTTTTTTTTTCTCCAGATTTTGGAGTTTTGTTTGTTTTTTCTGTCTACTCTGGCCATCGGACCTTACTTATTCTATGTTAATTAATGTTGACTTATGTTTATTTTTTATTGTGTCTTCTATTTTTCTATTCATTTTGTAAAGCACTTTGAGCTACATTTTTTTGTATGAATATGTGCTATATAAATAAATGTTGATTGATTGATTATGTCTATGTGGACAGGCCTCGTTCTCTCTCTCTCTCTCAGCTTGGCACATCTGCAACATGGCAATTTTTCACCATTCTCCTTTGCAAAAGTTCTGTCAGGTTGCATGGGGACTGTGAAAGAACAGCCTTTTTTAGATTCATCCACAAATTCTCAATTGCAGTAAGATCTGGACTCAGACTTGGCCATGCCAAGACATTAAGACATTGTTGTCTTGAAGCCATTCCTTTTGTAGCTTTGGCTTTATACTTGGGGTCGCAGTCTTGCAGAAAATCAAATCTCTTCCTAAGGTGTTGGTTTCTTGCAATCTGCATCAGGTTTTCCACCAGAAATTCCCTGTATTTTGCAGCAATCATAAGCATTCCAGGCCTGCTGCAAAGAATCATCCCCACAGCACAATGCCGCCACTATCATAATTCAAGGTGAGGATGGTACTGTATGTATCTGATAATGTGTGGTGTCTGTCTTCCTGCTGAGTTTAGAGTCTCTGGTGTGCCGTGTGGTAAAATCTGCCAAGATGTCGATGTATTTTTTTTCTCTTTACTACTGTCCCATGAAGCTGCACGGAGGCAAAGCTTTATGGCCTGGCCAACAGCTGTTGCCTGCACAGTCTCTCCAAACTAAAACACTCTAGCTTTGAACTCCTTCAGAGTTCTCATAGGTCTCTTGCCTCACTGGACTTCTTGCATGGGCACTCAGTTTTTGTGGCAAGCCTTCTCTAAGCAGATTTACAGCTGTGCTATATTCTATCCTTTGCTTAATAATTAGTTAACTTTTCAATCACCTTTTCACAGAGATGCTTGGAGTGTTCTTTCGACTTCCTTATGTAGGTTAGTCCACAATTCTGACTCATCACAAGTTGGAACTTCTAGCTACATTTGCATTTATACACTATAATTAATTGAAATCCCTCGACTCCAGACAGGTGATCAATATCCATTTAACTAATTCTAGGACTTTGAAAACCAGCTGGATGCACCAGTGATGACTTAAGTGCATCACATTAAGAGAGTTGAATTCTTTTGCAGTGAATTACTTTGATTTATATTTGTAATTTAATTTAACTTTGCAGAGATCGGTTTTCACTTTGACATTTTCTGTTGATCAGTGTCAAAAACTCCACTGAGTTTCAATATTGTATGACATTATGAATGAATATATAACATTGAAAATTTCTGGCCATAGAAACACAAACAGATATATGAAAACAAAATAACTGAAAGAAGTACATGAATTGAACTAAAAGCTGTGCATGCATATCAAAGCCATGAGCTACTGGTCCAATATATCTACACAGACACAAATTAGACAGACAGGAAAAATTGCTTTAGACGACCTAAAGCAGGGGTAGACAAAGTCAGTCCTGGAGGGCCACAGTGGCTGCAGGTTTTTGTTCCAACCCTGTTGCTTAATTAGAAAACAATCCTTGCCAATAATTTAATTTCATCGCCATGTCAGGTCATTCTCAAATCCTAGATTCTTTGTTCCTTTCTAAGGATATCATCCAAATGATCTCAAGTCTAAAATGAATGAGTAATTCTCAGTCCTTCACTTTTTTCTCTTCACTTTCCTTCCAATTTCTTTAATTAAATCAAATAATATGTGATAAATACATGGAGATAAATAAATGGAGAAATGCTGGCTTCTTTTGTCATTTGTATCTTACTGCTAAAAAGAAGCCATTAATAATCAAGAATACAACTGTTTAAGGCTAAAATAAGAAATAAGGGTTCAAAATCTTAAAGAGCGAGACAACTAAAATGAAGCAGAAGTGCTACTTGACCAGTAAGTGCTTCTTATTAAGCAGTTGGGTTGGAACAAAAACCTGATGCCATTGCAGCCCTCCAGGAACAACTTTGCCCACCCCTGAACTAAAGTATTCTGGAGACATGGCAGGGAGTTTGATGTGAGATGCAAGAAATGGGGCATTAAAGGTTTGTACAAAGTTAATGTGGACAATCGAGGGTTCTCTGTCAGAGAAATTCTGCTTCGAACACTAGAGGGGCTTTGTAGGACTCTTGCAGGAAACACTAGGATGAGCAGAGACTGATGACAAGCAAACATCCATCAGTGTATAAGAGTGACATGTTGCAGGAATTTCTTTCTTTATTGTTTATCACTGAGGTCACCTGTTTGGTCAGTACAGTTTGAAGCCACCAGGAAGGAAATTATTACCAAAGAACCATTCAGCGCTCAAAGTCTCAGAATATTCAACTCAGAGGAAAACAAAATATTTATACATATTCATATTATGGTACCTACCTACCTACATACATTTTTGGGCAGAAAAGCCTGTAATGATAATCAAAATGAGAGCTGCTATTTAGAAACTGGAGACAAAAGAAATGGGCAAAGCAAAGAGTTACAGATAATATGAGAGAGACGAGGTTATAATCAAATGCTTCATGTGTGCCACGATTGCAACAGTTGTAAATGTAACTAGCAGTGAAGCAGGCAAATGAGGAATAAGACAGTAATCAGACAGAAAGTAAATTCTCTGAATAATCTGCATTCTTCTTAATCGGTGTTTTGTTCTTTCATTTTCTAAAACATAGCACAGCTTTTTTGTTTATTTTGTTTTACACAAAGAAAATTGTCTGTGATCTTGGTCTGTGCATCATACAGCTACTAGTCTGGAATCCACCATTGACTGGTTATTCAACCTTCCAAATCACTTAATATGCCAGTTTTTCAATTGCAAAAATACAGATAAAAAAACAAAGTGTACCATTAAAACAACACGTGATTGATATCACTTGATAAAGATGCTACATTATGTAAGTTTGGAAAAAAATGTATACTATCAGATTAAATGCAGATGCCCAATTTATTTTACAGGAAACAATGAAGACTCTTAAATGAAGCTATATATAAAAAAGGTTTAGTGCAGTGCTATTGAATGTAAAGAAAGATAAATAATAAATATTTTTTTTCATAACAGGCATAAGTTAAGTAATACCCAAGAAAAAGACTGTAATAAAATAACACATAAATAGTGAAAAATGCTTAGTATTCTCTCTCTGCTAGACTGCTAAATTTCACATTGAAAGTCAATTTTACAGATCAGAGGGCTGACTCACACAAGCTTAAAACTTTCACAGTCGTGCAAATAATAAGTATCTAAACTGGTCCTGACATACTTACGCAAATTCAAGACAGTTTGTGCAAAACAAGTCCTACAGTCAAATTAGAGACTCATTTGTTCAAAGTCTGGCCTCTTTTGTATCTTTAACATAGACTGAAATTCGCACTTTAAGCTGGAAGTCCCCTCAATTGCAAAAACGTTTTATAGCTTTGCAAAGGGTGGATAAAGCATCTGAAGTATGCAAGTCAGGTACACTATGCAGCAGCAATAAATTCCACTGCATTTTTCTTACCTGCTTTCATGATATTACAGCAATAACCCAGTGAGAGGTGACGTGGACTGGTTATATTTTCTATCACTGAAAAATAAGTCTCGCTTCTCCCCTGCTTAGGTTAGTAGCTTGAACAGTAATGAAGCTTTTAGTGCCCCACAGAATGAAAAATAACTCCAAAAATATTAAGATTATATATATATATATATATATATATATATATATATATATATATATATATATATATATATATATATATATATATATATATATATATATATATATATATATATATATATATATATATATATATATATATATATATATATATATATATCTATATATATATATATATATATATATATATATATCTATCTAGATATATCTATATATCTATCTAGATATATCTATATATCTATCTAGATATATCTATATATATCTATCTCTATCTCTATATCTCTATATCTATCTATCGAGATATAGATAGATATAGAGATATATAGATATAGATAGATATAGAGATATAGAGAGAGATAGATAGATAGATAGATATAATCTATATCTATAGACAGATAGATTGTGTATGTGTGTGTATATGTAAAGTATATGCATACACACATACACACAGAAGAACACTGGTCTTTTGTGGGGCACACTGGTCCAATTTGGACTCAATCAATCAGTTCAGCCTTCAAAGAAAGCCTAATACAATGAAATACTGCAGAGTGCAGGGATCTTGCACTGTGGGGCATGCTGTGCGAGACCATGTGACTAACCCCCTAGTGACTTTTTTTCTTAAAGCAATTAGGAGAAAGACTTGCACAGACTCGTTCTAGTTGCCCGTAAACAGGATTACTTCTCTCAGTTTCTACAAAACTAACAGTTAAAACCTTTAGAAATCATAGCTCACAGCTTGGGGCTACCAAGTGTTTTTCTTAATCATCCATACATTCATTTTCTAAACACTCTTACCCAGAACAGGGTCGCTGGGGAGTTGTAGCCTATTCCAGAAAGCATTGGGGACAAGGCAGAAACAATGACTGGACACAGGTCACCAGCCAGTTGCTTAGTGAACACATACACACCAGAGTCCAATTTAGAATAGCTAGTCTACTAAGCCTGCATGTCTTTGGACTATGGGAGGAAACTGCAGCACTTTGAGGAAGCCCATGGAGACACTGGGAGAACATGCAAACTCCATGCAGGGAGTATCCACGACTTGAACCCTGGCCTCTTTGTTGCAAATCAACAGAGCTACCATTTCACCACCATACCACCCTTCCTTAATCAGAACATTAGAAATACAATGCAACTCTCTCTACAAAAGTAAAAGCTGGTATAGTAAACACATCTTTGTGCAAAGGACATGCCATACATTCAGCTATGCACATTCAGAGCTGTTTTTGGCCTGTACATAAATATGTCACTAAAAGCCCTTAAAACAGAAGATAGTTCCTCTTTCTGCAAAATCAGACAAGTCAGGTTTTGTAAAACAACATGCCCCTGCAAGATGCATATATTTCACAGTACTACTGAAAAAAAAGGACATCATCAAACTCATGTACACAGCTCAACAGTCATACAAAATGAGCATCTCTAACACAGACACCACAGACATGTAAAAGAACAAATCAGATATCCTGAGCTAGATCTCAGACATACATGAAGTACAATGTTTTTCATTTACACACAATGTTCCACACACAGACTGAAAACCCCAGGGTTGGCTCTCAGGACCACTAGGAGACCATGCTCTGGAGGTACATGGTGCAAGGCCATAGCACATATATCACCCAGCTATCTTTCTTCTTCCCTTCAATGGAGGTTTGACATCCAAATTATGAAGTAGCAACAACTCAACAGTTTTCCAACTCTCAAAGCTTATTTCAGTTTTCTGAAGAGGGTAGGATACTTACACTGTACTTTCAGACTTAACTAGTGAGGGTGGGTTCTTTATAGTGGTCTTCTTGTGGAATTTAACTTATTTGCACTTGGAGAAATTTCAGAAGTAATATTACTTTCATCTTCTACAGGAGTATTGTTACTTAACATGAAATATACAGTACCCAAGTAACTTGCCTTTCTGACTGAATGACAACTTACTTCTGGTTGCCCCCGTTTGTTTTTAAGCACTTGCAATATGTACAGTATGTATAAAACAGATAAAGGAACACACTCAAGCCTATACTCAAACCTAATTAAATGAGTCCTCCCATATTTAGACCAATACCGGCAGATACTCATACCAACAGCAAGATCTATCGATCATTATTTGATAAATTGAAGTTCAAAGAGAAAAACACCATAAGCATACCAAGCATACCAAGCAAAGAGCAAGCCTATCCTACAGTGCTAAAAATAATAAAGGAAATGAACAAGATAAAGGTTCTATAAAACTTCATTTTAAACAATACCAAACATCACCCTGATTAGCTTTGCATTTAGATATACAGTGCAGTATTTATGTCTACACAGCTTGTACATTTATCGATCCAAATATGTTTTACTCGGTAGTGCCTGAATATAAAGGTTTTTGTATGGAGTGCACCCCTCACAGTTTGGTAAATATTTGATAATATCTTTTCATGGGACAACACTGAAGATATGACACTTTGATACAATGTAAAAGTAGTCAGCGTACAGCTTGTATAACAGCGTAAATTTGCTGTCCCCACAAAATAACCTACCACACAGCCATTAATGTATAAACCCCTGTCAACAAAAGTGAGTACACCCCCAAGTGTAAAATGTCCAAATTGTGCCCAATTAGCCATTTTCCCTTTCCGGTGTCATGTGACTCATTAGTGTTACAAGGTCTCAGGTATGAGACTCAAAACTGTATCATTCAACGAGATAAAGCACACCTACATTTTAAGTTATTCCACTCCGATAGAAAACGTGTTTTAAGAGTAAATAGCAGCAATCATTCATTCATTCACAAGGCAACATCCATCATACACCTTTATGTCATGTTTTCCAAATTCAACAACCGCAGGCACTTATTCATGCAAACAGGAAGATTTCAATAATGCGAAATAAGCAGCAAAATATTCAAATTCAATTACAAATTTTGCAACAATATCATTCTCTTCTTGAACTCATCTATCTTGTTTACCAACATGTTTCAGTTCTAATTAAATCTACAGTAAGTTCACTGCAATCAGAACAAAAGTAAATTTAAAAAGAGCAGGAGTTACAAAAAGTAACTACAGGGTATCAGACATCTTTTCACCATGAGTCATAATTGTCAACAGAAATTGAAAGAAACTGCTTGAATTGTACTGGAGCCGGATTGCCCATTTGAAGAGTAAATGTGTCAGACCCATATATACTACAAGTCACTACTTCCATATCAACTGACAGTAAATGGATCAGAAAACAGGGCAGTACTACCAAGGGAATTAACATAGTAAAATATCCCAAAGCAAAGGCTGGTTCAAGCAACAGACAAATCACCACACAGTAAGTAGGTCATGGAATCCTATAACTCTATCGTCCATGGAATCCCGCAACCATAAAATTGGATTAAGCAAGTTCATGACATGGGCGATTGGATGAAATAAAAATTTAAAGGATATTAATTACCATAATTATGGGCATGCGTTGATATTGAGCACTGACCCTAGCAGAAGAGTGCTGTGGCACACTGCATGAGGAAAACAGGCATATCTGCCACCTCTCCCTGGGAAACATATCTCTTGCTTTTAGTAGACTCTGTTACACAGAAACTTACAATTACTGGTTCAATTCTAAGATATTCATATAATAGCTAGATCATGAAGAAGGTAAATTAAAATAGCAGTATTTGGAGAAAAAAAGCGTCCTGTTAAATAACTGTTCCAATAAACAAAAAATAGGGGAGGCTGTCACGATCCGAACAAGACAATCTACTGATGACCTTCAAATTTATTCTTCACAAGCATCATTTGCCGTACTTGATAGCAATTCTGTCACAAAGCTGGGACGGAAAATAAGCCACTATCTCCATCACCACAACCACCTCCCCCAACGCCTCCCTCTCCCTTTATCCATTCATCCATCATACAGAGTTCTCGGAAACCCAGAGTTGCAACAATGGAACTCACCTTGAACACTTCCGAGAAGAAGCCAGAGCCGATCTTTTCGCAGTAAAAGTCGTCGATCCGGGCCAGCGTTGACACGGCGCTCCGAAGAGCCCGGTACGAGGAGGGCCTGAGGCGGTGTGGCCCCGGTCCGGGTACCTCTCCGACCCCGGACACGGTCTCCAGCTCTGGCTTGCCGCGCTCCATATCTGAAAAGGGCTGCCTTTCACATTCCTGATCATTCATAAAGAAACACAAGTGTCACTGTCAGCGAAACGTCTACTGGGTACAGGCCGGCGGTCCCGCTGCACACAAAGGAGGGGTCATCCTATCTGCAGAAAACCTCGCTAATGTGCCGTTGATCCTCCGGTTAGTCCAGCTGTGAAGGCTGATAGTAAGCCCCATTTACGCGGACAGCTGCTCGGCTT
This sequence comes from Polypterus senegalus, assembly GCF_016835505.1. Lineage (NCBI taxonomy): Eukaryota > Metazoa > Chordata > Cladistia > Polypteriformes > Polypteridae > Polypterus > Polypterus senegalus. The sequence continues at coordinate 221,952,203 of NC_053157.1, forward strand.
CATTTCTTGACCTGAAAGGCGAAGCGGAAGCCATCAGCGAAGAAGCGAGTGTCGTCAAGAGATGCACGAGCGAGTCAGGCATAGGTCAAAGTGCAGCTGGCCTTCCCAAACCACGTCTTCGGCCTCAGGTCAGCGTCAACCCGGTCTTCCGACGTTGCGCCTCTGGCCTTTGGATGGCGTGCAGTCAGCCTCCAGTCGCACCGATTTTCACGTTAGGGCTTTCCAATGAGCTTATGCAGCTTCGGGCCAGAGAGAGCGTCTTTTCCAGGACAGAGTCCAGTCAGCTCTGCAGTTAGAGCTTTTCCCGCTGCCTTCCTTACACCTTCCTTTGCCGCCTCGGTTTTTGTTACTAGCAAACCTCCGCATTTCCGTGATCCATCGGAACCATAAGCATTTTGCTTCAGAATTGCATGCACTGTTGCAAAAATAGACACAAATATTCAAGACCCCTTTCACTCCTAAACAGCAGCTTGGGGGTGTGTACATCCGTGCCTCGCGAATCCGCTCACCTGAAGTGCGGCTGCTGCGTTGTTTCGCCCCGCCTCTCAAAAAAGCGCTTTTTGCATTCCCCGCCCATCGGTAAGGACCGCCCTCACTGAACAACCCCTATGCTACCGGACCTCTTCTCCGCCTACAGACTAACGGATCGTCGACTTTATAAACGTACATACTGCTCTGTTTCTAGCAAAACACACAATGGGAAACAAATGCCATCCACCCGTTATGGATAGCAATTAAATGACTTCAGGATGTAGAGGCCGTTCCTTCAGGCCTTGACGAAAATATCGAACCCACAATTTAGGTTACCAGAAATCCGCGTACGAGAAATGGGCGCTTACCTTTCCGACTATCATATCAATGTTTTCCAGTACAATGTGGCACTGTATTAAAATTACTACTTGAAAGGTAAATGCCAGGAAATAAAATTGATTTTATATTCAAACAAAACTTCTAAGACAATTTAATTCAACAAAAATATGTTTTCAGTAAATCCATTATTGATTTATATTTTTAAAATGATCTGGAAAATTTCCCTTCATTTCCCATTCTTATTCCTGTTGGCCTACTTTCTGTATATTTTGTTATCTATTATATAAGTTTTATATTCCCTTTATAGATATATTTTTTAAATTCTCTCCAATCTTCTAGATTTGAAAAGGCAATCATACAAGCTTTATAGACAATTGAATAAAGCATCCAGGAGTGTTTATTCTAGAAAGTGAGATAGTTAATTTGAAAATCTGTCACTTTTAACTGTCTAAGAACAGAAGCCATGATTTAAAACTAAGTAAATCCTTGCTCTAAATATATCAGTTAAGAAGACAGTTAAAGACAGGGCTTGCTGATCAGTTGTAATCACTCTGAAATAAAAGCACAGCTTTAGGCAATTCAGTGCGGTGCATTTGAAAAATCTGTCTATCATCAGAGAATAAATCTTTTGTGGCATCCCGGCCGGGGTGAAGCCTGAAGCATAAGGAACTACTGTACTGAGTCTAGCAGGAAGCGCGAGGAGCACAGACAACGGCGCGGAGAACTGAGTTGGGGATATGATTGACGAGAAAAGGGGTGGTACGATGAGCGGAGGAACGGGAAGGTGGGGCGATATAAAGAGGACGTACGAGCGCAGTGAGAAGGGAGGAAAGATTCTGTATAGGGAAGCACAGTTTTTTTTACGGCGTCTCTGAGGACCATAACAATGATTGATTTATAGATGATCGTAAATAGTTCCAGTTCAGTTTCCTTTGTTGTTGGTTTATATTCGTGCATTCTTCCTAGACTGTTACGAGTAAACTGTTGTGCAACGACTTCTTTGCCCTGTTTTTTCCTTTTCGAACCTATTACAGTGAGGTCGCTGCACTATCTGTGTTGTTTATTAAAAAAATTATATAATCAACAAGTCTTTCTCTCCTGATTGTTTATACGTTTACATCATTAATGACTGTCCTTACCTCTCTACACAGTGCCTTTTGTATCTACTTAATTTTTTTTACAAGATTAGTTAACTAATGAATGTAAAAAGTCACATTGTTACAAACAGCAGATTAGAAAAAAAGTTTATTTAGGGGTTGACACTGAGATTAATGGGCCAAGAAAGGATTGCTTGATCCAAATTTGTTATGCATGTGGTCAAGCCACCCCAACCAGTTGAAGACAGGAGAAAACACCCCTGGACCTTTCGCTTTTATGATGTTTTGGTTATGGAGGTGCCACAATGTGGACCTCATCCTGTTTGGCTACAGTCATACAAAACAGCATTTGCAGTACTTTCAGTTCTGTGTGTTTACATATTAAAGCATAACTAATAATGGTGTGGTCCTCAGTAAGTCTTAAAATGAGGTAAATCTGACCCTCAGACAAAGATTGAAAAGACTTGCTTTGTTGTCATTATTAATTTAACAAAAAATGCCAACATAAAGAGATAGTGCTTAAAAAAGAAAGTAAATACTTGTTCTTTCCCTATCAGTTAAGAAGAAGATTAAAGTCACGACCAGCTATATAAGTTTGACAGCCCTGAAATAAAATCAGAACCTTTGGCAATTCAATCTGGAGCCTTCAAGCTTGTGGTAATACCAAGCCATCGACAAAAGGCATCTGTAATTATCTTAGAGAATCTTTATATCATCAAAGGATTTATCTATCCTGTGTAGCATTTAATTAAACGTTGATGTAATTAATCAACACACCTATGTCTCCTGCCTATTTAATATTTTTACATCATTAGTCACTGTTTACCTCTATATAGTCTCTTTTATATCAGCTTAATTTTTTACAAGATTGGTTATGTGATGAAAGTTAAAGTCACATTATTACAAACAGCAGATTACAAAAAAGTGTATAGAATTACACATTTTAGTTTAAAAGTGTACAGCGTACATGGAATAAGGTCACAGGATCTGGTCCATCATTTTTTGAAAAGTCATGGTACACCATGAAGACCAAATGGGAGTCTGGTGAATTCGAACAACCCATCCAGGGTGGCAAATGTGGTCTTCTCCCAACTGTACTCCTCCAGGGGTACCTGCCAGTACACCTTTGTGATATCCAGGGTGGATATATATGAGGCTTGCCTAAGTTTCTCCAGCAAGTCATCAATAAGTGGCATCGGGTACAAATCAAACTTGCAAGTCTTATTCATGCATGTAAAATCTATACAGGACAGAACCAAGCCATCCAGTTTTGGAACCAGAATAACTGGGCTTCGCCACTTGCTTCTACTCTTGCGATTTACACCCAGCTCGTGCATCTGCTTCACCTCCTTGCATATCACCTTCCTCATTGCTTCATTTTAATGCTGGGAATCAGTTATGATCTTGTGTTCAGCAATTACAATCAGGCCAGGCACAGCCAAAAAACTCATCAGAGTTCCTTTCAATCAGCGATAGCAACTCCACCTTCTGGGTGTCCGTCAAATCATCACCAATAGCAACCTCTGTTTGAAAGATTGTGGTGGACATGACCAGGACTTCATGGGGTTCATGGCACTCCTTCAAAAGATTCACATGCAAGATTTGCATGGTCTGATGTTAGCCAGCAATCCTGATCTTATAATTTATGGGAGACATATGTTCTTCCACTACGGCTGGACCCAGCCACTTCGCTTAAAATTTATGTGGGTTAGATGGGATCAAAACTGGTACCTGATTGTCCTTGTTGAATTTGTGAAGTTTACTTTTCTTGTCATAATTATGTTATGACAAGAGCCTTAGAAACAGCTTGGGCATTGGCCTTCTGTAGAGCGGCGACCTTGGGGTACCTTGTTACAACCAACACAAGCATATGCTGATACCCATTTTTACTTTTGGGAAGTTGGCCAAAAATGTCCAACCCCACACTCTGAAAGGGGACATCCAACATAGACATCGGTGAGAGAGGAGCCCTAGCGGGTCTGTGAGCAGAAACAACATGACAGTCAGGGGAAGACCTACAAAACTGCTTCACATCTTGGCCCATATTCATGCAGCCAATACAAGTGTTCTGAAATGAGATCCCTCATTTTCTCCATGCCAAAAATGACCCCTCAAGACATTGGTGTGAGCAATTTTTGAAACTGTCTCTCTATGCCCGCTCTGCACCACCAACTGTTCAATCAGCCCCTACCCTATGCAATGAGAAATCACCCGATATAAGAAACCATGCTTAATTAAAAAGTGTGGTGTTTTAAAAATTCAGTTCCTTCCACTCCATATAGTAAGAATCATTTTTGACATGTGCTTGTTTAAATGCAAAGTCTGAGCTGCTGTTGGCCCTTTGCAGGCATGTAGTCTCTGTCAGAGTGTCAGTCTCCATTTCCCCAGGACCGTATGCAGCACCCCAGTGTTCTTCAGCCATAGTTTCTCCAAGACCCAGCTGTTGTCTGGCTTGTGGAGATTGAAGGTGCGAGCACCTGATGTGAAAAGCCCTCCAATTGTCCCAGACCTTTAAGCGAGCGGTCATCCCTCACGTGACTGGACAAATCATGTTCAATCTCTAAGCCACATCCTTGCCCAAGCTTGTCAGGGGTAAGCCAATCTACCACAGAAAGAGGTGCTCTGCAGGTAGCTAGGACACATGGGAAGAGGGCATTTCTCTTCCCTATTAAAAGAGGCCAGGGTGAAGTGTCTAATATGGCAGTCCAAACTTAAAGTTCCTCCCTTTAAATTTCAGAGAGAGTAAGATAGTCTCATATATCTTACCGTCTCCATGAACATAGTGAATGTTTGTGTAGGGAATCTGCCTGAGCAAGTCATTCCGGACTATGCAGTGGTCACTACCAGAGTCCAACAGGGCTGGGATTTTGTGTTCAGCCACCTTAATAGAGACCTTAAAGTTGACTTTCTTCAACATCCTGGGTGAAACCTGAGAACAGCATACCTGGGCCAAACCGATGTCCATGGATTGTGCAGTCAAGAGGTGGCACTCCCGAGCCAGATGTCCTAGTTGATCACAGTAAAAGCACCTGCTCTTAATACTTGCTGTGGAGTTCCTATGATAGCACCTTCTGTCTGTGGCATTGGTCTGTGTGCCCCCAGCAGTGGCATGGAACCTGGGCTTGAGCAGGAGAAGCCAAGGCACGGGGTGGTAGCAGACGTTGCTCTGAGGAGAGGTGAGGATGAGTTTGAGATGGAGGCCGAGACCTGTAGCTTCGGCGATTGGCCATTGGGCAGGACTCGATGGTTGGGTTGAAGTCAGTGGGTTTGGGCACCCTTCAGTTTACAGGTCAGTTCTAGCAGTGAGTAAACATCGTTCTGGAGCATCTCATCATAAAGGTCTTCGTTTATCCCTGACAAGTGTATGTCAATAGCGAATTTTTCCATAATGCTCTTGAGGGTGTCTCCACAAAACCAGCTTTGAATGAAGGCTACTAAGCGCTGGACCTGTCCCCATATATATTGATCAAAGATCAATTTGCCACAGCCGAAATTAACACCCCTTAGGCAAGGGGCTCATAGCTGTACGGAGGAAGATCTGTTGCTTCAGGAAGTCATAAACATCAAGCCTTTTTTGTCCTGAATTTTCTCCACACTGTGTCTGCTCAAGTATGTTTCACTTTTAGGTCTGCCATATAGATTAGATAGTCTGGTGGGCAGGCTGTGAGTTCACATCCTAGTTGCTGTCCAGTGTGTTCAGTTATTTGATTTGGATTTAGAAAATTGGAGAGAATGGGAGCCATCATTCATAACTATGATATCGACATATTTGGGGTGAATGGGAACATTCAGAGAATTCAGAAAGGTTCTACAACCAAGCCCAAGTGCAGGTGGCAGCCTGAGATTGACAGGCTAGTGAAGGAAAAAGACAACTGAGAAAGCAGGTGAGCAAGGCCACTGAGATGAAAGGGAAGGTATTGATGCATTGCAGGCTGAAATAAAGCAGCATTTGACAAAGGTGCAAATTCCTGAGACAATAACATAAGAGGAATGAACAAGCAAGGATCTGTTTCTACGAGGATCCCTACAACTTCATTGAAAGCCTCTTTAGCAAGGAAAAGAGTGGGGACATCAAAGTACCCATTCAAGTTCTGGTAGGAGCACCTGAGGAAGACCTACTCTGACGAGTGGAGGCATGAACCAATTACCATCCCAGATAACCTGCCACTAATTCACCCACCTGAACACCACATGGATACATGGCCCTCCACTTGGATGAAGGTAAAGAGTATCGTAAAACAGGCGAGATCAGCTTCAGCCCCTAGGCCTAATGGTCTTCAGTACAGGTTCTATAAGAACACCCCTAGAGTTCTGAAATACCTCTGGAAGCAGCTGAAGGTGGCTTGGCAGAAAAGATTTGTGATGTGGACGGTCCTCGCTTAAGTGCACAGGTGAGGAGTCGTCTTCAACTGTAATTGTTGCTGTTGATCCACGTCCCCAGATCATATAATAGAAGCGCGAGGCGGATGCAAGGGGAAGAAGAAAAAAAAAAGAGTGGGAGGTTAATGAAGAAGAAGGAAGCAGAACAGAGAAAACCGGTGAGAGAGAGAAAGCGAGCGAGCATAGACTCACGCCGTTTGCAAACAGCTGGGAGAGGCGAGCCCAAGTGGGGTGTCTGGCCGGCACCCAAGGGCCAACGGTAGTGGTCGCTCCTGCTGAGCGCTTGCTTGGAGCAGGAGTGACCGGGAGAAGGTTGGCTCGCCGCAGTGAAGGCAGAGAGAGTCTGGGACTTGGGAAGTGGAAGCCCCAGTGTGAGCGTCCTGGTCGCTGGGGAGCTCTAGTCTCGGTCTGGGTGAGCAGAATTGAAGCCAGGGACTGGAAAGGCCACCAGATCAGAGAAGTGAAGAAGGTCATCTGCATGTTTGGTGACTCTCCTGGTGCATAGCCTGGATGGGAGAAACAAGGGAGTCACCAGTAAAAGAAGGCACTGGGCTGTGTTTTAAAAAACTGTTTCCAGCCATTGTTTTAACCTTGTTGATTTTAAAGGATTTTTTGTAGTGTGTTTTTAACCTCCACAATTCACCGGTTTTAATGGATTATTTATATATTAACTTTGAAGCACTGTACTTTAATTTAGACACTTTGTTTTGGTTTGTTGATTGCACTTTTTGCATCATCCCCTTGCTTCATTGTTGTGTCTCACTGTCCAGCTCATCGGTGACATTACTGACGGTGTTGGATTCAAAGCTCCCAGAAGCAAGATGAGAGCATGGTGTGTAACCCACATCGTCACACTACAGTATGCTTCTGTCTATTCAGAGCCACTGACTCCGTGCCTCATTGTTATATTAAAATACCAGATGGATAAGCTCAATGAATTTAATGCTCAGAAAATTGAATGCAGATTCTGCTGCTGATGGCTCAGGAGGCCATGAAATAAATTTCTACTAAAATTAAATGAGCTGGTTTGTACACTTTGGTCGCATCATAAGATCAGTCTGTGATGTCTTTTGATGACACAACGATGAATTCAGGGCATATTATAAAAGACACTTTTTAAACTATTGACCATTGACCAAAAAATCCTCCTGAAATATTTAAGGCATGCAGGAGATGTCCCAGATGGGAAGTAAAATGGTTTCTTACCTGGGTGAGCTGCCAGAGTTGATCAAAAGATGGAGTGGCTGGCGGGAAGGAAAAATAACTCTGTGTCTGGCTGACATGATGTAATAGATGGACCAGAAGAAGCCAAGAGTTGGGAGATTTTCCATCTCCCATACGCCTGGTAGCAGTGGTCCTTATATGGTAACCCAGTCAGATCACCTGCAGAGGTGCTTTGGAGTTAGAGTCTAGAAGTGCAGCCCTGTTCGGGGTCCCTGGGTACTGAAAGAGGGCTCTCTCAGGTGAGGACCTCCCTACTTTGTTTATGGCCCGGAAATGCTTCCAGTTACACATGGCACAGCACCAGAAGCATTCCCTGGTCTGGCTTAAAAGGGAGAGACCGCTGCCTTACATTAATGAGTCAGAGTTGGGAATGCTCAATGGAGAATGGAAGGAGGAAGAATTATTTATTTTTGTCTATAGTGGATGGTCTTTGGAAAGGTGATTGTTGGAAACCTGCCAAGGATAAATAAATATCTCTTAAATTATCTTAAAAGTGTGTCAGGTACTATTGTGTCTTGGGTTTGGCATCCCCTTGTGGTGACAGGTGTTATGTCATTTTAACTCTCCAGTCACAAGCACTTGAATTTTTCTCTGCTCTGCACAGTCTGTCTCCTTTGAAGTGCCTTAAGGTTCTGAAATTTGGTTCACTTTATTTTTAAAATCTGGGCAATTTGATTTGCCAGCATGTCCTCAGACTCCCCTTTTAAACTGATGACGCCCATATCAAGCTGAAAATCACCCCTGCTGCTCATTCACTAGGGAGAAGCTGACATCGCAATGACCCGAGCGTCACACACTAAATTGAATTAGTTCTAATGGGATTGTCTGCGCAGCTCAAGAAGCTTAACTATTTGTCTCTAAACTCATCACTGGCTGCAAGGCAGGAAATAGCTCAGGGAGGATGCAAGTCCACTGAGGGTGCCCATTGGCACACACACCTACACGGTGGAATCAGAATTAACAATTAACCCTTTTGGATAGGAAATCTGAAGCACTTGAAGAAAAAAACTCTCACACATACTAACTTGGCTCACGATTCACTCCCAGAATGTTGGATCCATAATGCAGAACAGTTAACCACTGTGCCATCTTCCACATTTTTAAATTTAGCTTTTTACAACATTGTCCCATCCTCCTTCATAAGCAGCAGTGAAGTTATGCTTAAAGGAATACTCTACTCAAAAATTATATTTTTTTTATATGTTACTTACCCATAGTGATGGCTGAGAAAGGCTTATAATATAAGTAAAGTAAGTAAAAAGGAATTTAAAAAATGCCTGTCACACACAAAAGTCACAAAGCACCAAACAATAAAACACAGAAAAAAGATGAAATATCAAAACAGCATAATATACATTCATCCATTATCCAACTCGCTATATCCTAACTACAGGGTCATGGGGGTCTGCTGGAGCCAATCCAGGGCTCAAAGCAGGAAACAAACCCTGGGCAGGGCACCAGCCCACCGCAGGGCGCATACGCACACAGTCCCACATTCCAAGCGCAATTTAGAATCGCCAATGCACCTAACCTGCATGTCTTTGGACTGTGGGAGGATACCAGAACACCCGTAGAAAACCCATGAAGACACGGGGAGAACATGCAAACTCCATGCAGGGAGGACCCAAGACGTGAACACAGGTCTCCTAACTATGAGGCAGAGGCGCTACCCACTGCGCCACTATGCCTCCCCGTATAATATACAGGGACAATATAAAAGTCACCAAATGCCTGTCTGAGCAGATGTGTCTTAAGCGGACACTTGAGCAGTTCAATGGATTCTGTTGGTCTCAACATCAGAGGAAGACTGTTCCATAACTTTGGGGCAATGCACTAGAATGCGAGATCCCCACGTGTCTTTAGTCAGGTAAGAGGAACCGAAAGGAGATCAACTGAGCAGATCTCAAAATGTGGCCTGAGGTGTAATGCTGGAGGAGCTTTGTGATGCATTGGGGAGCTTCTAAATTTCACTGGCATCCAACATAGAGAGAATCGAATTGATAGATAGATAGATAGATAGATAGATAGATAGATAGATAGATAGATAGATAGATAGATAGATAGATAGATAGATAGATAGATAGATAGACAGATAGATAGATACTTTATTAATCTCAAGGGGAAATTCAGATACTCCAGCAGCAGCATACTGATAAAGAACAATATTAAATTAAAGAGTGATAACAATGAAATATAACAGACAAACAATAATTTTGTATAATATTAACATTTACCGCCCCAGGTGGAATTGAAGAGTCACATAGTGTGGGGGAGGAACGATCTCCTCAGTCTGTCAGTGGAGCAGGACGGTGACAACAGTCTGTCACTGAAGCTGCTCCTCTGTCTGGTGATGATTCTGTTCAGTGGATGCAGTGGATTCTCCATGATTGAAAGGAGCCTGCTCAGTGTCCGTCGCTCTGCCACGGATGTCAAACTGTCCAGCTCCGTGTCTACAATAGAGCCAGCCTTCCTCACCAGTTTGTCCAGGCGTGAGGCATCCCTCTTCGTTATGCTGCCTCCCCAGAAAACCACCGTGTAGAAGAGGGTGCTTGCCACATCCATCTGATAGAACATCTGCAGCATCTTATTGCAGATGTTGAAGGACACCAGCTTTCTAAGGAAGTATAGTCGGCTATGTCCTCACTTACACAGAACATCAGTATTGGCAATCCAGTCCAATTTATCATCCAGCTGCACTCCCAGGTATTTATAGGTCTGCACCCTCTGCACACAGTCACCTCTGATGATCACGGGGTCCATGGGGGGCCTGGGCCTCCTAAAATCCACCACCAGCTCCTTGGTTTTGCTGGTGTTTAGTTGTAGATGGTTTGAGTCACACCATTTAACAAAGTCCTTGATTAGTTTCCTATACTCCTCCTCCTGCCCACTCCTGATGCACCCCACGATAGCAGTGTCGTCAGCGAACTTTTGCACATGGCAGGACTCCGAGTTGTATTGGAAGTAAAATGTATATAGACTGAACAGGACCAGAGAAAGTACAGTGCCCTGCGGCGCTCCTGTGTTGCTGACCACAATGTCAGACCTGCAGTTCCTGAGATGCACATACTGAGGTCTGTCTTTAAGATAGTCCACGATCCATGCCACAAGGTATGAACTGGGGAGACGTGGGTCCATTTGTGTGAACATGTTAAAAGCCTGGCAGCTGAAGATTCAAGTCTGAAAATGAATCAAACTGGCTTTAATCAGGGAGGTAAAAGAGGGAATTGAAATGATGCACGTATGATGAGATGAAAGCACAGATAAGCAGTTCCGTCTCAGCCTTGGTAACAACAGATCTCAACTTGGATCGGTTTCTTAAATTATAAAAGCAAGAGTGACTGAGATACCTGACAGGAGCCTCAAAACTGAGAGACTGATCAAACATGACAAAATTAAATTTGAAAGTCAGGTACAATGTGAAGTCCAAACCAAAATACACAATCTAACTGCTAGTCCTACTTGAAATTTAAGCTACCTCACACTAAGGAGTGTTGACAAGAGGCATGTCCACACGTAGCATGGTTGGTGTGGTATTCCATTACATCATCTGCGCAATGATTATAATCACATGATCTCAAAATGGTGTCACATAAATAAGGAAAATTAAGATATTAATACATTTAATCTCACCTATAAACATATTGTAAATTTAAGGGCAGAATTTAAATCTCCATGAGTCAAAGCCAAGCAATGTACAAAAACATACAAATAAAGAATGTCATGTCATTGCGTAACCCTCTTCATCCAGACTAGGGCTATGGGGGGACTGGATAGTATCCCAGATAGCACAGATTGCAGGGCAGGAACAACAACAACAACAACATTTATTTATATAGCACACTATCATACAAATAATGTAGCTCAAAGTGCTTTACATGATGAAGAAAAAAGAAATTAAAGACAAAGTAAGAATTAAAATAAGAAAACACTAATTAACATAGAATAAGAGTAAGGTCTGATGGCGAGGGAGGACAGAAAAAACAAACAAAAAAAAAAAAACTTCAGAAGGCTGGAGAAAAAATAAAATCTGCAGGGGTTCCAGGCCATGAGACCACCCCCAGCCCCCTCTAGGCATTCTACCTAACATAAATGATCAGTCCTTTAATTACATTTAAAGTACACATAAATCTTAGGGAGTAGTTCACCATATAGAGACTAAAGCAACAATGAATAAGTTAACAGGCAGTACAGACAAAAGAAGAATTTTGGACATCATTACATTTTAATTCAACAAAATGTTGAAAACTATAGTTTCATCAGAGTCTGAAAGGCTTATTTCCTTTAAAATGCCTTAAAAGGCACCTTTATCAGCAATCAACTTCATTGCAGCACTTATAGGTCATGTGTCAATACTCCAAGCCATATTACTATTTATTGCTATTGTTAGTTCATCAAGAATATGAGGACACAGCTGGAAACTTGTTAAGAGTACATTTCACACAAACATTAGGAAGTTTATCTTTACAAAGAGAACCACAGATACTTGGAAAAAGCTAACAAGTAGTGTGGTAGACAGTAAGACTTTAAGGACTTTCAAAAACAGACTTGTGTTGGGCACAATGGCCTGTTCTCATTTAGAGTGTTCTAACGGTCTAATGCTTAAATATATAATTATTTGAGGTTTTCCTCTAAAATATTAATTTCTCATATTTAAAACCTCAATATATATTGGCTATTAACATTGTTTTATATATCGGAAACATCAGTTTTGCATTTAAACACCATTATTTACATAAGCAGGCATACAAACAAAGACCTGTTTCTTGGTAGGTAAGCTTGTTATATTTTTTGTCAGTTTTCTTCAAGTAACAGGATTTGGGAATGAAGCAGAATTTCCTTGTCAGTCATGAAGATGTAACTTGCTTCATTTAGAGTTAATACTTTACATGCACACTGGATGTTGGAGGCTGATATGCCATTACCACCTGAATTTAAAAATTTTAACATAAACGGCTGGAGAAAAAATTAAATCTGCAAGGGTTCCAGGCTATGAGACTGCCCAGCCCCTTCTAGGCATTCTACCTAACAGAAATAATTGTATTCAGGGTTCTCATGGAAGGACTTGATGATGACGGTCATGTGGACTTCTGGTCTTTAAATCCATAAATGTACGGACATCATGGTGCTTTGATTAGTTGATGCTGGCACAGATCGCCACCACAGAAAACTGGAAAAAGAGCAGAAGAGAGAGTAGGGGTTAGTAAGGATTTTGGAGCCACCATGGTGCCAGTCCACCACAGGGCCCAACACACCAAACTCACACATGCCAGGCCAATTTAGCATTGCTAACCCACCTAACCTGTATGTCTTTGGACTGTGGGATTAAATCCACACAGACACGGGGAGAGCATGCAAACTCCACGGAGGGAGGGCCTGAAATGTGAGGAAGCAATACAACCACTGCACCACCTGTAAAAAAAAAGTTCATTATTATAATAGCTTAAGTTATTTTAAACATTTTTCAATTGTTGTTTGGTTTTAGTTTCCCATGATGCTTTAGTTAAAGAAGTACTTTTTAGCATCACTTCCATTATGTTATGTTTATGTTTCACTTTTCATTTTGTGGTTTTTGACACCTAAATTACACATGGATTTTTATTTCTTTGATATACTGTATTAGGATATAGTGGATTGGATAATGGATGGATGGATGGATATACTTTTTTTAATTACCGGGTGAAGAAGTAGAGATGGTTGGAGGCTTTTGAGCAACTGTTGGGTGCAGATCGGGGGTGGGGACGGGGGGGGAATCAAAACCTCAGTTTTCTGATCACTTTAATATAATATACATCCATGGCAAACCATTTAAAAAATTCTCACATTACTTGTGTTGCATAATCCACATGTCAAATCATCCAGTTGTATGATCAGAACATACCAAACGTGTGTTTTTATTTAAATATTGTTAAATAATCCACCACTTGAAAACACTCTTGTGAATGAAAATAGATTGTACCCAAACGTGAACTAGTATTTAAATTGAATACCTGTTTCCTACCATCCATCCATCCATCCATCCATTATCCAACCTGTTATATCCTAACTACAGAGTCACAGGGGTCTGCTGGAGCCAATCCCAGCCAACACAGGGCACAAGGCAGGAAACAAACCCCGGGCAGGACGACAGCCCACCACAGTGTTTCCTACTATTACATTTATATTCATGGCGGACTACCTTGGGATTATTTAGCAGCAGTCTATGAAACTGCACATGTAAACTGACCCTCCAAGGCAGATTCTCTTCTTGATAATGTCATCACTTGCTTTTCTTTAATATTTAAACTTTATTTTTACACATCTCTCAGTGCACGTGAAGCATAATGTTAGCCATTGAGCAAGCTGTTACTTGGCTGGACTCCTGACCAATGAATAAGGTGGGGAGGCCGATCTTGAATTCAAATGCTCAGGTGAGTCTGAGCACATTCGGTGTCAATGTCAATTTATTTATAGGGCACACTTAAAACAACATCAATAATGCTGTGGCCAAAGTTCCTTATGTAGAAACATACGAAAGCATAAAATAAAAATAAATAGAATAAAATACATTAAAACATAATATAACCAGCAGTTTGAAATAAACCACTGACTAAAAGGGGAGAGAGAATCACTAGTATCTATGCTAAAGAATAAGTTTTAGTTTTAAACAATTCAGTTAAAGGTGACTCCTTAATGTAATGAGGTAAAGAGCTCCACAGACGAGGAGCAGCAGCTGCCAAAGCCCTGACTCCCTTAGTTTTGTACTTAGTATGAGGGACCACAAAAGACAACTGACTGGTAGATGAAAGCTCTCTGGGTGGCTGGCGTAAAACACACAATTCAGATAAACAGATGGGAGCAGACCCAGGTAATGATATAAAAACTAGTAACAAAATGTTAAAATAAATTCTAATGCTAACTGGCAGCCAGTGTAAAGACGCTAGAAATGGAGATACAGAATCAAACTTCTTTTGTCCCAACCAAAAAACGGGCAGCAGCATTCTGAACCAACTGCAACCTGTGTATCAGGGATTTGCTGATCCCAGAATACAATGAGTTGCAGTAATCAAGTCGAGAAAAATTAAAAGCATGAGTAACTTTCTCAAGATCCCTAGGAGATAAAAATGGCTTCACTTTGGCTGAAAGACGAAGCTGGGAAAAGCAACTCTTGACCACAGAATTAATCTGTTTCTCAAAAGAGAGGTTACTGTCAAAAACAACCCCACAATTTTGTTCATGACATCATTTTCCTAAAGTGGTTTGTTTGTAAAAATACATGTGTTTAGGACTTTGTGAGATTATGACAGGATGGTCTGTAGAATATATGACATCGAGTAACTTTGAGATTTTTCAAAGACTTTTTGGTATCCTTTGCTGTTGCTCAGTTTGTCACCGTAGCCCCCCTACTATATCAGAAACTGTGTTACCACTGTTCTACATAAAACATGCTGCAGAGATGCTGAATATGCGCCAACAGCTGCTCAGTTGTATGTTGAATTATGTATGAAACCATTGCTTTGTGTGCTTTTTAGAAAACTGAGTTTTTTGGAAAAAAATATTCAGCCCTCAAAGAGTTAAAAACCACTATAGAGCTACATGGCATCAGTAACACATATAAAAAAATCAGTTTTTTGGGTAGAATATTCCTGTAACAGTTGCATGACAACTGTTTGATCATCTGCGCAACATTATTGTCTATCCCTACCCTACCCTACCAGTTCTGATGCTCAAGCCCTTTGCTCTGATTTATTACTTCCCAGTTGGAGTTCTTTAGTTCTGAACTACTTGCTATTATGAAATATCAACAGGTTACAACAGGATCAGAATGCTGCTGCCAGAATTTTGGCTCAAATAAAGCACAACGAACACTTTACCCCTCAGTTGGCTTGTTTGCTCTGGCTTCCTGTCAAATATCGAATTGCAGTCAAAGCTTACAAAGATGTTTTCTTTAACATGTATAGATAGATACCTTTCACCGTGCAAACCTGTTAATTTTTAATAAGATGTTGCTTCTCTGTGGGTATCGTGATTCATGGCCTACAAATACAAACATGTTTAGGTATCCATGACTGATTTAATGAGCAGTCCTACTAAATCCATATTTATGATGTGTAAAGACATAACAAATTCTTAAATCTACTTGTGCAGACCAGGCAACTGATTTTCTAGACGCCATAAGGTGTGATACAGTTTTCGTTCAGTCATCTTTGCTTTCTCCATTTTAAGATGGATATTAACAAGATCCACACATGTAAGGCAAAGCAGGTACCTATAACTTGGACCACTAGCTGTTTCTTTGACTATTGTTCGACTCCTGATGATACTGTATACTATATTGTCTTCCAATCTGCAATTAGGATTCTTTACAGCTTTGAAACACACTCTAGCACTTCAATGTCATTCTATGCATGGTTAACCCATTTGTCATTCTGCTGTTCAGACCTAACGCTAAGAGCAATAAGACCCCAGTGTCCCTGTTGTGCATGCTGGAGACTGGAAATCGCATTGTGGGCTCCAGTCAACAGACGTTAACAATTCCATCACATGCGCTCTGTGAGTTACACTAAGGGTTACGCAACACTGGCAAAAAAGAGGAGTGGCCAGGAATGACATTGTGCCATGGCAGCTGTGCCACCAAATGTAAGCCATTTGACAAACTAGAGAAGACCATTCAGTCCACCAAACTTGTTTTGTTAGCTGAAACTCAGTGCTCAAAGATTATTGTGAGAACATAAAAATACTGGGAGGTAATTACAAAAACAAAGATGTACACAGAGACCGAAAAACTGTGACATTACGCCAAATAGGAAACAAGGAGCAAAAACAACAAAATGAAAGTCTGGTGCAATGTGAAGTCAAAACCAAAATACTGTCACACACGTGTGTTTAGGGGACAAGCAAAGGGCCTGACCAAGGGGTGGCGAAGTGTGCTAATTTTCTCTTTGAATTCCTTGCAGACCATTCTCAGGAAATCCTGCCCTGTTCTGAGGCAGCCAACGACGTCACTTCCGGTTCCGGCCCTGATGACATCACTTCCCCTGTGAGGGTTTAAAATGAAAAAAATTTAAGATGATACTCAGTTCTGTTTTGGACTCAATTTTGTGAACATGTCTTTGTATGTGGACAGATTTTGCAGCCGGGAAATATTATACGGGTAGCTGCCCCAAACCTTCCCAATGTCTCTGGGGTTTTCATAATCTAACTGCTTGTCCTACTTAAAATTTAAGCTACCTCACACTAAGGAGTGTTGACAAGAAGCAATTCTACATGTAGCGTGGTTGGTGTCCCGTTACATCGTTTGCACAATGATTATAATCATAAGATATCACAATGGTGCCATATAAAGAAAATTAAAGTGTTAATACATTTAAACTCACTGTCACACACGTGCGAGTAGGGGAACGTTGTGTGGACCAAGTAAAGGTAATTCCACGCCAGGCCAGGGTAGGGCGGGGTGCACTAAACCTTCTCCTGTTATCTCTTCAGACCAGCCGCGGGAAAACCTATCTGAACCAAGAACGTCACTTCTGGTTCCGGTGCCCAGAAGAACGTCACTTCTGGTTCCAGCGCCCAGAAGAACGTCACTTCTGGTTCCGATGCCCAGAAGAACATCACATCCGGTTCCGGCGCCCAAAAGAATGTCACTTCCTGTTCCGGTTCCCAGGCTGATGCCAGGAAAACATCACTTCCGGTCACCCAACATCACTTCCGGTGACCCCACATCACTTCCTGTCTGACCACTTAAAACCGCCATCCTTTCCAACCGTCATCAGTTCTGTCTTGGACCCCGTACTATCAACAACTCTGTTGAAACTTAAAGAATCCTTTGCAGCTAGGAATATTATACGGGTGGCTGCCCCAAACCTATCTTTTTTACGTGTGTCAAGTCTGTTCCTTTTATATCACCTACAAACTTATTGTAAATTCAAGGTCATAATTCAAATCTCCATGGGCCAAAGCCAAGTAATGTACTAAAACATACAAATAAAGAATGTCATGTCATTTTCTAACCCTCTTAATCCAGACTCTACACAGGTCGCCAGTCCACCACAGGGTCCAACACACCAAACGTACGCACACCAGGCCAATTTAGCATTGCTAACCCACCTAACCTGCATGTCTTTGGACTGCGGGAGTAAATCCACACGGACATGGGGAAAATATGCAAACTCAATGGAGGGAGGACCCACCACCTGTAAAAAAAAAGATCATTATTATAATATCTTAAGTCACCTAGGTATATTTTAAATAATTGTCAAGGTCTGTTTTTTTTCAATAGTTGGTTGGTTTCAGTTTCCCATGATGCTTTAGGTAAAGAAGTGTTTCTTAGCATCATTCTTAAATGCATTTCCATTATGTTATGTTTACGTTTAACTTTTCATTTTTATTTTGTTTTCTGGCATGAATTCTGCATACATAATCAAGGTTATTATATTTTTTAATGGTGGCCAAGTCCATTTCCAGTGTTAACTTTCTGTTTTCCAATTTTTTTTCAGTTAGTCTTTCTGTAGGCCATCTTGTGGTGCGGTTGTGACCCCGCCACTATCGAAGTAGTATGCTAATGTGTGACATGTGACATCGTCTTTGCAATGGCATAAAATCCCACCCTGGACATTCTAGCAGTAGTAAACTTTCTGCTTGCATTTGCTATTCCAGAGTTCCAGGTATAAAGACTGATTCTGGCAAACATTTTGTCTACAATGTAGGTTTCTGTTTTTGTCTTGGCAAAATAATTGGTTAGAACTCAAAGTTAACACACTCAGTTTGTTATTTAATACACTATTTTTATTCTTCTGGTCTTTTTGTCTTTCATCTGCTCCACAGAAAACATTGGTGTCCTCAAATATTTGACTGGCTATTTAACCAAAAGAATTCTGCTGGATCAGCTTTTTCGATATCCTTGTGAATTTTGAAGACCTTGACTTGATCCTCATACAGTCATATATACTGAAGACTACAGGGGTTTACTTGCGCCCGCTGTAGAAGGATACGTCATTATGTTTTGGATGGCATATTTTTGATTTTGATTTGATAGATTTTATTAACCCCCAAGTCTTTTCTCATGACCTTTTGGAAGTCAGAATGCAGGGTCTGCCATTGTACTGCACCTCTGGATCAATTATCAGGCCTTACTGAAGGGTCCAATGGAGTAGAATCACTTGTGACAGCAACAGGATTTGAACTGACAACCTTCCAGATACCAATACAGATCCTTAGCCTCAGAGCCACCACTCTGCCCTCATATAACTCACATTTCATTTATTTATTATGTGTTTTTTTGTGTGTGTTAGTTTAAAGCTCTTAAGTATATTATTAGTGTTATGACTTTTCAGACCAATAAACCTAGGTGTTGTATTTCAGCCCAGGTTCTACCCCTGGCTGGGATTCAGATGCAGTTTTTATTTCTGTTTTGGTAACTTTGTTAATTCTTTTATTTATGTTAATATCGTCGGCCATTTAGTTTCTGTGTATCTTCTTTTATGTTCAATTGAGTTTGTGAGTGGTCCTCCTAGTGGCAGGGCCACCTGCCCATCACTGCAATAGATCATCTTCAGTCCTATAAAGGCTGAGGAAACCCGTCAGTCCCTTGCAGTTCATTGTGAATGTATGCAAGGCATAGTGAGTTTCTCTCGTGACTATTCTAACGCTTTTGTGATTGCTAGATTTTTTTCCTGTTCTTCAGAGCTTGTTTTTGCCACAGAGCATTTTCGTGAAAATAAATCTTTCATTTATAAAGATTCTGTGTTACCTTTTGTGTGACTAGCTGGGTTTTGATAGTTGTACCCCCTCTAGTGGCCATTATGAGTATTTTCAGGACTGCATTGTGCTTTGTAAATGTTCATAACACTAGGCGGCAAAGCAGTAAATATATTAATAATACATTTTATTTAATAGGCACCCTTCTTAACACTCAATGTTACCTTACAATGAAATTAAACAACATTAATAAAATGAAAACAAAGAGAACGATAAATCAAAAAGCAATAAGTAGCAAACAAACGGTAACAGGCAGTAACAGTGTAAAATTCACAATTGGCATGCCAGTTTGAAAAGATAAGTTTTAAGGGTAGTTTTAAAATGTGTTATTGAATCGAGATGACGAATATGAGAGGGAAGAGAATTCCAGAGTTGAGGAGCACTAGGAGAGACGCTCAAGCTCCCATAGAACAGAGTTTGATGTGTGGTACAGAAATATAGCCTAGAAATAGATAATTAAAAAGCAGGCTTTGTGTCCTGTGCAGGTCTCATTAGACCATACAGAAAAAAAATGACTCAAAATGGATAAGGGGAACTGTTAAAACCCTTGAACATTACTATATGTATGAAATATCCGTATATGTCACACACACATTGTGGTCACCGGGGGGCACACCAGCTCCCCAATCCCGACACAGACAGACACAGGCACAAGGCACACAAGGCTTTACTTCCAAGGGGGAAGCACCAAGCACAGTACAATAAACAGCACACAGCCTTTTGCCTTCATTACTTTTTCTTTCTGTCGCCTTCTGCCTCCACTCCTCCTCTGGCAAGCTTTGTCGTCGTCCTCCTCCTCCTCCTCCCGGTTCTGGCTCTCTGAATGAAGACAGGCGGCTCCTTCTATGCTGCACTTGGGAGTACTCCAGATGGCCCGTTAGAGAGGCCTGGAAGCACTCCTAAGTGTTGTGAAATCCCCACAAATGGAGCTCTGCCTCTCCCCCCTGGCAGCCCCCATGGAACCCAACAGAGCTGTGCCAAACTCCAACTCCCATGGAGCCCTGTTGCAATCTGAGGCACCACTGCAACCCTGGGGGGCTGCCATCTAGTGCTCTGGGGAAGGCAGTGCCCTGTGGAGATCTGCTCCCGGATCCTTCCTTTAAGAAGATGTCCCGGCCAGGTAAATGTTCTGTCTGCCTGTGACAATATATATGTATATATATCTTCTTGTTCTTCTTCTTTCAGCTGCTCCCATTAGGGTCTGCCACAGTGGATTATCTTCTTCCATATATTTCTGTTCTCTGCATCTTGTTTTGTTGCACCTATCTATACATATATACAGTGGTGTGAAAAACTATTTGCCCCCTTCCTGATTTCTTATTCTTTTGCATGTTTGTCACACAAAATGTTTCTGATCATCAAACACATTTAACCATTAGTCAAATATAACACAAGTAAACACAAAATGCAGTGTTTAAATGATGGTTTTTATTATTTAGGGAGAAAAAAAATCCAAACCTACATGGCCCTGTGTGAAAAGTAATTGCCCCTGAACCTAATAACTGGTTGGGCCACCCTTAGCAGCAATAACTGCAATCCAGCGTTTGCGATAACTTGCAATGAGTCTTTTACAGCGCTCTGGAGGAATTTTGGCCCACTCATCTTTGCAGAATTGTTGTAATTCAGCTTTATTTGAGGGTTTTCTAGCATGAACCGCCTTTTTAAGGTCATGCCATAGCATCTCAATTGGATTCAGGTCAGGACTTTGACTAGGCCTCTCCAAAGTCTTCATTTTGTTTTTCTTCAGCCATTCAGAGGTGGATTTGCTGGTGTGTTTTGGGTCATTGTCCTGTTGCAGCACCCAAGATCGCTTCAGCTTGAGTTGACGAACAGATGGCCGGACATTCTCCTTCAGGATTTTTGGTAGACAGTAGAATTCATGGTTCCATCTATCACAGCAAGCCTTCCAGGTCCTGAAGCAGCAAAACAACCCCAGACCATCACACTACCACCACCATATTTACTGTTGGTATGATGTTCTTTTTCTGAAATGCTGTGTTCCTTTTACGTCAGATGTAACGGGACATTTGCCTTCCAAAAAGTTCAACTTTTGTCTCATCAGTCCACAAGGTATTTTACCAAAAGTCTTGGCAATCATTGAAACACTTTGAAAACACATCAGATCTCAATGGGAAAAAGAAATCCTCCTGGATATCTATACTGATATAGACTGGGTAATGTGTTAGGAACGAAAGGATGCCACATTGTTTGATGGAAATGAAAATGATCAACCTACAGAGCCCTGAATTCAAAGACGCCCCAAAAATCAGAGTGAAAAAATGATGTGGCAGGCTAGTCCATTTTGCCAAAATTTTATTGCAACTCAAAATTGTACGCAGCACTTTGTATGGCCCCTGTGTTCTTGTATACATGCCTGACAACATCGGTGCATGCTTCTAATGAGATGACAGATGGTGTTGTGGGGGATCTCCTCCCAGATCTGGACCAGGGCATCACTGAGCTCCTGGACAGTCTGAGGTGCAACCTGGTGGCATTGGATGGACCAAAACATAATGTCCCAGAGGTGTTCTATTGGATTTAGGTCAGGAAAGTGTGGTGGCCAGTCAATGGTATCAATTCCTTCATCCTCCAGGAACTGCCTGCATACTCTCACCACATGAGGCCAGGAATTGTCGTGCACCAGGAGCCACTGTACCAGCATAGGGTCTGACAATGGGTCCAAGGATTTCATCCTGATACCTAATGGCAGCCAAGGTGCCTTTGTCAAGCCTGTAGCGGTCTGTGTGACCCTCCATGGATATGCCTCCCCAGACAATCATTAACCCACCACCAAACTGCTCATGCTGAATGATGTTACAGACAGCATAATGTTCTCCATGGCTTCTCCAGACCATTTCACTTCTGTCACGTGGTCAGGGTGAACCTGCTCTCATCTGTAAAAAGCACAGGGCACCAGTGGTGCATCTGCCAATTCTGGTATTCTATGGCGAATGCCAATCGAGCTGCATGCTGCTGGGTAGTGAGCTCAGGGCCCATTAGAGGACATGGGGCCCTTGGGTCACCCTCATGAAGTCTTTCTGGTTGTTTGGTCAGAGTGGCCTGCTGGAAGTCATTTTGTAGGGTTCTGGCAGTGCTAATCCTGTTCCTCCTTGCCCAAAGGAGCAGATACTGGTCCTGCTGATGGGTTATGGACCTTCTATGGCCCTCTCCAGCTCTCCTAGAGTAACTGCTTGTCTCCTAGAATCTCCTCCATGCCCTTGAGACTGTGCAGGGAGACACAGCAAACCTTCTGGCAATGACACGTATTGATGTGCCATCCTGGAGAAGTTGGACTACCTGTGCAACCTCTGTAGGGTCCAGGTATCGCCTCATGCTACCAGTAGTGACACTGACTGTAGCCAAATGAAAAACTAGTGAAGAAACAGTTAGAAAAGATGAGGAGGGAAAAATGTCAGTGGCCTCCACCTGTTAAACCATTCCTGTTTTGGGGGTCATCTCATTGTTGCCCCTCTAGTGCACCTGTTGTTAATTTCATTAACACCACAGCAGCTGAAACTGATTAACAACCCCCTCTGCTACTTAACTGACCAGATTAATATCCCATAAGTTTCATTGACTTTATGCTATACTCTGATTAAAAAGTGTTCCTTTAATTCTTTTGAGCAGTATATATATATATATATATATATATATATATATATATATATATATATATATATATATATATATATATTTGGGTGGCACTTTAATGGGTGTAAAAAGTAAATGTTGGAATTTATCAACTCTAAACTCCTGAATATGTTGAATATACAGTACATGTGACATGACGAGCAAGCAATTTCATTTCATTTACAGCCTTTATACTTGTGTATGCAAAGTTTCAGAGATAAATGAAAATTTCGTACATGTGATGCTTAATATTCAATATATTCATCATAGGTTTAATGTTGGTCACTAGTATGCGAAATTAACATGCAGTGTCTCTGCAGTCACTGAATAGCATTCTCCTGTGCTTTTCCAGATAACAGTAAATCAAAACTGTATTGCACAACTTTATAGTTGTTAATTAGAAAATGTTGTGACTGTGCGGCAGCGACAGTAGATTTTTCTACTGTTAGGAAACATCTTCCTGAGACTTTCAACTGTCGGTAGAATGTATTGTTTCTGTTCCTCATCAGTTGTTATCACAGACTTGTAATCCTGAATAAGTGCAATGCCTCTTTCGGCAAAGTCACTTACAACTCGCAGTTTTCTGACATGACGCACAGCTGCTTAATAATTTGGGCGATCATTCCATTCATCTGGACTAACCGAAAGATAATCAGTTGGTAGCATCAAACTTTCGATCAGTTGCTTCACAGACTGTAACAAAATTGTGTCTCCATTGGATGGCAGCTTATGACCACTTATATGAGCAATTTGCTCACCAACCAGCCACACTTTACTCTGGCTACGTGTCAAAGGTGCAGACAAATTTGCCGCCATGTAATTACTGAAAAGCAAACAAAACA
Organism: Polypterus senegalus; assembly: GCF_016835505.1. NCBI lineage: Eukaryota > Metazoa > Chordata > Cladistia > Polypteriformes > Polypteridae > Polypterus > Polypterus senegalus. The sequence goes on from NC_053157.1 coordinate 221,975,919, forward strand.
AATAGTGTAAACAAATTTTCAAACACAAGCAAGTTGCCAAGCAGACATAGAAAATGTTGACTGCAATTAAAATTATGCAGTTAGTTTAAGTATCAAGTATAGAGAGAGGAGGAGAGGAGAGGAGAGGTTAGGAGCACACACTGATACAGCGCATTGCTGAACCCACAACATGACCAACCAACTCAGGATCCCAGATTAGGACCTGAGTGCAGCCATGCAACGGGTGACACCTCAGCACCACACCAGTTCAAATGGAATGGAACCAGTGCGAAGGCTTTTATGGTGGCTGGAGTGCCAATTCTGCCACCAACCCCCAGATTTTTCCCTGCAGGGCTGGATGCAGATTAACGTCATACCCAGGACAGAGAAACTGTAGGTTAAGGGCCTTGCTAAGGGGCCCAATGAAGCAGAGGAGATAAAATAAGAACACATTACCATAAAATAATGTAAATGCTAGTAGTTAAGAAAAAACTTGCAAAAAGTTCACTAATTAAAAACTCACCCAATCACATTCAACAAGCAAATTACTGTTAAGACACTAAATTATTGTAATTGTTACAAAGAGTAAACAACAAAATGGCAGGCAAGAGTGATGAAGAAGTAAATTTGAAAGGAAATTTAAAAAAATAATTAAGAGTATCATAATTTACCTGCAGTTAGTACAGCAGTAGAACCAACATCTGAAGTTGAAACAACACTGAAAGCTGACACACCATCATCAGTTCAAGCTGAATGTGACACCTCTGTTTTTTTTTTAATCCATAAAATGTTATGGAAACAGACAACAAGCACTTTGGAACTGAAAATATATGAGACGTGAAATAAGCCGACAGATGACCAGCTAAACTGGGGCTTCAAATTCCAACCAATTTCACTCCAACCACTTTCTTAATGAGAAGCCAATTCTAAAGTCGGTGGCAGAGCGGTAGTGCTGCTGCTTCGCAGAGAGTCATGTGCCTGGAGTTTGCAGGTTTTCCTGGTGGGTTTCCACTAGCAGCTGTGTTTGGGGTACTTCCAGATGGGCTTAAAATGGAGCAGGACAAACAAACTGTGGTCGCCTTTAATACACTATTGTCACACAGACTTATCTTGCTCAACTGGAAGAATCCTTACTCTCCTATTCAACGTCAGTAGGTAACTGATGTTATATACTATATGAAACTGGAAAAAATCAAATTTGTACTTAGAGGATCTGTACAAAACTTTTTCAAAACCTGTCAGGGCCTAATCAATAACATTTTAGAATAAGCTTTTAAGACACCGAGGAAGCAGGTTCTCTCTCCTCTTTTACTCCATTTATCTTTATTCATTTATCTATTCACTTATCTTCACTAGCATAAAGTTTTACCCTGCTGGCCTAGCTCTCTTTCTCAGGGGTGGGAGTTGTTTTGTTTATAACCCTTTTTGTTATTATTAGTTTTTGTAAAACTTGAGTTATGTGTATGGAATGTTATTTGATTTTAATAAAATCAATTAAATTTAAAAAAAAAGAAAATGAGAAGCTGATTCTTGCTGATAATTATTTTATCAATTATTTATAATGTTATTGATTATAATCATTATTTAATTCTATAGCATGTTGCTGTTCTCCTTCTTTCACATCAGACATTTTCTAACCTGTTGATTTTCTGATTTTTTCTAAGACCACCATCAAGATTTCTGGTGAGCTAAGAGATCAACCTTACTGAGACCACCATCACCTTTCTTTATTTTCAGATATTGTGTGATGGGCACATGTGAGCTGGTCATGTGGAGGCTCGTTTTGTGTCTCACTATTGTTTGGCTGCTAATTAAGTAAAAGAAACAACAAAGGGGTCATAGTCAAGTTATTTAAAATTAAGGCAAAAGAAGTTAATTAGCAACAAAAACTGGTCACTAATTAAGAAGATGGTTAGAATGAAAACCTGCAGCCACTGCCGCCCTCCAGGACATGAGTTTGACACCTGTGTCTTAAAACTTTAAGTAATAAAAATGCAAATACTTTATTTAGCAAATCCAAACATATAATCTGATTTTCAGAAGCTCATGTAAATGAAATACAAATACAAACATACAAGTGGTACCTTGGTATACGTCCTTAATCCGTTCCAGATCCTTGGACTTATATCAAACGAATTTTTCCCATAAGAAATAATGGGAAAATGATTAATTCGTTCCCATGAAAAAAAATCCTATTGTTATTGGCATATTATACATTGATGGGGTTGTATAAAATAATTTAAACACTGCTTAATACTAAAATACATAAATACAAAAGCAATTAGATGAAATAAATAAAAATAACTTGTCCGATAACAATGAGTTTAATTTTACTGCACAACAAAGGAGAGCGTTACAGCCCTTAAAGGAGCCACTTCAGGCGATTGTGTAGCACTGCCGTTGTTCTTCTTCTGGCAGTCTTCAATGCAGATCCCTAAAGCAGATTCCATCCAGACTACTGCCTTATTACATCCACTTACAACTCGTTTTGCGCCCTGGTTAAAAGGACACTGCGGCCGTAGATCTTATATTCCTTTCCTACTTTTCAAATAAAAAGAATCGTAGCCTTCAACAAATCCAAAACGTTTACTTTTTCGGCAATCATTAACATCTTCCGTTTGCACTTGGGCACGGCCCCTGAAGCAGTAGCAGGAGCAGAGCGTTTTGGAGCCATAATGAAGGGCTTGACTATGCACAAAGATAAACACAAAAGAACACAAAAGTTAACTCTTTACACAGCGAAACATGTTGATGCTGAATGAGCGAGACGAGACTTCCTGGTTAACACTGTATTCAGCATGCAGGAACTTAACTGCGTGCTCTGATTGGTTAGCTTCTCAGTCAGGAGCACTTAACTGCGTGCTCTGATTGGTTAGCTTCTCAGTCATCCGCCAATAGCGTACCTTGTATGAAATCAACTGGGCAAACCAACTGAGGAAGCATGTATAGGAAGTAAAAACACACATTGTCCACAGAACCCGCGAAGCAGCGAAAAATCCGCGTTATATATTTAGTTATGCTTTCATATAAAATCCACGATAGAGTGAAGCTGCAAAATCGAAGCGCGATATAGCGAGGGATTACTGTACAGGTTAAAACTTGGCCCTTTTTTTTTTTGGAGGCGTGCGCCCGGTATACCACACGTGTTGTTCTAGCACACGAGTCATATTCCAAACAAAGGTCGTATACCAAGCAAAATATTTCGCCTCTAAACAGGATGTATACCAAGTTGGACTTATTCCAAAGCAGATGTATACCGAGGTACCATCATAAGGGCAACAGTAAGCATCGCTCTCTAACACACCACACTTTTAAACAGTTTCAAAAGGTGAGTGTTGAAAACTCTTAAGTCCAATATGTTAAAGTCATACATCTAAAAACTTGTAGATTAGCAGTGCTCTGAAAGCAATGAAAAGGCAAGCACAGTGACACCTTTTATTGGCTAACTAAAAAGACTACAATATGCTGTTTCTGTCCTATTGTCTATATAAACACAGGAAAGTCCAGTTTTTGTATCACAGTTTGCCAGAAGAAGGGGCCTGAGTTGCCTCAAAAGCTTGCATATTGTAATCTATTACTTAGCCAATAAAAGGTGTCATTTTCCTTGACATGTCATTACATATATAATGGCTAACACAGTACGACACCCTAGTACTACAGTGCTCTGCAATAGTGTTCACCAGAAAGCGGATTTCTCATTTTTAAGAGCAATCAGAGAGCACCATAGTATACAAGATGTGAATGCGAGGGGTCACCACAGAGCCTCAAACCACAAATATGAACATAAAAGCACAATCCCAAGTTCAAATAAAGGAGTTTTATTACAAAATACTTTGTACCAACAATAGAGAGGTCTTTCTTTCTTTCTTTCTCTCTCTACCGCACTGCTACTCGTCCAGTCGAGTGTTGACCTTTTCTGCTCTCTGCCCTATACCCACCTGGACAAGGCAGTGCTGTCTCTTTTATTTAGGTGACATGATCTAGCCCAGGGGTCCTCAATCACGGTCCTGGAGAGCCGCAGTGGCTGCAGGTTTTTGCTCCAACCCAGTTGCTTAATAAAAAGCACTTATTGTTAAAGTAACACTTCTGCTTCACTTTAGTGATTTTGAGCCCTTATTGCTTAATTTTGTCTTAAACAGCTATTTTAATTGCTCCTTATTATCAATAACATGCAAACGACAAGAGAGAGCAGCATTTCTCCATTTAGCTTATTTACATTTACACCTGTGTGCATTTATCTGCACTATTGGGTTTAATTAAATACTAGGAAGAAAAATGAAGAGAAAAAAGTGAAGGACTGAGAATTACTCGTCCATTTTAGCCTTCAAATCATTTGCATGATAGAAAGGGAAAGAAAATCTAGGATATGAGAATGACCTGACATAGCAGAGTTAATTTAATTTCATAGCTTGGTAGTGCTTTATTGGCAAGAATTGCTTTCTAATTAAGCAACCAGGTCAGAACAAAAACCTGCAGCCACTGCGGCTCTCCAGGACTGGGATTGAGGACCCCTGATCTAGCCAGTTGGAGGCACTTCCTGGTTTATGAGAAAGCCAGGGAGATCCTCCCCTGGCAATGCCCTTTATTGTCCCTACAGTGCTGCTGTTCTGGACTCCAACTCCCATGCAACCCTGTGGGTGTCCAAATTGGGACTCTATATGAGGGACACTGCCACCAATTAAAGTGGGGGATGAATTGCTTCCTGCTGTGCTCTCCTGCTAGTTCTTGTGATCTTCGGGCATCCCACCCAGGATGGGGTTCATAAAGTGTCCCAAACAGGTATTGCCCCAATTTAGTCCATACTTCCATTATGACATTCCATCTGGGTAAGGACTCTACCTCTGTTCTGGGTGGGATGCCAATCCATCCTCTGGGGCATCTACATAGGGCTTAGAGAAAGCAACCTTCAGTGTCTCATTGGAGGTAATGTGTGTCCTGTGTGAGTGGAAGAGTTCTACTGATGTCCTGACAGGATCCTGAAGGAGAGTTCATGCACAGGTTTAAAGAAGGTGCTCTGTAAGAAGGTTTATGATACAGGTTTTAATGTTTTTCGATGCATTTTGCTCATTTGTTCTCTTTGTTATCCTCCTTCACATAGAAAACAAATGAAACTGGAACAGTAGAGCGACAATCTGTTTCATAAGGAAAGAGAGCTTCTACTCTTTTGCTAGTTATCTGAATATTCACATACTTCAAATCAGAAGCATGGAGTATGAATAAATCAAAGAAACCTTTAAATATTAAACAGATCCAGTACACCATGTTCTGAAAGACACCCACTGGAGGTCTTCTTGTACACCATGTTATAACAATAAGTGCTTGGCTTTGATTAAAATGATTAAGATGCAAAGAGAAAAGAACAGAAAAGAACACTGTAACCTTTTCTTCTGCAAAATTTATGACACTTTATTAGTTTTAGCTACTTAGGTAGGATTTCAGCAAAATGGCATGCCATGCAGTCTTATAGGCTTCTTAATAAATAAGCTAAGAGCACACATAGACAGATATGAAGGACACTATGCAAAACAGGCAGTTTGATTCAGTGATAGAACAACGGTTTTGAAGTGGGTGAGCATGCTCATAGCGGGCCATGTGATTAAAGGGTCCATGCCCAAGAACAGTTTTAATAAATAGTCAGGGGTCCCAGAGTTGTGACGATGCGTGTTCTCCTCCGTGCTCCCTTCTGGCTTCTGGGGAGCTCTCGAACCTGTCACCGTCGGTAATGTCACTGATGAGCTAGAAAGTGAAGACATCAACAACGAAGCAAGGGTTTGGTGCAAAAAGTGCAGAGAGCTTTTATTAAAATCAACAAAACAAAAAACAGTGTCCAAATAAATAAGTACAGTGTCTCAAATAGTTCTTAAATAAGCAATCCATTAAAACAGATGAAAAGGTGGAGGTTAAAATCCAATAAAAACAATGGCTGGAGGCAGTCTTTTTTAAAAAATCCAGTGCTTACTTCTTTCTACATGCAGCTCCCTTCCATTCTGGTCCGGTAGCCATCCGATCCCCGGCTATGTAAGGCTCCAGCCGACCTGACTTGGGTTTCCTCCCCAGTGGCCAGGGCACTCACGCTGGGACTCAACACACCCAAAGCCTCCTCGACTGCTGCTTCCTTCAACGGTAAGTCATCTCCTCTGCCGGTCACTCCAGCTCCTCAAAACTGCTCAGTTAGAGCGACCGCTTCAATCTGCCATCCCCAGAGACTTGGCCAAACACTCCTTCAGGGCTCTCGTACCAGCTGTATTACCATCAATAAGCCTTCCTTCACTCTCATGCTCACGCTCCAGTTTTCTCCTCCCTGATGCCTTCTTCTCACTTCTAACCTCTGGTCCTTTTTTTCTTTCTCTTTTCTCCCTTCATCCGCCTCATGCTTCTACTATACATTACAGGGATGTGGATCAGGTGTGGAGATTAGCAGCTCCCAGCAACAATTACGGATGCGGACGCCTCCTCACTTGAGCACTTAAGTGAGGACTGCCCGCATCATTAAACACCCGGGAACCGTTCCGGCCGCACTACCACGTCCCCTCTTTAAGCTGCGAGTGCAGCGATTATCTATTAAAAAACTTGCCTTTTCAATTTGAGCTGTGGACCTGCTATGCCACAGGAGCGTGCAAGCTCCAAGCTGGTGCAGGTGCATGTGTGAGCGGGTGCAGGTGCACTCGCTGCTCCGGGGTTGATTGCGTATTCATGCGTATTCATCAACGAACAAGTTGCACCATTTTCATCGGTTAGTGGTTGTGTGTAAGAACTGTGTGTGTATGTAATTAAATGTACAATAATAATAATATGATATTTGTAACGTCTAATATGTCTTATTTTCTCTTATTTTGTCTAATATATTGGGTAATACGAGTGTAATGGTGACTAAAGGGCGTTATTTTATGTCTAGAGGGCTCTAATAATGTTAAAAATCGTATTTAGAACGTCGGATACAGGTTTTCTATGCTCTAACTGTGAAAATATTTGATTTATAAATAAAGAATCCTACTTTGCGAAAATGTATTTATCGCAGTAGAGTCTGGAATAACTGCGATAAACAAGGGCCAACTGTATATACTAGCCATCCTCCGCGGCTTCACCCAAGTATTAGTGAAACAGTGAGGAGGGCCACGCCAGGCTCTCTACTCCTGACGCCACTCTTCACCCTCCCCTCGGCCTGCAGCCTCTGTCTTAAATTAGTGTGAATATATCGCTCCTGCAAGAAAATTATGATTCTTAGCCCAATGAGAGAAGTCACAAAATCAACCAGAATGTTCAAGCAAATTATAGAAAAAAAAAAGATCTAAATCTGTTAAGTAGTTCTCTCGTTCGCTAACTAAGCGGAGTTAAGGTTACACCCCGAGGCAGATGCATGAATGAGGAGGGCCCCACCCACCACACAGCAGCCCGATGAGTCTCTCTCTCGGAGTCGCGCTAATAAATCGTTATATCAAAAGCAAACTATGATACTTAGTGCGATGAGAAAGTCGCAAAATCAACGGAATGTTCATGCAAATTATAAAAAAAAACATGATCTAAATCCGTTAAGTAGTTCTCTCGTGAAAAGCGGACAGACATAACAAACGGGTCTAAAAAACTATAAGAAGTTTTGCACTTGGAACACAAAATTTTTAAAACCGTTTCTTAGTGAGCACCTATGGGCCAAGGGTAACCTACATTCCAAATTTCAAGTCCCAAGCAATGTATATTGCACTTTATTGGCATTCAGCATTGAATCTCTATAGACATATTTGAGCTTTTTGAAGATGATTAATAGAGAATGACTCTTTAATGCCAAAATGAAAGCTGATCTCTACAAAGTGATCTATCTTAAATACAAATATAAAACACAAAATATTTGATTGCATAAGTATTTACCCCCTTTAATATAATATGCCTAAATCATCAATTGATGCACCAATCAGTTTTCGATGTCACAAAATTAGTCAAATTGAGATCACTTGTCACCATCCACACTGTCTACAATAACTGAGTGACTATGCAAGAAGATGAATATGGAGGGAGGCAATCAAAAGACTTATGAGAACTCTAAAGAGTTACAAGCTACAGTGGTTAAAGATTGAACAGGCTGTGCTTCATCAATCACAGGCTTATGAGAAACATGCACAGGACATCTTGGTTAGAGTTTGCCAGTAGGCACACCTGAAGAAAGGAGGTTCTATGGTCTGACAAAACCAACATGGAACTTTTATTTATTTATTTATTTGATACACTTTAATGATCCCAGAGAGGAAATTGTCTTGTCTCATGACCTTTAGGGGTCAGAGCACAGGTTTGGCCACTGTACAGCACCCACGGAGCAATTTTCAGTTTAAGGGCCTTGTTCAAGGGCCCAGCGCAGTAGAATCTCTTCTGACAGTAACAGGATTTGAACCGGCCACCTTCCAGATACCAGCACAAATCTTTAGCCTCAGAGCCACCACTCAGCCTTTTGCCCATCAGAATAAACGCCATGTTTAAACACTGCACATTATGAAATACACACCATCCCCTCTATGAAATATTGTGGTGACTGCATCAAGCTTTGGAGATACTTCTCTACAGCAGGCCCTAGAAGGCTTGTGTGAGTAGTCAATAAAACAAAAGCAACAAAATCATGGAAACCTGATACCTGAGTCCACAAGAAACCTGCACCATGGCAGAACAACACATCAACTTTAAGGATAAAGTCAAAACTATAGAGGAATGACTTAGAAACAATAATTTTAATGTTCTGGAGTGGCCAGGTCTCAAACTGAGTGTTTGTATCTGGACTTGTAAAGCGCATGTAACCTGAAAGAGCTTAAGCAGTTTTTCAAAGAAGAATGGGAAAAAAATGTCAGAGCTGATAGAGTGAGAGATGTGCACAGAGACTCAAGGCTGTCATGGCTGCCAAAGTTGCACCAACTAAACACTCACTCGAAGGGGGTGAATACTTCTGTGATCAATAATTTTGGGTTTTATATTTGTAATCAATCTAGACCACTTTGCAGAGCTTTGTTTTTGCTTTGACATTGTGACTTAAAGGTGTTATATGAGCGCCGACCCATCACAGACAGACACGGGCTGCACAGTAATAAAACAAATAAATGTTTAATTTCTATTTCTTTGCCTGTGGGCAACCCCTTCCCCATTCCCACAGGCACACCACAGTCCCCACAAGCACAACTCCACACAATACTTTTATGTCTCTTATTCTTCCTCCACTCCTCCTCCGTAAGCTTTGTCCTCCTCCTCACGACTCTGGCCTCCGGAGTAGTGGCTGCTGGCTCCTTTTATAATACAACCGGAAGTGCTCCAGGTGCTTGATGACTTCATTTCCGGCAGCACTTCCGGGTGTGGCAGAAGAACTGCCCATAAGGGCTCAGCAACTCCAGCTGCAGCACCACCCTGGCGGTGCCTGCAGATCCCAACAGGGCTGCACAAAACTCCAACTCCCACGAAGCCCTGCGGGAGTCCGAGGCACCGCTGCAACCCAGTGGGGTTGCCATGTAGCGTCCCGGAGGAGGTAACGTACTGGCCACGCTTGATCGCCTGGTCCTCTCAGTGTGGAGGCGTCCCAGCCGTACGCTACATATTAAAGAGGTTTTTTTTTTTTTCTAATTACATAAATCCACTGTGATTCAATGGTGTATCACAAATAAATTTGAAAATGTCCAATGGGGTGAACATTCATTGTAGCATTGTTTCCCACGTTTGAGTGCACATTTTATAGCTGGCAGGTTTAAACAGACTACCACCACTAAATGAATCCGGTCTCCTGCCTGCATCCTACAGTGTGTCTAACTGACCAAAGGAAAAATTAATTAGCTTGAACATTGCATGTTTGTTGTATAATTGATTCAAAAAGCCCTGGCTGCTCAGTATTCCCCTGTTATCATCATGCTGAATAATTAACAAAAAAGATGATCAAAATCTCAATATGTGCAAGCATCCCTTAGAGACAGCTCTCTGTGAACTGCTTGAAAGTCCAGCCCATTCATTTTCTATAAATATGTTGCGTAGGATCAGGATTATATGGAAATACATTGAAGCATAATATCATAATTTCAGTTTGAATTTCTCTCAAATTGTTTAGATTCCATTTGTGATATTGATAAGCTTGTCCTAAACTGACTCCTGTAATTCTTTAATGGCTCATATCCTTATAATCATTTATTTCAGTTCTTGCTGGCTCAGAATTCTACTCCAGGACTCCTTCTTCCATCTCACAGCAGTGAGAACATAATGTCTGTTCTGTTCACACTTCACTGGCTTCCAAAGTAACAGAATCTTCTTCTCGCCTGTATCATTCCTACCAATTACATAATCGAAGATGAGTACTGATACGATTATTTTTGCCCTTTTGGAAAAAGGAAAGCAAAATAATCTGTAAACAATGTTATTAGATTAGTGCGTGCCATTTGTATTGGGCAGAATTGCATGTCCAGGGATACCGAGTGCTCATTCAGTGTTTATTATGTTATAACGCTTGTGGTGCCAGACAGTGGTGACATGTTGTAAGCCAGTCACACGTGAGGAAGACGTTTACTGAACACTGTACATTGTGATGTGTGGGTCACCGACTTGCACCAGAGCGAAGCAAGTGAGTCCAGGCTTTCAAGAAAATCAGCTTTATTGTAGTGAAAACAGGAACAGTCTCAGCATTTATTCAAACAGGAGCAGCCACTTCACAAACACAGCAATCAAGCAGTCATGTTATCGATCATCCTGTATTAACTTCCTTCTTCAGTTTAGGAACAGATAGCCTCCCTCGTCAGGTAGGTTGAGTGGCTGCAGATCAACAGTTACAGCCATCACATTCTGGAGGAGAAAAGACAGAAAAAAGAGTGCAAGGCCAGCTCAGTGGCCAGTAAACATGTAAAAAGCATTGCATTTTTGTTTTGCGCCCTTCCCCACCATAACCTATCATCTATGAGGGAGGAGCAAAAGCTTTAGATTCGTCAAAAATTTGGATCTCCGGTTTACGACGGATCTTGACATTTTAGGGTCCCCGATACAGAAAACATCAGCATCTCGATGATGGGTGTCAGTGTGTCACAGTTTCTTGAGGGCAGTCTAGAGCTAAAACGACTGGACGGAAAAAATACCAAACTTGAAACGTAAGCATGCTATGAGATGTTGATGTGCTGATTAGTTTTTGAGCCAAATCGTGCAAGAGAAAGTGGCATTCTAGAGGAACCAACAAATTCCGTAATTCTGCAATTAATTATGAATTCTTTGCGCCGATTTCTATCGTAATGACCTATTTTATGATCAGAAAGATCCGCATCAGGGTGGTAAATAATTACTGAAATGTTATAAAATAATTCAGGTAACTTGGTTCCAAGGACACAAAGCCTACTGGCGCTCACAAATTTTCTTGCTTGAAAAATGACATATTTATTAAATTTGATTGTTCTACTGTAAAATGTGTAAGAGACTTAAAGAACAAAGTCAGTAGTGTAGAAAGTATAATAATAATATCATATATACTGACAAAATGTGTCATTTGTGTGCTATATCTTGAAGCATAGTGAAATACACAACCCAGCGTCACAGTTGGGACAATAGTAACATGATTCTTTGCTTCTTTCCAGACTGCACATGTGTGATTGACACGAGCGTCACTTTAGGATGCATCAGACTCATTTTCGATTTCACTGTCTGTTTCAGTTTCACTTCCTGAAGACAGATTCTCTTCATCATCACTACACATATCACTGTCAAGAACGTGCAACACCTGGGCTGCTGAAAAACGTTTCTTACAAGGCACCATTATCAGGCTAGAAGAAGACGTGTCTACACCATTGCCTGGGTAACACTGTCGCTTATGCAAGACACGCCTCCCCAAATGTTGTGATGTGACATTTTGCATACAAGTTGATAAATATTTTGTACGTCTTCATTTGTAACTTAGCCATAGCAATGTAATATTAGTGTTACGTTAGTGAGAAGCATTCATGTTTACCCCTCCCCTTTTAGGAATGGGTCTCTTTAAATTTTATGATAGGGTTGGCAAGTGTTTCTCTGCTAAAGTCTCTCTCTCAACCCCCACACAAAGCCAGGCTGCCTAGCTGGCAAACTTTACCTTAACACAGGGGTGGGCAAAGTCGTTCCTGGAGGGCCGCAGTGGCTCCAGGTTTTTGTTCCAACCCAATTGCTTAATAAGAAACTTTTATTGCTTGAGTGACACTTCTACTTCATTTTTATTGTGTCACTTGTTAGGATTTTGAACCTTAATTGCTTATTTTAGGCTTAAACAGCGTTAGTCTCAATTTTTAATTGCTCCTTATTAGCAATAAAATTCAAATACAAAAGAATCCAGCAATCCACAATTTAGCTTGTTTCAGTTTTACACCTGTGTGTTTTTATCATGTACCATTTGGTTTAATTAAATTAATAATTAATAATTAAGCAACTGGGTTGGAACAAAAACCCGCAACTACTGCGGCCCTCCAGGACTGACTTTGCCCACCCCTGCCTTAACATATGGTTTTGGGGGGTGGCAGGTGTGAAGATGTTCTAACTCCCCATTGGTCTGAAGTATGGCTGGTTGGAATTAGCTTGTATCTGAAGCCTTTAAGTACCATGACGTCCTATTGGCTCTAGGGGCTGGACAGAAAGCCTATAAATTTGCTCACTCCCTCACTCTTTCTCTCTTACCAAACTGAAGTATGAACTGAAAAGGACAACACAATGAAGGGCACAGCTCGGCAGCCATCTTGAGACAGGCATGCGGCCCGTTCTGAAGAAAGCTAACCACAAATGAGGCCATAACTAGAGACATTTTAAGTAACTAACAAGTCTGTGTGCCACCTGAAACTACACATCACCATTTATCAAGTTGCATGGTTGCCAATATTCAAAAGTACTTTGCATATTGTTATTATTTATGAATATTATCAATAATACATTGTTTAAATTGTAACTTAACTCCTGCTTGTCTTTTACTACACCTAATTGCCTGAGGTTATAAATGTAGAAGGGAAGGTGGAGAGAAGTTATATGGTACAATACCTTATAAACAGTGGTAAGTCTGTGAGATTTGAGGCATTCTGGCAAAGGCTACATATTAATAATACAAAAGGGGAAAAGAATAATATATTACTCTACCAAGACAAAACACAGTGTAACTCTCGGCACTAACAATGTTGGCACTTTTACAGCCCGAGTAATCCTCGGGTCTAACGCTTACGTGAGACATGTCTATACAGTTGCCCAAGTGACCCTCGGGACTAATGCTTTTAGCACTATTTTTACAGCCTGAGTGATGCTTGGAGCTAATGCTAAGAAGGTTAAATGTTCCCAGCACCAACCATTGGGCGACAGACACGTTATGTGGTGAGCCTGCGAATTTGCAGTTCTACTAATAGTGGCCTACCAATGCCTGCCTGCGATAACAGAGTTCCTGCACACATGGCAGTTGGGGGATTGTCTGTGTTTCTCACAACAAATTTAACTTGAACTTAAACTTAAAACCCTGTTCTTAACCTGTAAAACTTTACGTGGCCTTTCTCAGTAACCTCCTAAACCACTTCAGTCTGGTATGCTCACTGTGATCCTTTGATGCTGACAATCTTGTCATTGAACAAAACTAACCTGTGATGTATGGGTGATGGATCCTTTAGCTCTACAGCACCCAGACCTACGAATGACTCCCTTAAACTAAGCATATCTTCTGGTTCAATTAATTCTTTAAAAAAGGCAGTTTAAACCCATCTTTGTGGAAAGGCAGTGGCACGCTAAACAAATGATAATAATCAATCAATCAATCAATCAACATTTATTTATATAGCACATATTCATACAAAAAAATGTAGCTCAAAGTGCTTTACAAAATTAATAGAGAAATAGAAGACACAATAAAAAATAAACATAAGTCAACATTAATTAACATAGAATAAGAGTAAGGTCCGATGGCCAGGGTGGACAGAAAAAACAAAAAAAACTGCAAAGGCTGGAGAAAAAATAAAATCTGTAGGGGTTCCAGACCAAGAGACCGCCCAGTCCCCTCTGGGCATTCTACCTAACATAAGTCAAACAGTCCTCTTTGTATTTAGGGTTTTCATGGAAGGACCTGATGATGATGGTCACGTAGACTTCTGGCTTTCAGTCCATCAATGTTGGTGCATCATGATGCTTTGAGTAATAAAATAATAATATATTATTATATATATATATTATATATATAATAATAATAAAGAATAATAATAATAAAATACTAGGGGGATTTGCCCCCTGCTCACTTCATTTGCCCACTGGGCACGCTATGCTCCAGCTACTTCGCATCTGTGCCACTCGCATTGTCAAGTAGTAGCGGGTGGGCAAGCGAAGCGAGCAGGGGGCAAATCCCCCTAGTATTTTATTATTATCATTTGTTTAGCGTGCCACTGCCTTTCCGCAGAGATGGGTTTAAACTGCCTTTTTTAAAAAATTAATTGAGCCAGAAGATATGCTGAACACACACTGAGGAGATGCGGTCTGATCAGCTGCTGTCTTTTTCTTGCTGCTGCCGAGCTGCATGTTCTCCTTGTTACGCTGCGTGTCAATCATTTAAAAGCCTGTACAGCAGCTGTCCTTTTGTCTCGCTGCCTTGTCTTGCATGACATTAAAGTGTCTCTCACGGGACGTCACATTGTCTTCCAAGAAGATCACGCATCATCTTCTTCCAAACCTTCCAAGATTTTTTTTATAACAGAGAAACAATACTGGAGACAAGGTCTTACAGCAAACCACATCTGGAAAGGATTTAGTGATTTATTTTGACACAGCATCCTTATTGTGCAGACAATGTGTAGAGGCAATTAAGGCAAATAAAATGGTAGTTTACACTGTACAAATTATTGAATATAAATCAAGAGGCATAATAGTCTATATAATGCACTAGTAAGACAAATCTGGAGTATTGTGTGCAGTTCTGCTCACCACAATACAAGAAAGACATAGCAGCACTTGAAGCTGCTATGGAGGAGAGCAACCAAGGACATCATGGGACTTAAGGACATGGCCTACTTTGACAAAGTCAGAGAATTAAACCTGTTTAGTCTCAAGCAGAGGAAGTTGAATGGGAACCTAACGCAAGTTTTGAAAATCCTCAAAGACATTGATTTAGTAGAATTCTCTCAAGTGGGCAGTGAATCTTGTAGCTGAGGACACCAGTAGAAATTAACGAGAAGTGTGCTTAACACTGAAGCCAGAAAGTAGTTCTTTATGCAAAGAATTGTGGGAATCTGAAACCAACTACTGAGTTACAGCCTTTAAGAAGTACCTGGATGAGATATGGGGACAGCTTAGCTATTAGCTAAACAAACAAGCTTGATGGACTGAATGGTCTCCTCTCATTTGTCAAAGTCTATATGTTTTATGAATACTTGTTCTGACCCAGCTTTTATTATTTTATTATCTTGTTTAGTATTTAATATTTCAATATTACTTTGAACTCAGTGATATTTATCAATTAGTTACTGCATGGGCTTTCAAGTTTAGTCCTAGAGGCCCCCATGGCTGTAGGCTTTGTCACATTCAGTGATTAATTTTTGCCCCTGATTGATCTCATTGTTCAATTTGCTGACCTTTTTCCCTTCTTTATTTTGCATTTGGGAAATGCAGCAGTATGAGATTTACATTTAGAAGAAAATATTATATATTATTATTTTTAAATGTCAGAGCTGTAAATGCTTAGCTCTGTTTCATGATTCTCTTTTAAATTCACATTTGTATGTGGTGTTTGCTCTCTCTAGCATATGCAAATACTAAAAATTAATGATCAGAGGAGCTGACAGGTGCACACGACAGCTCCATTAGTGTCATCCACTTATTGTTCTTATTGGCAAATAATGGCTCAAATAACTGGATAATTAACAAAAAAAAAAATACACAAAGAAATACAAAGAATGAACTGGTACACGTTTAACGCATACATGCTTGCTTCATCCACTGATCATTTAGCATAACTAGTTTATAATTACTGGAGTAACACAATAAAATACAGCTTGCTTAATTATCGTAGGAATCCAAGAGAGATAAAAAAAAAAAAAAAAAACTGGTTGGGATGACAACTGCCACCATCACGGAGGCTGTACTTGAAAACCTCCGTGTTGCTTCTTCTCCTGCTGTGCACTATATGGAGCAAATAGTTAAGCATGCAAAAAGTGTTATTTAAGTAAAATGTTTCATTATTATTAGGTGTATTAACGTGTGCTGGTCATATAATACATACTGTATTTTGCTGAGTTTTGCGCTTATATCAGACGTTTAGAAGTGCTCTGCTTCCCCCTAGTGTAATACATAAGTATTGCATACCAACGTGAAAGTCTTTAAGTTCGCTCCAAGAAGGGTGAAACTGCAGTCCACAATAGCAATGACGTCAGCCAGGAAACGCCCTTTGCGGGCTGCAGTTGCACTGTTACCTTGTTTTCTTAACCAACCGTGAACTAATATGCAAATGACAAAGTAACCAGCAGCAACTGAAACTGCAGCCTCATTTGTTCAAAATGACCAAAGTTTTGCAGCTTTTAGTTTGTTTCCTAGTACAGTTCAGGCAATAGTATGACAAATGGTTTCACAATCCAAATATCTTCGTTTTAAAAGTTTTGGTGAAATTCAAAGCAAAACAGTTGACACAAAAATAGGGAAAATTGATATTAAAAGGAAAACAAAAGTTCTTATTTTAAAGAAAGTTCTGTTTAAGGCTTTTTTATCGATTCATTTCTCACTAAGTTTAGTCATACAGTCATATTACATGTAGAACAGTCAGAAAACTGGAAAACTGTATGCCAATATCCTATTTGTAAACTTTATCTCACAATCCATGCTAGCAGTGAGATTATTTCTTAACTGGCTTAATTAACACTCAGTTTCACAGATATAGCAAAGAAAGTTCAATTTCATGTTAATCTACAGGGGGTAAAAGACTATACCATATTATGTTTGTTTTGATAAAAACATTTAGAAAAGTATAAAAACAAGTGACAGACTAATAATGACTAATCTACTCTGGGCTTGATGATCTCAACCTTACAAAAGGTTAAGTGTTTGTGTGTCTGTCTACTTGCTATGTCTCTGTCATTCTAAAACATGGTGCATCACATTTTTAGTAAAGAAATAAATAGCACTGGTCATTCCAACAGATGGCGCATCACAAACATTAACACTGCAATTATGACCCTCCTGCGGTGGGCTGGCGCCTTGCCTGGGGTTTGTTCCTGCCTTGCACTCTGTGCTGGCTGGGACTGGCTCCAGCAGACCCCCGTGACCCTGTGTTAGGATATAGAGGGTTGAACAATGACTAACTGACTGATTGATTATGACTCCCATACCAAATGGTATATAACAGAGACATATGCATTGCATGGTGCAATGCAAATCTTAAGGCTTAGATCTACAATAATAACTTAGATTTGAACCCATCTTAGATGAGAGGCACAGCTAGTCCTATATGACCAACGGGGCATAATGAAAGCCATAGAATGAAACAATCAGTTCTGTTATAAAGGACTTTTCTTTCTCACTGTTCATCACTAGAGGAGAGGAGCACACACGAGAACAATAATACTGATGGTATCAAGCAATATATTTGCAAAAATATGCAATAATTATTGTTAAATAATTCAATCATATATATATACAGTGGTGTGAAAAACTATTTGCCCCCTTCCTGATTTCTTATTCTTTTGCATGTTTGTCACACAAAATGTTTCTGATCATCAAACACATTAAACCATTAGTCAAATATAACACAAGTAAACACAAAATGCAATTTTTAAATGATGGTTTTTATTATTTAGGGAGAAAAAAAAATCCAAACCTACATGGCCCTGTGTGAAAAGTAATTGCCCCTGAACCTAATAACTGGTTGGGCCACCCTTAGCAGCAATAACTGCAATCAAGCGTTTGCGATAACTTGCAATGAGTCTTTTACGGCGCTCTGCAGGAATTTTGGCCCACTCATCTTTGCAGAATTGTTGTAATTCAGCTTTATTTGAGGGTTTTCTAGCATGAACCGCCTTTTTAAGGTCATGCCATAGCATCTCAATTGGATTCAGGTCAGGACTTTGACTAGGCCACTCCAAAGTCTTCATTTTGTTTTTCTTCAGCCATTCAGAGGTGGATTTGCTGGTGTGTTTTGGGTCATTGTCCTGTTGCAGCACCCAAGATCGCTTCAGCTTGAGTTGACGAACAGATGGCCGGACATTCTCCTTCAGGATTTTTGGTAGACAGTAGAATTCATGGTTCCATCTATCACAGCAAGCCTTCCAGGTCCTGAAGCAGCAAAACAACCCCAGACCATCACACTACCACCACCATATTTTACTGTTGGTATGATGTTCTTTTCTGAAATGCTGTGTTCCTTTTACGCCAGATGTAACGGGACATTTGCCTTCCAAAAAGTTCAACTTTTGTCTCATCAGTCCACAAGGTATTTTCCCAAAAGTCTTGGCAATCATTGAGATGTTTCTTAGCAAAATTGAGGCGAGCCCTAATGTTCTGTTTGCTTAACAGTGGTTTGCGTCTTGGAAATCTGCCATGCAGGCCGTTTTTGCCCAGTCTCTTTTTTATGGTGGAGTCGTGAACACTGACCTTAATTGAGGCAAGTGAGGCCTGCAGTTCTTTAGACATTGTCCTGGGGTCTTTTGTGACCACTCGGATGAGTCGTCTCTGCGCTCTTGGGGTAATTTTGGTCAGCCGGCCACTCCTGGGAAGGTTCACCACTGTTCCATGTTTTTGCCATTTGTGGATAATGGCTCTCACTGTGGTTCGCTGGAGTCCCAAAGCTTTAGAAATGGCTTTATAACCTTTACCAGACTGATAGATCTCAGTTACTTCTGTTCTCATTTGTTCCTGAATTTCTTTGGATCCTGGCATGATGTCTAGCTTTTGAGGTGCTTTTGGTCTACTTCTCTGTGTCAGGCAGCTCCTATTGAAGTGATTTCTTGATTGAAACAGGTGTGGCAGTAATCAGGCCTGGGGTGGCTACGGAAATTGAACTCAGGTGTGATACACCACAGTTAGGTTACTTTTGAACAAGGGGGCAATTACTTTTTCACACAGGGCCATGCAGGTTTGGATTTTTTTTTCTCCCTAAATAATAAAAACCATCATTTAAAAACTGCATTTTGTGTTTACTTGTGTTATATTTGACTAATGGTTAAATGTGTTTGATGATCAGAAACATTTTGTGTGACAAACATGCAAAAAAATAAGAAATCAGGAAGGGGCAAATAGTTTTTCACACCACTGTATATATATATGCAGTATATATTTATATACTGTATCTCTTTATATATAATACTCTACCGTGGCTGTCCATTTGTCTGTCCAGGATTTTAAATCACCTGTAGCTCACACACCGTTTGACCTAATTTGGTACACATATACTACGTGACGTCTACTGTCTGCTTTTGGGTGATGATCGACCTCCAGTGTTGTTCCTCTTTTTACTTTTATTTTATTATAGAATCAACTCTCGGCAGTGGGAAGCAGGGCAGCCATGTGGCAAATGCGTACAGGGGCCATTCCCATTCCCTACCACCTTCGCCATCACTTCCTCTACCTCTTCATATCTCAAATCATTCTTGAGGCAGATTGAACACTTTAAGTGCCAGCTTAAGTGAAAAATTAAGAAAAACATATTAAGTAATTGCAACACATAAATTGACTTAATCAGTTTTAATGTGAAAAGATGTCGACGGAAGAAGAGAAGAAGCGGGCCACTAGGGGGGAGAAAAGGAGAGCTGCTCAGAGGAAACGGCAAACGCATCAACCTTTGAGCAAATGAATGCTACTGAAATAAATTGTCAGGTCAGTGTGTTTGTGTGTTTGTGGTTCTGGTGCAGGGAGTGCAGATGCTGACAGATGTTGATGCAGAGGTTAAGAGATGAAGGAGTAGGAGTGAGGCAGTGGAGACAAGGACATGCCAGATGAGGCTGAGAAGAGCATAAAAATCATTATATAGGCTAACCAGACATCCCATTTTTTTCTGGGATAGTCCCGTTTTTATGCATTGTGTCCCGGATTTTAACAAATTATCCCATTAGTGTCATTATTACTTGGCTGAAGCGTGAAGTGGAAGGTGATGACAGTGATGATGTCACTTCTGGATGTTATTAAACAGATGTTCCTTAACATATGTGGACCTAAGATATTAGTGTAAACAAGTTCACAGTTTGCTACATTTGTAAGAAGGAGAAGGAAATTTACAAAAGTTTTGTTGTTGGTAAAACGTAAAAAGCCCTTGGCATGTGGATTGAAGATTTAACAACAAAATAAAACAGCCACAAAACCAATTAATCCGGATCTATGCCATGAGGAACAAAACAACAAATAACATTGGAGGGGATATCCATCCATTGAAGGACATTTGGTGACTCATGGTGTTGCTAACTTGGATGTAGCTGAATTATTTCAACCTAATAGGTGGTACCAGGGACCACCATTCCTTCTCCAGTCAGTGGCCACCTGACTTATCTCCTCCATGGTAGAGAATGAAGCAGAGTACAAATCACAAGGGCCAGATAATATTTATCCTTGAGCTTCTGAGGAGGTTAATGAGTACATATATGAACCCTTGATGCATATTTTTAGGAAGTCACTGCGTACTGGGGAGATTCTAAATGACTGGGAAATGGCAAATATTATCCTGTTAAGGGTGACCGGGCAGATCCAAGTGACTATAGGCCAGTAAGCTTAACGTGCATCACAGGTAAATTAATGGAAGGAATTATTAAGGAAAGGATTGAGCAGCACAAGACAAGAGCAGGAGTTTTACTGAACAGTCAGCATGGGCTTAGCAGATGTGGTTCATGTTTTACTAACATGCTAGAATTCTATAACGAAGAAACGAAAGGATATGATCAGAGTGGAGCATAGGATATTAATTATTATGACTTTCAGAAAGCATTTGATAAGGTGCCACACAAGAGGTTGGGCATCAAACTAAAAGAAGTGGCAGTTCAGGGTGATGTTTGTAGATGGGTTTAGAACTGGCTCAGACTCAGAATGTCAGATCAGATCAATTTCATCCCTGATGGTTGGGAGCGGGAGACACATGACCCATACATTTTAGATTTGGGAGAAACCTGGTGAACATGCTGGTGAGGGGAGTTGATGATCCATCTCTAGAGCACCTTGAGTTCATGAGAAGAATGCAGGCAGACGTTATCTTGCTGGGGAAACACATCTGCTATTTCACACAGGAATGTGGCCAGAGCTAGAGTCAACCATGCCAGTCAGTTTGGTTTATGCACCTGCACTGGGCCAGGCAACTGCAGTTTAACAAAGGAGTTAGTGTTGTCACCAAACTGTGGAAAAGAAGTTGGCTCAGTGAGTGCGATTTAACAATTTACAGTGCCCATTCAACATCTTTAAGCATGAGATTGTGCCAAGTTTGCCTGTGATTTGACCTTTGTGCCGTCATTGGGATGGGCAAAACTCAGATGCATTTAAACAAAAGCATCTGCATTGTCACATAACTTTAACAATTAAGGTTGGTCAATGTGAGTTAATGCCTAATATTGGCCATTGGCCATTAAATATCATAGTAGGTTGATATATTAGATAAGGCAGTATGCTACCTTTGCCCTCAGTTTAAAACATATATCCGCATTGGCTTGGCCAAAGTTTAACTGGATTTGAACAAAGGAATCTTTCTTGTCACAAAACTGTAAAAATTAAGGTGTCCCAAAGCGATTAAAATCTTTAGAGCCCTCATTAAGGGCCTCATGTATAACGCCGTGCGTAGAACTCGCACTATAACATGGTGTATGCACAAAAGCCGAAATGTGCTTACGCACAGAAAAATCCAGATGCAGGAATCTGTGCGTACTCCAGCTTCCACGTTCTTCCGCTACATAAATCCCGATCAGCGTGAAAACTAACGCTCGTGCACGCGCTTTATGTAACGCCCCAACTCCTCCCAGAATTACGCCTCTTTGAATATGCAAATCAATATAAATCACCCTTAAGCTCAGCCTTCTGTGAAAAGACAATGGGAAAAGCACGGGGGGAAATATAAAGATTTCAGCGAATACCAAGTGGAGGCAAAGGAAAAATATACTATTTGTTTAATTAAACCGTGGTATAATCAACAAAAGGAAGTTGATCGAGGCACATAGCATGTTGGAGAAACTTGAAAGCTCAGATATCAGTCGCCGTGAAAAGGCGAGTCGTAGCCTACCGTCTGAGTGTCACATGAAAGCTTTTTAGGGTACAGAGAAAAAAAAGTCACAGTGGGGAAAAAAGCACGAAATGTCAACTTAAATCTCGAAATTTCCACTTTAATCACGTAGTTTATTTTGTCATTAAACATCATAAACGTCATCTTAAAATCATTTACTGAACCAGTTTCTCAAATCACATCGTAATTAAAGTAGCACGTTAAATGCTTTGTTTTGTATTTGATCTTCTATGTGATCTATGTGTGTGAATCACTACTTGCTTCTTAAACCGGCTCTCTTCCTCCGACTGTACACAGAATCCATTACATTCGTGATATTACAGCTCTCTGAATAACTAAAATACTGAGATGTATACGTGATATCATTAAGAGTTAAAGCACGTTATTAAACATGGGTTTTACAGCGCAGCGATTGTGCACGACCATCGATGAAATTATTTATTGCAGCAGTACTCAGGGGCGGCTCTAGGTTTGTGGTGGCACTGGGCAGAAAAAGAATCGGTGGCTCCTTCGCCCGCCCGTCAGTAAGGTAGCTTATGCACGGCGGATGGCCAAGTCCGTTGCAGACACAAGCCGCCTCGTGCTCATGACACAAGCATTTAACTTTTGTCGAAATTTGCCGATGCATTTTTAGCTGTGTCGTTATTTTTCTCTTTCTGTTTTATATTCAGTATGTATTGGCGTGGCCGCCATGCAGTTCTTGCTTTTCTTTCTCCAAGTAACCGATTGCCACACAATCAGCTCTGTAATAGACGTTAAGCCATCTGTAAACTTAGAGCACCGATTCTTTAAAAAGTTTAAGGAACATTGAAATATCTTCGTAGTACATGTTTAATTATTCTATCCTTCACGCCAGTCCCAGTGAAGAATATAGATTATTTAAATGAAGTTAAAGTTTTACCTGTATAATATAATAAACATATTTTGCTGCATTTCATCTTAAAAATGATATTGTCATCATATGTAAATACGCACTTTATAAAGTGGCTCAGGTTGTGCGATATTATAATTGTAGTACATGTTTACAGTGAGGTAGTTGTACTTATAAGTACAAACAGTTCTACAAGGAGCAGTGATTGAGTGAGTTTAAAGTTCTTGGGATGAAACTGTTTCTGAACCGCGAGGTCCGTACAGGAAAGGCTTTAAAACGTTTTGCCGTGGCTGAGGTAGCGTGTGCCTGATACTGTATACCGATAATTCTCTTTCCGATCAGCTGCTTCTGTGATTCACACTCAGATACAGTGATATAAATACTCCGAGTGGTGCAGTGAGAGTAATATGGAAAAAGATGATCCGCTGTGGCAACTCCTAACGGGAGGAGCTGAAAGAAGAAGAAGAAGAAGTGAGAGTAACAACGCTAAAGCAGTTATGGTATTTGGAATACTATGGCTGTTCCCTGAACAATTATATTGTTACAAGTTAATTACAATCAGATGCGTTACAATAATAAACAATATGCGGTTAGTTTCAGTGTACTGTATTTATAAAGCCGCGTCAGGAAAATAATGAGTAACCAACCACACAGGAACAGTAGCACTGCTTTGACGCTGGGTGCCTCCAGTCTGCAAAACCGAGCGGAGAACTTGCGTAAGACAAGGTATGAGGTACTGTGGAAAAGTGCGTGGCTTTACGCCAAATGTAGGTTTTATACATTTGAACGTGGAAAAGTTCTTACGCAACATTTCTGTGCGTACGCACCGTTTATACATGAGGCCCCTGGACGTCCACGGAAGACAACAGTGGTGGATGATCGCAGAATCATTTCCATGGTAAAGAGAAACCCCTTCACAACAGCTGACCAAGTGAACAACACTCTCCAGGGGGTAGGCGTCTTGATATCCAAGTCTACCATAAAGAGAAGACTGCATGAAAGTAAATACAGAGGGTGCACTGCAAGGTGCAAGCCACTCATAAGCCTCAAGAATAGAAAGGATAGATTGGACTTTGCTAAATAACATCTAAAAAAGCAAGCACAATTCTGGAAAAACATTCTTTGGACAGATGAAACCAAGATCAACCTCTACCAGAATGATGGCAAGAAAAAAGTATGGAGAAGGCGTGGAACAGCTCATTATCCAAAGCATACCACAGGCAGGCAGTGTGATGGCTTGCGCATGCATGGCTGCCAGTGGCACTGGGACACTAGTGTTTATTGATGATGTGACACAGGACAGAAGCAGCCGAATGAATTCTGAGGTGTTCAGAGACATACTGTCTGCTCAAATCCAGCTAAATGTAGTCAAATTGATTGGGCAGCGTTTCATGATACAGATGGACAATGACCCAAAACATACAGCCAAAGCAACCCAGGAGTTTATTAAAGCAAAGAAGTGGAAAATTCTTGAATGGCCACGTCAGTCACCTGGGGCCTCATGTATAAACGGTGCGTACGCACAGAAACGTTGCGTAAGAACTTTTCCACGTTCAAATCGCGATGTATAAAACCTACACTTGGCGTAAATCCACGCACTTTTCCACGGTACCTCATACCTTGTCGTGACGCAAGTTCTCCGCTCGGTTTTGCAGACTGGCGGCACCCAGCGTCAAAGCAGTGCTACTGTTCCTGTGTGGTTACACCTTATTTTCCTGACGCGGCTTTATAAATACACTGAAACTAACCGCATATTGTTTATTAGTGTAATGCATCTGATTGCAATTAACTTGTAACAATATAATGGTCCAGGGAACAGCCATAATATTCCAAATACCATAACTGCTTTAGCGTTGTTACTCTCACTTCTTCTTCCAGCTCCTCTTGTTAGGAGTTGCCACAGCGGATCATCTTTTTCCATATTACTCTCACTGCACCACTCGGAGTATTTATATCACTGTATCTGAGTGTGAATCACAGCAGCAGCTGATCGGAAAGGGAATTATCGGTATACAGCTTCAAGGACACGCTGTCTCAGCCACTGCAAAATGTTTTAAAGCCTTTCCTGTACGGACCTCGCGGTTCAGAAACAGAAACGATATCATTTATAAGGTGAAATTCAGCAAAATATGTTTATTAAATTATACAGATAAAACTTTAACTTCATTTAAATAATCTATATTCTTCACTGGGAGTGTCGTTAAGGATAGAATAATTAAACATGTACTACGAAGATATTTCAATGTTCTTTAAACGTTTTGAAGAATCGGCGCTAAGCTTACAGATGGCTTAACGTCTATTACAGAGCTGATTGTATGGCGATCGGTTACTTGGGGAAAGAAAAGCACTGACTGCAGTGACGGCTACGCCAAAATATATTGAATATAAAACAGAAAGAGAAAATAACAACACAGCTAAAAACACAGCGACAAATTTCGGCAAAAGTTAAATGCTTGTGTCATGAGCACGAGGCGGCTATGCAGTGTCCACCGGACGTTGTGCATAAGCTACCTTACTGACGGCGGGCTAAGGACCCACCGATTCTTCCTCTGCCCAGTGCCACCACAAGCCTAGAGCCGCCCCTGATTGTACTGCTGCAATAAATTATTTCATCGAAGTGAAACACATGTTTAATAACGTGCTTTAACTCCTATCATCATGAAAATGATATCGGTATACATCTCAGTATTTTAGTTATTCAGAGAACTGTAATATTACAAATGTAATTGATTCTGTGTCCAGTTGGAGGAAGAGAGCCGGTTTAAAAGCAAGTAGTGATTCACACACATAGAGCACATAGAAGATCAAATACAAAACAAAGCATTTAACGTGCTACTTTAATTACGATGTGATTTGAGAAACTGGTTAATTAAACGATTTTAAGATGAAGTTTATGATGTTCTACTTTAATGACAAAATAAACTACGTGATTAAAGTGGAAATGTCGAGATTGAAGTTGACATTTCGTGTTTTTCCTCACTGTGTGCCTTTTTCTCTGTACCTAATAAGCTTTCATATGACACTCAGACAGTGGGCTTACAACTCGGCTTTTCACGGCGACTTTGATATGTGACTTCTTTTTTATTTCCGGCACTGTGCGATTTGTGAATGTGAGCTTTCAAGTTTCTCCAACACGCTATGTCACTCGATCAACTTCCTTTTGTTGATTATACCACGGTTTATTTGAACAAATAGTATGTTTTTCCTTTGCCTCCACTTGGTATTCGCTGAAATTCTTATATTTTCCCCGTGCTTTTCCCATTGTCTTTTCACAGAAGGCTGCGCTTAAGGGCGATTTATATTGATTTGCATATTCAAATAGGCGTAATTCTGGGAGGATTTGGGGCGTTACATAATGCGCGTGCACGAGCGTTAGTTTTCACGCTGATCGGGATTTATGTAGCGGAAGAACGTGGAAGTTGGAGTACGCACAGATTCCTGCATCTGGATTTTTCTGTGCGTAAACACATTTCGGCTTTTGTGCTTACGCCATGTTATAGTGCGAGTTCTACGCACGGCGTTATACATGAGGCCCCAGGAGTTCAAGACTTCAGGCTGTCATTGCCAGCAAAGGGTTTTCAACCAAGGATTAGAAATTAACATTTTATTTCCAGTTATTTAATTTGTCCAATTTCTTTTGAGCCCCTGAAATAAAGGGATTGTGTTAAAAAAATGCTTTAGTTGCCTCACATTTTTATGCAATCGCTTTGTTCAACACACTGAAGTAAAGCTGAAAGTCTGCACTTCAACTGCATCTGAGATGTTTCATTTAAAATTCATTGTGCTAATGTACAGAACCAAAATTAGAAAAAAGTTGTCTCTGTCCAAATATTTATGGAGCTAACTGTATAACATAAAATAAACTTCCAGTAACAAATCGCGACTGTGGGAGTGAAAGGATCTTTGACGCTACCGTACTGAAGCTACATGTGTCTGAACGTTTGCGTGTGTGTGTATGTATCCATGCCTTTGCCATGCTGTGTTCTACTGTCGTATATCCTGTTGAGCTCGGCTACATTGTACACCCGTCCACCTTGTTAACTACCTTATTAGTAATTTTTCTGCCCTAATGCTCCTGCTTATGGAATGGATCAAGTTGACTTAATAAACATTGATAATTTCTCCTAGTTTGGTATCATCTGCAAACTTAGCCAGCTTGTTATTTATATTGTTGTCCAGATCATGTATGTGTATTAAAAATAGCAACAGCCCTATCATCAATCCCTGAGGGCCACCACTATTAACCTCATACTAATTTTGAAAAAGTTACCCTCGTCATAACACTTTGCTTCCTATAGGCCTGTACCCACCTAATGTTCTACTTTCATTTCTTTCGTTTTTCACTGTTTTGGTTTAAGGACCTATGTTAGAAAAAAAGGGTTTCTAATTTCTAGGTGGACACGCAACGCTTAACCCTATCACAAACAAAGGTCAGCACTGCTAATAATAACTCCTCACTCGATTGATCAAAAAGTTGATCATATTAATTAAGGGTCGCTTTAACATTTACGTTACAGTATTTGTTTTTTTATTTAAATCAGATGACGTTGCCTGTTCTGAAGACTGTTACTTTGAACTTGAATCCTCGCATTTATGACACATGCGGTTACTTTAAGATTTTTTTGGCATAAGAGTCAGTTAAAAGCTGTAAGCAGTAGCATAAAGCTGATTTTCACGGGGATCTGAATTTTTTACTGCACTTGTGCACCTGTCCTGTAGGTAGCTCCGCCGCTCATGATAGTCAACCTGAGGAATGTATTTAATTAGTGTTTTGTAATGCTACGTTTGAGCCAATGACTTTACACGATATGCACAGATATAACTTCAGCATGATGTATAATATCATTAAATGGGAGGATTGTAAAACAAGGCATAAGAAACATCTATTGCACAATTTGAATCGTGATCCCAGCAGGGTTGTGTGATTGGCTGTGTGAGGTCCGCTCTAAACATGCTGTGGGCGTGGCCTCGACGCTCTTTCGTCTGGTCATGTGCTTCTTCCCGACGCGATGGCTGCCTCCTGGCTAGAGCGGTGGCTTGCGAGGATTTTACGCTATGCTTCCCAGTTATTTCTGTCCGTCTTTATATTTTTTACATCTGCCACGAAACGATGTTCGCAGCTTCGGATCCCTCCTGCCAAACATCCTTTGCTTCTCTTGCCGGCAGTGGAGCTCGCTCGTCGGATTCGACGAAGGGAGGTAGGTTACCTTGACAGTGAGTCGCAGGTGCTCGGCCAGGAAAAAGTGTGGCCTTGAGAGCTTATGGGAGATGTAGTTTTAGGCTTTAAATGTGTTTCGACTTCTTTGACCGGTTGTCATTCCTGCTCCTATCATTTCTTTTCTGCTGCAGCACTATTTGACATGTTCTTGAATGAGAGTACAGCTTTAGTAAAGCTGTCGGTGAGGGCCGGATTTTCATCATTTGCACAGCACACTCTTGCCATGTCATTTGCACGGGGACCCGGTAACGCAATCTTGGGCCGGTAGTAGTCTGCGCCTGTTGATCCAAAGTGTAACGTTTTAAAATTATTTTTATTTATACAATAACACAAAACACAATTCAAAAATAATGGCACAGTTAATTTATTAAATCAAAAATAAAGGCTTCAGACAGAATGTGAAATATAAATTGTAGAAATACGAGAAAGAATAAGGAAGAGAGAGAGAGAGAAGGGTCAGATTTCAGACTAAAGGGAATGTTTTTACATATAATTTAAGTTATTTTAACTTAGAAATGCTTGCTGATATTACGTCTAGACATCTATTTCTTAGACGTCACATTAACACAATTAAATGACGTTGGAACAAAACCATTAAATTGTTTCCTTTTAACAGGATTGTTGTCATTACTCACTTATTTTATGTTGATCTTACTCCAAATCAACACGGGGGGTTGGGAGGAGGACAAAAAACTCAAAACAGAATACTCCCATTTTACACAATTGAAATAAGCAGATTTTAAACTTAAAATAAGCAAGTATTATGTACAACACACCATTATTTGCATAAATTATATTATTTTGCATAAAACACCGCCCCATTTTGACAGTATACTGTCGCGTGTTTCATGGGGTCCTCAAACCTTTGTGCGTTTGAAAAGAAAGTTGAAGAGTTTTAGTGAACGATTCTCTTCCGTTTTTGTGGAACCCCGTAGTGATATTTCTTTGTCAAATGTGTTGCCAACCCTACATCTGGAAACGTATCTTCTTTGTTTTCTACACAACAGACAAAGTAATGTTTTAGATTACACAGTTAAGTCCGATCAAAAATAAACCAAGAAAGTTTTCCGTATTTTTAACTGTGTTAAGTATAAGGGGCTATTGAAGTAATAGCTGTGCAGTAATTTTTTTTGGAATTTCTAATGTTTGAATTGATTGTTTTCTTCAAATTATAACAAAATAAACAAAAGTAAATACATTTTTAAGTAGATTTAATTTATTTAAATGAAAAACTTGGCATAAAAATTAACTTTTTGAATGTAGTTTATGATCGGTTCAGCACTAAGAAAGTGTTATATTAAATCTACACACTTGGTTTATATTAGGTGCATCTTATGTAGATCAAATGGAAATAAAATGATTTTAAGAAGTAGTTCTAACAACTTTTGTTTTCAGTAAAAGCCTGCTTTGATACCAGGGTAAGCATACTTTTTTGTATATATTTGACCTACTGTACTTGTAATTGGACATACAATAGGTGTCATAATGTTATTGAGTAGGTAACGTATGACGTATCTTTTTCAGTGTTAGGTTTTTTTTTAATAGTTCAAGTTCATTAACCCCAAACTAAGGAATTGACTGGCATTTTTTTTCTTATATTGCAGGGATAAGCAGAATTGACACTGTTCCTCATGAAAGGAAATAAAGTATAGCGTAACTTTCATAAATCTAGCTTTATGTAAAAAGTGTTCCTAAAATAATGATTGTGTTATTGACTAATTAGAGTTTATTTTCTTTCCTTTCATAATATCAAATTGTATTCCCTGTGTTGAATTCTTTGAATGTGAGAATCTTTGGAAATAACCAATGATGTTTGCCATTCCAAAAGATCTGAGCAATTTTGCATACATAACACAGATGATTTCTTATTTTAATATATTCCTCGCAAAAGGTCCAATCAAATCTAAATCTCTGCCTTAAAATCTCCCTCTGAGAATTTTTAAATGGGTTTCCTTAACCTTTGGTGTCAAACTGAAAAGGAAGCTTAGAATTGATAACTCCTAGATTAAAATACTGCGGTGGGTTGGCACCCTGCCCAGGATTAGTTCCTGCCTTGTGCCCTGTGTTGGCTGGGATTGGCTCCAGCAGACCCCCGTGACCCTGTGTTCGGATTCAGCGGGTTGGATAATGGATGGATGGATAGATTAAAATTAAAATAAAATGGAGTATAAACCAAAAACACTATTTTGATTCTTTAAAAAAAAGTTCTGCCAGTCTAGCTTGGGAGTACTGTTAGCGTGGAACGTAATAATGCCTTGTAATCCTCCTCCTTTGCATACTTCCATCCATCCATTATCCATCGCCAGCCCACCGCAGTTGCATACTTACAAGTTTTATTTATTTATTTTTTAAACTCCAGATGTGATCTAAATTGGATAAATAAATCTACAAGGGGCATTCAAAAAGTTTCTGCACTTTTTTCCATGTCCATTGCTTCAAGAAAATGACAGTGTAATTTTAAAGACTCATGATTGGAAAAGAAATCGCCTACCAACAAAAAAGGTAGCAGAGCAGCCTGAGTCAGATTGCCAATATGAGCTGCATGCTCCACATGGAGACAATGATTCTGTTATTTAAAGTAATCTAAATATTGTCTGCATTATATAGTAAAGTGCAACACTTTACCCTTTCTAATGGAGAATAATACTACAGGGAGAACAACCCACACAAAAATGAGAAGAGCATCCAAACACCACAATGACTGGGAATGGTATTCAAATCAAATGTGCTGGATTTGTCCTGTCCACTGTTCTGTGTTATTAAGGAACAGATCTGTCATCTATTGAAATAAGCATTTGTTCAAATAAACAGTGAAATAATCATTTAGGAGCATTCAAATGAAAAGCTTTTAACTTGGTGCTCTCCTTTGTATCTGTTACAACAAGTGCTTCAGGATCGTTGATCATTTAAGTTATATCGATTAAAATTTAGTACATTTTTGTTACGTTCAATCAAAGCTATTCTATTTCTTATCAAATGCTGTTGATAGAAAATTTCTGTAACAACACATATAAGTTCATGGGAATAATATTTATTGTGCACATTTGGGAACTACAACCCAATCCCAAAAACGTTGTGTGACAGTGTAAAATGTAAATAAAAACAATGCAATGATTGGCAAATCTCATAATCCCATATTTTATTCACAGTAGAACATAGAAAACATATCAAATGTCGAATGTGAGAAAATGTACCATCTTAAGAAAAGAGTAAGGTTATTTTGAATTTGATGGCAGCATCACGTCCCAAAAAAGTTAGGACGGGGCCATGTTTACCACATGTGTAGCATCCCCTCTTCTTTTAACAACAGTCTGGGAATGGAGGAGACCAGTTGCTGGACGTTTGAGAGAGGAATGTTGCCCCATTCTTGTCTGATGTAGGATTCTTGTTGCTCAACAGCCCCGTGTCGTCTTTGTTGTATTTTTCGTTTCATGATGCACCAAATATTTTCAATTGGTGAAAGGTCAGGGCTGCAGGTAGGCCAGCTCAGCACTCGGACTCTTCTACTACGAAGCCATGATGTTTTAATAGATGCAGCATTGTCTTGCTGAAATATGCAAGGTCTTCCCTGAAAAAGACATCGTCTGGATGGGAGCATATGGTGCTCTAAAACCTGTATATACCCTTCGGCATTTTGAGACGTTTTGCTACCATCAAATTCCAAATGAGCTAATATTTTTCATGAAATAGTAAAATGTCTCACTTTCAACATCTGATATGTTTTCTATGTTCTATTGTGACTAAAATTTCTGTTTATGAGTTTTGCAAATTAATGCATTTTGTTTTTATTTACATTTTGCACAATGTCCCATCTTTTTTGGAATTGGGGTTGTAATCTATACTAATAAAATGCAAAGCCCTGACTCACTCACTCACTCACTCACTCGGGCAGGTTTCATTTCTAAATTCTATGCGTAATGGTCATAACTCAAAGCTATTTTTCTCCATTTACTGTAATGGAGTTGAGCTGGATGGCCGTGGGGGGGCGGAGTTTCGTGTGACATCATCACGCCTCCCACGTAATCACGTGAACTGACTATCAACGCAGTACGTAGAAAACCTGGAAGAGCTCAAAAAAGCGCTGAAGAAAACATGCATTATACAATTGAGAAGGCAGCGAAACAATAAGAAGCGAGTGACTGACATATACAACCATATTCATGAGTTCTGCTACTTCAGAAACAAAGCACGATGTAAACCTAAAGTTTAAATTAAGTTCATAGACAGGCTGCCGCTGGCATTTGTAATTTACTGCCTGCCCATATAAGGCCGTCCATCAGCAGCAATCCAATAGAAACACTGCCGCTAAATATTCACGGGTGAAGGACTGTGCTTATGCAGAGGAAGATGAGATGGTGAGGGTGGTGTTTGGCACAAACTCAATGAAACAGCGAGAGAAACTTTTAAGTGCCGGGTCTTAGCTAACATTACATACAGCCGTGGACATCACACGAGATGGCACCAGCACAGCTGGGAACCTTCGAATCAAGAACACCAAGCGGCTCACGTGAACTGACGCAGTGCACAGACAAAAAGCAACAGTTCCAAAGAGTGCTGAACAAAAACCGAATTACACAATTGAGAAGGCAGCAAAAAAATATAAAGCGTCTGATACATACAAGCATATTCATAAGTGCAGCTACTGCGGAAACAAAGCACACGGTGGAAAAAGTCAATGTCCCGCTAAAGGAAGACAGTGTAAAAAAAAACCTGTGCATGCAGTGTGTCACATCTCAGATAAAGAAGAAGACGAGCTGTTTATTGATGCAGTAAGAAACGAATCGATGAATGAAATCTCTTATCTTTACAACGATTGACAAACACGGAATGTAACTTGAACACAACACATCCTACAAATACGACCCTGATTGAAAGAAATAATGATAATCAAATCCTTGATGACAGCAACACTCACAAAACAATTACTGTATATTGAACATCATGTTACGTTATTTTTAAAATCTTTCATTTTCTTTTTCATAACTTCTTTAACACACTACTTCTCCGCTGCGAAGCGCGGGTATTCTGCTTGTCTATATATATAATTCACTAAGGCAAGACACCCATGGAAAGCACGCCGGAAGGGGCGTGGATTCACTAAGCCGCCAACAAGTCAGACACCTATGGCGCACACATGAAGGAGTCACGGCGGAGGTGAATTGCCATATGCAGTGTGTAAAATGGTTTGGGAGGGGTATCCCATGGGATCCTTAAAACAATCCTTTACAACTGAGGTTAAAACAAAATGAAGTAAGCAGTCTTTAGAAACCGAGTTTTCGGTTACGACGCACGACCGCATGCACCACAGTTTTACTAGCTACATACAGCAATTCGCATCCGCGACAAACATGCGTCTTCTTAGATACTCCTGTAGGAACACGGAAAGTCTACATGAGTCACAGGTGCATCTGGACTGTGCAAAGACGACAACGACTCAAGTGACGAGTTGGAGGTGGGCACATGAGCGATGGCGGTCCGCCAGTTTTCAGTCACAGACGATTGTGCGTTGGTTTGTTCCGTGCATTGTTACAATGTTGCTTTTCTTGCTGATTTATTACATTACCGATTTTCAAATGTTAATTTTCTCTCTGTGCTTAAAAATCATTAAAAAACCGTCCTGATTATGCGGCGTATGGTACGCCACGGGCTGGCTAGTTATGAATAATACTGTATAGCAAACGGTGTAATTAAAATGGTGTAAGTAAAAAAAAAAAAAAACTACAAATCTGGGCATATACAGTAAGTCTCTCTTATGAAGTGTCATTTCAAAGTATAATCTTTGGTGGGGGGGGGGTTTACTTTTTTTTAATGGACTAATAGCACTATTCTACATTCAGTCAACGAATTCATTCTGTGTTACAGTAGCTACAGTAGTGATTTTTTTTATCAAAATATCTAGATAAGTTCTTCCGGTCGTCTTTACATGTTGCCTTTTTAAATAAGAATAAGCACATCAATCCAAGATGTGTTACACCTTATTTTAACTATAACCAGAATGAGATATATTAGTCTTTGTTATACAGTACCTTTCACAACTGAATACAATGGCAAGGGCCTTTTAGTTTGCTAGAATAAATAATTAATTTGCTGTAGGCTAGATGTATTAGAGCAAACATTATGACAAACATTTTGGAGTGTAATTAGCTAAAACCTATAAATAAAATAAAAGTGATTACAAAATGGACTAAATAGTGGCAATGGAAGTAGTATGTTTTCAGTATGCAGAATCTACTAGCAGAGTATATTATATTAAAAAAAAAATGTTACACATTAAAGTAGTGCACCTTGGGTAAATGACATCTGTCTGTTTTGGAGTGAAGCCTCATTCCAGCTTTATAACCTTCTCACCATATGCAATTCCTTTCATTTCATAATGCCTTTTGTTGGGTGCACTGTCTGTAGTTGTTATGGTTTTCTTATGTTTATTTACATAAAAACTTACTTTATGTTCTTTGACTAGTATTACTATTGAAGTACTTGAGGGATGTTAAATATAAAATGATGAAATAAGAGCCATTTGTTCTTTTGTAGCATGTGACATGGTTTTAACTCTCTTTACACCCAGGTTCCCTGTGTGGAAGTGGTGCAGACTTACATCAGCCGTATTGAGGAGGTGAACCCTGAGGTGAATGCTGTTGTCAAGGACAGGTGTGAATAAACAACTCTTGTATGGTGCACAGGCTAAGCGCTTGAAGCTAAAACGTAAGATGCTCTGACATGAATGCTGTGTGTTTAGTGTCATTGACCTAGCAATAGGTACCATGATGCTAGATAATGTGGAGCTAGGTCCCTAGATGTGTCCCTGTCCAGAAAGCCAGCAGAACTATAAGCGCTGCAATGTATGAGACTGGAAGATATAAAACTCTGAACTTAATGCAGAATCTGATTACAGTAATGGCTTGTGTTGTTCATAGCATTGATATCAGCAGATCTGACCCGGATGCTTACACCTTTCTGCTGCTTTTTGTTCTTACAGATTCGCATTAGCCTTGCAGGAAGCTGAGCAGGTAGACAGACTACTTGCAGAAGAGAGTGAGGATGAAGCATCTCTGGAAGAAAAGTATCCCCTGTTGGGTGTGCCAGTCACTGTGAAGGAGGCTTTTGCTTTGCAGGGTATTGCCCACTTTCCAGTTCAGATTATTTTTTGTCATTGAGCCTTATTTTGAAATGGTCTTCATTGATAATTTACATTTTCATTTTAGTTGGAGCCTGAAACCACTCCTGTCTTTCCTGCTTTTTGAACAAGTCAAGCTCTTTTGTTTAAATAATGGACTAGAAAAGCCACAGCAGTAGGTTACTAAACTGCTGGTATAACCCTTTCCAAAGGGCAGCAGCAGTTAGATCTGAGGTGGATGTTTTTGAGTGCCACATACTTGGACTTCAGAATCCACACTTGTTGTTAGCTTTCTTCACATTTAGTGATAGCTTGCACCTGAAGCCTTTTGAAAGCTGAGCCGACATCTCCAACGGTAAAAAGACATCTGTCTCTTCAGTACTTGAATGGAACTCTCCATGAGTGGAGATAACAAAATGTGCATGTCCGTGTATTTTACTTATACAAACATATGTAATGAGGGTATTAAGTGACATGGGATGGTATCAACTGTGGAATGTTTCTGTGTAAAATGAAGATTGCTTGATTTAAAGTGTCCTCTTCTCCTGTGTGTATAGACTACCCCATGGTGCATCATGGTAAATTAAATGGTGTGGCAATTGAATCAACATGCTAAATGTAGGGTACATTGATCCATACTGCTGGATATTTGCCTTAAATCTTTTATTTGTTTATTTATTTCACCAGGGATGCCAAATTCCTCTGGGCTAGTAAACCGGCGCTCTCTTGTGGCCCAGTCTGATGCAGCTGTTGTGTCTCTGGTGAAGCGGGCAGGAGCCATTCCTTTGGGAGTGACTAACTGCAGTGAAGTGTGTATGTGGATAGAATCTAGCAACACTGTATATGGCAGGAGCAACAATCCTTACAGCCTTGACAGGATTGTGGGAGGGAGTTCAGGTGAGTCTATCCATGGTGACAGAATAAGAAAATGGATTTGAAGAGTACTGGTAAATGCAGCAAGTCTAAAGGTGTAGCCTGAGGGTGCTGCAGCACTCCTTAACTTGGTATCACACTTTCACAGTCAATTCAAAATCCCTCTTTTAAAAAAAATGCTTTCAGGAAGCTACCTTCAGGCCATTTTGAAAATGGCTGTGTATTATTTATGGTTAGTAAAAATATAATTTGCTTGGCGAATTTTAATAGGAGGAATGGTACAGTTGTGATGTGTGAAGTGACATGCCCCCTAGTGAATTAGAGGGAGTGAATACATTAATAGAAGTTAGTCAACGTCAGACTGTTAATTATAAAAGTGATTGTTATAGTTCTGATATTGGTTTAGATGGGGAAAGGAGAGCAACAAAAGTATTTGATTATAGGAGACCAAATGATTTGCCTTGACCTTTTTAGCTTAAAGTATGCATCATATAACAGCAGAACAAAGACAGAATTAAAACAGTAGAATCCACAACCTGAGAACTGTGTTGTAATATTACATATTTCAGCTTCTCAGTGAAGTTGCCTGCCTTGGTTCTTAAATCATCCAGATAACATACAATACTGGACATATATTCAGAGGAAAAGTCAGTTTAACTTAACAGTGTAATACAAATCTACTGAATGGTTTTTGACCCTTGTGTTGCTTTTGCTTTAATCTTTTACTTTTATTCAAAATAAAAAGAGGTGGCTTATCAAAATGTTTAAAATTATGAAGAGTTAATACTGTAGAGTAGATGTAACTTTTTATTTTCTTTCTTTCTTCTAACAAAGTCATGGAGGCGCACATGCAAATTGGTTAAGGTTTTAATTTCTCAACAATGTTAAATGATATTTATTTACACAGAGAACCGTGAAAACTTTGGAAACCTCCAAATTAAGATATTTTCTAATAGTCATGTAATTTTTATATTTTCTAATAGTCATGTCATTTTCTCATCCACTTAATCCAGGCCAATCAAGGGGAATGAGGGGCTGGACCTTATCCTAGGTAACATAAGGTGCCAGGCAGGAACAAACCCTGGACAGGACACAGATGTTCTCTTAAACTGGAAAAAAAAAACACCTTAGGGCCAATTTAGAATTGCAAATTCAGCTAACCTGCAAGTCTTTGGACACTGGGAGGAAACCCTCAAAGACGCATACAGAACATACAAGCTACACGCAGGGTGGACCCAGGGTGCAAACCCTGGGATCTTTACTGTGAGGCAGCAGCATTACTAATGCGTCACCGTGCCTTCCTACTTAAATAATCAATGCAGTATTTTATAGTCAGTTATGTTAAGCTGAATTGTCTGTTTTCCTCTAAGCATTTATTTTCTTCTGATACAGTGAAATAAAAGAGCCAATATAATTTTATTTACAATAGATGTCTTCTTCTTACTAATCACAAGTGTATGTAAGTGCCAGTATATAATTTAATATTATGTTCACAAGTTTACAGTAATGTGTGACCCCTCATTTTTCAGGGGTATTATCAAAAACATCATTAAAAAACTAGGGGTCCATACTGATGCTTAGTAAGGAAATGGATTTGTCTTGGGCCTTTTACTAAAGCACATGCTACATAGCGGCAGGTCTTAATAATTATTAAATTTATTTATATGCCATAGAAGCAGAGATTTAGAACCTAACACTGTTACTAGTAAGCTATATTAATGTGCTATTTATTTATTTTTTGATGAGATATGTTATTTCTTCATAGGAGGGGAAGGCTGCATTCTGGCCAGTGCAGGGTCAGTTATTGGGATTGGCTCAGATATAGGAGGAAGTATTCGCATGCCAGCTTTCTTTAATGGGATATTTGGACATAAATCGACTACAGGTACTGTATGACAGAAAATGAATATTTTTTGTGACATTTCTTGAAGTGAGCTCGACAATCTTCTTTTTCTGCTGTAGGAATTGTGTCAAATGATGGTCAGTTTCCAAATGCTGAAGGCAGGCAAATAGACTTCCTATGCACTGGGCCAATGTGCCGTTATGCTGAAGACATCATTCCATTGTTAAGAGTTATGGCAGGCCCAAGAGCAGAGAGGTAAAGAAAGTTACTTGGAAAATTGTTCGTCAGGCTTGTATGATGTTCTTAGAAAAATTAGTCAAAATCCACTTTCATAACCATATACTGTAAGTATATAACTCTTAAAAGAAGCATTATATATAGTGTTTACCGTACCATATAAAGTATTGGCAATCCCTAAAAATTTTTGCAAAACTATTTTAAATAAAGTGTGTTCCCCAATTTATTTATGTATTTACTTTTATTTGAATAAAGTTCTATTTTGGCCCCTATAGTAGGTGTTTTTTTTATTATTTTTACTTCCGTAATATTTGGGGGAGGGGGCACAAAAGTCAATTTCTGCTTAGGGCACCCATTTGGCCAGCAGCGGCCCAGTACATCGATTACATCGATGCACACATCAGAGCTACAAAAATGTTAGAGTCGGAATAAAGCGCGTTCCTACGAAAGATCGGAGAAAAATTTCATTTCAAAAGACTACCCGGCAGAAGCCTTGAAAAAAGCGTGGTTTTGTGCACACTGAAAAGCAAGCAAAATTAGATGCATTACAGAAAGCTTACTGGGGATCATTGGACTTCTGTGAACGTTAGTAATTCTAATTACATTTAATTACAAAATGTTCAATGATCACACTGTTTTAGCCTAAAGTACAAAATAATTTTGGCTGAGGTTACTCAGAGTTTAAAGATGAAACTGGTCAAATTACCTTTTATGTTTCTGACTTATTTTAAGAAGAAAAACTGCACTTTATGTTGAAATTTTGGTTATTATTATTTAAAGACAATACCATTCTGAAAATGTACTTAAAGTACTTAAACTACCACTTTATTTTTAAATCTGCCCAATTTTAACCAGGGATAATATTTTTGTTTCTGTTTTGAATTGAAATGCAGTTTAAAAGCATTTTTTTTTTCAGAAATTAAAAGAGCTTGAGTTTACAATATTCATGTCCATGTCTATTATTTGATTCTGTCATGTGTGATTACATACGATTCATCAAGATTAATTATTACACAGCCTCTAATTAATTAGATTAATTTTTTTAATCGAGTCCCAACCCTAATATATATATATGTAGATTTGTGTATATATATATATATATGTATATATACAGTATATATGTAGATATGTATAAGTATATATATATATGTGTGTGTGTGTAATATATAGTAGAAAAGGCGCTATATAGGCGCCTGACCCGACACTGAAAGACACGGAGGCACGTATAAAAAGTACAATTACTTTTATTTTTTTCTTCAGCTGTGTGACACGTCTTTCCCGTGCCACACAGTCACAAACCACAATTCTCCACCTCGCTCCACCACTCCTCCCAGACAAGCTTCGTCTCCTATATATATATATATATATATATATAATTTTTCAGAGCCTCACAAGCCTTTTTGGGGGTGAGGGGGTACCTCTGACTTTTTGTCATTAATAAAATTTAATATCGTTGTTTTTGACCTCAAATATGTATCTAGCCTCTAGACGTCAGCTATATTAGCTATTAGTATGTTAATAACTTAAAATTTCATGCTGTAGTTCCACCTCTGATTCCCCGCACTAACAGTAAAGAAGTGAGCTTTACATTCACATGTGTTTGCATGTCGTATGTTTCTAAATCTGTTTCCTGTGCATTGTCTGATTCTAAATAAGGCACTTGCTGGTCACACCTCTGAAAAATTGAGCACTGGCAATCCAGTGACTTTTCCAATGTTTTGTATTTGGTTCAGGCTAAACCTTTTAGAAGTGGTGAATCTGAAGCAACTCAAGTTTTATACAATGAAATCAGATGGGGGCTCTGCTTTTGTGTCTGCAGTCGACAGAGAACTTATAGCTGTTCAGCAACAGGTAAAACATGATGCTAAAGGAAATCAATGAGTGCTAGACTTAATTTGACTGACTGCCACCAAAGATGAAGATTCTAGGAATTAGACTGGCAATACATTGGTTAGAATTTCTGTTGGTGGAGATGGCAGCATATTTTATCCATTCAATCAGATACAGTTGCTGCAATGTGGTATTATTTTTTTTCTTTAGAGAGTTTGGCACTCTTTGATGCATTAAAGGTTCTTCTGAAACTAACTAATGAGTAGTGTGCTGAGTCAGTTGCCAGCTCAGTCTTAGTTGTGCTGATTCTTCTTTTTAGGTGGAATATTTGTTTGTACTGTTGCACTGTCTTTTTTTTTTTACCCTTTTGTCTGTGCTTTTTGTAAAAGAAAGGACTGTTTGTAGTTATGCTGTGCAATCTTGTTTTCAGCTCCTACACAGAGACGATGCTATTGGTAAACGCAGTAAAATATGTAATACACCCCACTAAATCGGTCTTTATTTTCATTGTTATTATTTAGGTGGTCAAGCGACTAGAAGATGATCTGGGGGTCATAGTTCAAGAAGTTAATATTCCTCAGTTTAGGTACTCTTTACCTATATGGTCTGCTATGATGGCTGCCCGCAGTACTGATGGAAAGGTTGGTTTTAATTTTGTGTTGTATGCGTGATTGCTAGCATCACTTCAAGTCATTGGTCAGCCGGATGCAGTTTGTTTCTTCTGTGTCTACAACTTTGTTAAGAAATTAAGGACAAAAAAGTTAAAATTTAGAGAACTTTGTTCAATGCTGTAAAAATTATGTTCTGATATTTATATGAAATGATATAAACAATTTGAGCTTATGCCAGGATCTCTCTGTAGAATTCCATGATGTTTAGGCCAGTGATACTAGAAGTCTATACACTTCTCTATAAAAATAATCATTAACAAAAATCAGTACAGTACTAACTAGCAGTGAGTTATGTATGTTAGGCCTCCAAACCTGGCATGAAGAGTCCT
Source organism: Polypterus senegalus (assembly GCF_016835505.1). Classification (NCBI taxonomy): domain Eukaryota; kingdom Metazoa; phylum Chordata; class Cladistia; order Polypteriformes; family Polypteridae; genus Polypterus; species Polypterus senegalus. The sequence goes on from NC_053157.1 coordinate 222,017,025, forward strand.
GCGATTCCTTGTTTGACCCTGAGCAAGCTATGAAAAAATATCAAGGATCTTTATTGACATTCCAGTATCCAAATCAGAAATGCAATTCAGTACTTGAGTCCCAGTAATTAAACAGTACCCACAATAACCCAATTTTTAAAAAGAAATAAATAAACTTCATAATAAAAAGTAGCCCCTAAGCTAAACTTAACAGAGATAAAAACAATAAAATTAAACAAAATATTTATACATAAGTAAGATAACTATAGTTAAAAGAAATATTACAGTATGCCCTATAATTAGCAGCAAGTAAAACAAGGTAGCAGCAAATAGTTTAGTACATGAGACTACTGCAAACAAAATGCAAAGTGTAGTATAAGTCACACAGAGTGTACAGGTAGATTTAGTGATGTTGTATTCATTAGTCTAATAGCATCCAGGAAGAAGCTGTGCAATCTTCTCCCTGATGGGAGTGGGGGGGTAAACAGTTCGTGTGCAGGATGAGTGATGTCTTCCATAATGGAGGAGGCTTTACTTTTGCACTTGCTGGTGTAAATGTCCTCGATAGTGGGTAGGCTGATGTTGATGATCCACTGTGAAGACTTAACCACTCATTGCTGTGCTCTATTGTTTGTGGCCGGTAGTGTACCACACCATATTACAGGAAGTGAGAATAATGTCTACCACACACCTATAAAAGGAAGTCAGAATCGATGGGCACAGACCAGCCTGTTTCAGCCCCCCCAAGAAGTAATGGTGTTGTTGGGCTTTCTTTACCAGATGGGCTGTACTATAGTAATGTTCACTCCCATGTAATTGAAGCAGGTGACAATTTCAACCTCTTCTCCATTGATGTAAAGGGGGAGAGGAGGAAGAGTACCAACCTGCTGAAAGTCCACAATCATTTCCTTAGTTTTTTTTGACATTGATGCTAAAGTTGTTATCCTTACACCAAACCTCCAGATTAGCTACTTCCATCCTGTATGCTAACTCCTCATTATGAGTGACAGGTCCTACCACCACTGTGTCATCTGCAAATTTCACTATTTTATTGTTTGGATAGTAGTGAATTATGCAGTCATAGGTCAGCAGAATATACAGCGGCTTCAGCTTAAAATGCACCTCTGGAGGGCACCAGTGTTGAGAATGATGGTAGAAGATGTAATGCCATGGATTCTGCCTGACTGTGTCCTGTTTGTTAGAAAACCCAAAATCCAATTGCAAAATACTGAGTTTAATCCAAGTAGGGACAGTTTGTTCACTAGCATTTGGGGGATGATGGTGTTAAAGGCAGAAATAAAATCCACAAAGAATAATCTGATGAAGAACTCCTTTCTCTCCAGGTGGGTGAGAGCCAGATAAATCACAGAAGAGACAACGTCAGCTATGGAGTGGTTCTTCCTATAAACATATCAATGGGGGTCCACTGTTATATCGATGGTCTTTTTTTTTTTTTTATCTCCAAAATTTCCAGCATCTCAAAGCAATCTGAGATTGTAGGTGTGAGAGCCACCGGACGGTAGTCATTCAAGCAAGACACTGTTAACATTAACAAAATACTGTTAACATTGTAATCTGCATAATACAGTCCAGGGGGATAATGGTCAGAGCTTTGAAATAATTACAGGGGTGAAGCAGGAACCATCTCTAAAGAGCATGCCAGTCTATCCCAGTGCATATTGTTACACACACGTCCACATTCACTCAAACTGGCCCAGTTAGAGTTACAAGATAACCCAACCTTGCATTTATTTAGGATGTGGGAGGAAAACTGGAATCCTGAGACCAAAAAAAAGAAAAGCCTTAGACATTTTGAGAATGTACACACTTAGCACAGACAATTAATGAGCATGGGATTCAAGCCCAGTATGCCAGATCTGCTAGGCAGCGGCACAAACTACAGTGGCAACGCTAACTCTGGTTTTGATAGACTGTCAAAGCAAATTTGGAATCCATGTAAGAATACTTCACATTTTCTTCATCAGTAAATCAACTTTTAAAATTATTCTTTTCACTAGAGGGCAGCAGAAGCACACAAAATTCTTCAATGGAAAGGCAATATGTCTAATATGATGTAATTTTTTTTAACTCCTTTATAAAATGTAGGAATAAATGTAGCAAAATATTGTAGCAAGGTTACAATTTTGACAGTATATTTATATATTTTAGGCATTCCTGAACACACATTGTTCACAGCCCTGTGTAAACATGTCTTTTTTTTGTGCTATTTTTATGAAGTTTTTGATGACAGTTGCTCAGTTTATTAATAGACTGGTGAAGGTTATAGCTTTCATGCTCTATGCTGTTCTATTAAATAGTCACTTTCATTTATGGTATTGCCAGGATTGTCTCTAACTCCTTGTAACTATTTCATTTCATTTATTTTCCTGAACTTATCCCTTTATTTACTGACCCTGCTTATTACAGCTCAGGGTTGCAGCAAGGTAGGACCCTATCTAGGCAGCATCAGGTACAAGCCCACAATCAACTCCAGGTAAAGCACCAGTTCATCACAAAATATACATTCACCCAAACAGGGTGAATTTAGTGTTGCTATTTGCCTTACCCTGGGCATATTTAGCATGTATGAGGAAACTGGAATGCCCAGATGAAAAAACAACCCGATATTGATATAAGTGTGAAAAAACAGACTGTCACAGTCAGAATTCAAAGTGTATATCCTACTAATACACAGCACTAAGTCCGACCACTGTGCTGGCTAAATTCATGACAAAGTCTGCAAATATACACTGTAGTATTGATACAGTATGTTCTCATTGCATATTTTAATCTCCTTTGTTGGATTTTTTTTTTGTTTTTTTGTTAGTGCCTGTTAATTTTATAAAAAGTTTCCTTCTTCACATTTTTATATTTTGTGTGCATACATTGGTAGCCATGAAGCTGACCTGAACTTTGCAATTGTTGCTGTATAAACACAATTTCTCTTTCTCAGATCGCTTTTTGGAAGGACGTCAGTTTCATAGTTTTTATTAACAGTTCGAAAATGCCTTTCAACCTTTTCCTTCTTTGGAATAGCAATGATAGATTGACAGATCAGACAAATGCACTTCAATTGTGACATTGTAAGAGAAAAAAATCCTCTTCCAATTCCACATCCAGCCCATTCCCTCCCCAAACAATTTATTTTATTTTAATCCCTTCTTCAGTCGATATAAATTGGAAGGCTAACTACATCACAGCCAGAGTTTTGCAGTAGCTTGTGCGTTTGATCGTGCGTGCGGGATGACCAGTGTGTTAGAAGAGAAGAGATCTCAGACTGTCCGCCCTGTATGTCAATCAAGTGGCAAATGCTATAGGGAGGATATATGATAGACTAAAGTTTAAAAAAATGTTTTTTTGAATGCAACTCGATCTACCTGCACTACCTTTGCGATCTACTGGTCGATCGCGATTGACGCATTGGGCACCCCTGCTATAGACCTTACAACAAAATAGACCTTTAGACTTCAATATATGTTTTAAATGCCTATCAGTGATAATGTATCCCTGACAGACTGCAAGCACAAACTCTATGTCTTTGTGCTTACGACCAAGCTGAAAGTATACTTCTATAAAGTCTCCAATTTCTGTCTTTCCTAAATGCAACTATAAAACAGAACTAATATGCATCAGAAATTATGTACAGGTATGGAGCCCCTTTTCATTTTCTGTGCAGTTAAAAGTATCTGGTGCGCACCAGAAAAAAAAAAAATGACACAGTGTCTCCTCAGGGGCTCCGTGGCTAATACTTAATATGTGAATGCAAATAATTTTCATTCAAGATTAGTGTGTTTGAAATATTTTCCAATTTTAACCCATTCTCTCTGTTTGGATTGCTGTTTTTCATTGGCAGGTAATTTAATCAAGCAGTATTCAAAGCACAAAATTCCTAAGCTAAACTAACGAAATAGGAGTATTTCTTGACTACCTTAGTTTATAGTAGTTGACTTGATGAATGTTCTTTTCCAAGCAGAAAAAAAGGGTTGCAGATGGCTTGTAAGGCTGCCTTTGTAACCCACAAAGCATACCATATTGTTGTATTTATTTATTTGTTTAATCATTTACATTACCTAAGTTTAGTAATGTTTTACACTTTGTCACACTTAGTAGTTTGTGTGCATGTAAATAATAAATGTATTTTGTTTTTATTTAAAAGTTTTATGTAAGATTTTCATCTCATATTTCCTCATTTATTCTGCTATGTGAATTCATGTACACTGTATAAACCTGAGAGCAAGGGGTTACATTTTGGGAAATGGACAAGGCTGTTGGACAATCATGTAAAAAGGTGATAAACAGAACACGCTGCACCATACAACAAGCTGATTAACATCTAGAGATCTCTTAAAATGCATCTGATGTCATAAAAGGAGTTCAGCTTTACATGCATTTGAAATGTATTTCAAGGTAACATGCCAGCATTATATTTACAAATATCTCATGTTCATTTCAACATATCTTGGATACAGTTTTAGATATCCCAAAATAGCGTCTTGTTCATCCAATGATGATTTAAATATATTGACATTCTAATGAGATGACATTTTAACATTTTGTGTTTTGTGTTAATTTATATTTTAGGTCTCTACAAATGCATTTTAACCAGTCAAAATTTGCAATGAAGATATCTGTTGTTGCATTTTGACAAGTGAAACTGAGGGGCTTTTCCAAATGTAATTACAGAGATCTCTTAACTGAAAACCTAATCACAATTAATGATAGGTTAAGGTCTAAATTTTCTCAAATTCTAATTTTTACTAGTTAATTTTAAAATAGACATCTTCCATATATTTAAATTAAAGGCATCAATTACTGTTAACAACTTTAGATATTTGAAGTCCAATTAGAATTTTTCAAAATATAAATTCATATATCTCCTGTTTGAAATTTAACCAGTCATAACTGAAATACAAATTTACAAAGTTTCATAGATGTCATGTCAATGGTGAAACCCCTCCATTTCATATATTGCTAATATACCTTTAATTCCCCTTCTTAGTCAATACTAAAATGTAGATATCTGAAATTCTCATTCTGAAAGGTCATATTGTGGACAGGTCAAATTCGAGTTCTGACTTGGAAAAATTATATTTTAGATACTGGAAATGTAATGACGTGTTATAACATAGTTATATACAGTGAAAGCAGGCATTAGATACCTCTTATGCATTTGAATATATGTAAAAGATTTCAAGATATGTCAAATTTCTGCGCCACCACCACCTACTCGAAGCATCATGATGCACCAACATTGATGGACTGAAAGCCAGAAGTCTATGTGACCATCATCATCAGGTCCTTCCATGAAAACCCTAAATACAAAGAGGACTGTTTGATTAATGTTAGGTAGATTGCCCAGAGGGGACTGGGTGGTCTCTTGGTCTGGAACCCCTACAGATTTTATTTTTTACTCCAGCCTTTGGAGTTTTTTTTTGTTTTTTCTGTCCACCCTGGCCATCGGACCTTACTCTTATTCTATGCTAATTAATGTTGACTTATGTTTATTTTTTATTGTGTCTTCTATTTTTCTATTCATTTTGTAAAGCACTTTGAGCTACATTTTTTTGTATGAATATGTGCTATATAAATAAATGTTGATTGATTGATTGAAATAAAATGTTTTCAGACCAGTCATAATATAATTGTACCTGATGAAATTAGAATCTACCACAAAAAAAAAATTATATCAAATAAATGTTTTCAGAAATGTATATAATCCTTTACAAAATATTTCTCATTTCTTATACATTCACCAGTGATTAAGTAAACCATGACAAGCATAAAACTGAATGCATATTTTAGGTATCTTCCAAATTGCAGGCCTTGCTGTCCTATTATGACAGAGTTACAACTTAACATGGTAAAGAAAAGCTACAAGAGAAAACTAGAAAAGAAATAGAGAATTGTTCTCAATAGAACCGCTAGAAGTAAATGTAATGTATGAATTAGCAGTGCTCTTGGATATGAAGCTGGTGTTTTATTTATTTCAGTTCTAGTACACTTTCTCAGTAGGAACAAAGATATTTTAAGTATGCACAAATAAAGAATAAAGAGATGCAGTTTTATTCTTTATTTTATTAGTATGATGAAAAGAAGCGAAAACTTTACAGCAATCTCTAAATATATTTATTAGTATTTATGCAAAATGTTTAATAACTGAAGTTACAATTCTACCCAGTGGCATAGAATCAGAAAGGTGTTAGTGTAGCTGCTTCTGCTGCACAAAGGGGCTTATCGTACATTTCTGTAGTGTTCTCCTTGTAATACATTCGTTATCATTTGTCTTTTTTATTTTGCTAAACTTCCAGGGGTGCATTTTTATTAATATCTATCTATCTATGAAATGCCAGATTTTCTGTTTAAATATATGTGGTTATTCCCACTGACAATAATATTGATTCAGTACAGTACTTGAATAATTATTGTTAGGTATGCTTAGGCAAAATGTTGATGAAAATAGCAGATAAGTAGGTATTGTACAGCATGCTCGGAGTAGTTTCTCGCATTCTTTAGAGCTGCTACCACTTTTGTTTTTTGGCAGTGAGTTTGCCCTAAATGTGTGGCATTTCAATTTCCTTTTCATCTACTGTCTTGTTTACTTCCTCACCCTGAGAAAACTAGAAATTGTCTGCCCTTTTCTGCTAAAAGATCATCTTATTTTTCAAGTCTATCATACCGTATTTTACTAGCTTTATTTGAACTGACATGGCTTGGCTGCAGTCCTCTGAATAAGCTGCAGTTCATACTGGATTTAAAATAAATAAGACATATTTTAAACACTGTGTCTGTTTTCAGGCTGCTACAACGTTTACTGAGCTTCTGGGGGACCATGGCAAGCCTGTGTGGCCTCTGTGGGAGCTGCTAAAGTGGATGCTGGGATTTTCGTGTCACACTCTTCCAGCAATTGGTGAGTTATAATGAAAGTGACCAGTGAGTTTAGGGTTCTTGTTGAAACATTATCTTGCAGTTATTGGCCCAGTAAAAGATGCATCATAAGTTCTGTAATAAGTATGTTAAAACAGATGTGACAAAACACATTGTTGAGTGTAATGTGAATGCACTAACACATTGATGTAACCTTTGTGGCCAAACTAGCTTGAGGAGGTGGTGAACAACACTACTTATTGCATTGTCCGTTAAAGATAACCATTTAAAGAATTCTGAGCAACCCATTTCTGAATTCTGAAGATTTTTTTTTCATTTTTGTAAGCCAAGGTAATGTGTCATCAGTACCTGTGCTACAATTAAGCCGTTACTCCTCAGTGTTCACTCCTGTTTTTAGAGGCAATAGAGGAACTGAAACATATACCCAATATTTGTCGTTTTTTTGTCAGTTGCTGTTATCAAGAATTATACATCCTGAAGAAATGTTTCTCTTTACCTTTACCCAGATTAAATCCTCAATGTGCAGACCACTTTAAAACCACACACACACACACAAAAAATAAGCGCAGTCAAAGTTAAATTGTTCATATCTTTTGTTAGAAGCAGTCATCTGCAGATTTTAGTTACATGAATGTAATGAATGGTTTGTTTAGGATTTGAAAATAAGTAAAGAATTTGTTTTGAAAATTATTCCTTTGCCTTGTTTCACTTACATAAAACTTTTTTCCTTTAGAAATTAATTTTTTTTTTTTGCAGGACTGACCATACACAGAAATACAAAACAAAACTGGACCACAGAGACTAAATCAAAATGACATTTAAAAAAAAAAAGAAAAAAGGAGAAAATTAATTAGGTTTTACCCAGATTCATTACCCATATACAAAATACAATACTTAGGATACACAAGTAAAAACTTAAATGCCTTGTGTGCACATGTATTCATCCCCTTTGCTATGACCCCCTAAATTTGATCTTATCCAGCCAGTTACTCTGACTCTGCAACACCACTAAGCAAGCAACATGAAGACAAAGGAGCAGTCCACAAACAGGTCAGAGACAAAGTTGTGGAGAAGTATAGATCAGGGCTGAGTTCACCTTCCAGTAGGACAATAACCCTGAACATAACTGCTAAAGTTACACTTATGCACATGATTTTTTTTTTGTCTTTATTATTGTTTTAGTCACAATAAAAAATATTTTGCACCTTGTTGTGTAAATGAAAAGGTGCGAACCCCCCAAAAATCCATTTTAATTACAGGTTGTAATGTGACAAAACAGGACAAACACGAGTTGTGTCTGCCACTTGCGTTGTGAAGAGGTGGGGGCCGAAGCATCCTCTGAAACCCCTTCTTAAACGGTGATACAATGGAAAACAAATAGGTTTTTTTTTTTTTTTTTGTCAAATGCCACATCCTCAGTCCTTAAGTAGCCCGGCAGTATTGCGGGCTTCCGTCCTCGTGGCCCTGAAGTACTTCTGGGTTGTAGTAACAGTAGGAGTCCCCAGGTTCTTTGTGAACTCCCCCAGACAGCACCCACGGCACCCAACAGGGCTCCATGTCCCAGGATGCCCTGAGGGAATCCGGAGAACCGTTGCCGACCAGGGGAGCTGCCACCTAGCATCCTGGGGTAGGCAGTGCCTGATAAGGCTGCCTTCCTCCAGTCTTCTCTTTCATGAACGTCCTGGCCGGATGGAGCTGCCAGCCGTCTATCACAATATATATATAAAATACCCAGATACAGTTCGTACGTACATACACTTATACATTAAGTATTCAGGATTCAGAAAGTATACAGATCCTTTCAGTTTCTCAAAGAAGTAATTACATGCAAAGAAAAACAAACTAAAATTAGATAAGAAAAATAATGCATAAATAGTATACAAAAATGATGCACACTAAGAGAGATATATAATTAAGAGATGTGGAGTTCTTAAATATAGATTTTCTTTTTGTTTTTTAAGTGTCTGAATGATAGGCAGATAAGGCCAGATGGCCAGGATGGACGGAAAAAAAATCTCTAGGGGTTCCTGGCCAAAAGACCGCTCAGCGTCCCACTGGGCATTCTGTCTTTAATGTAATTTCCAGTTTTTTAGGTGTTGTCTTAGAAGATTGGATGCAGTGGACCTCATGGAAGGTTGGGGTATCCACTTTTATTCAAACATTCACATTTCACTGGTGGCCGTACAGGACATTGTTCAGACAGTGGTGGGACAGAACACCACAGTAGAAAAACAGGAAAAGAAAACAGAAAAGTAAAGGTTAATAAAATTTGCAGATTCATTGAAGAGTATGATAATTCTGCCTATATCTAGTTTATTAAGGGTAGAACTAGATTGTAGTTAAGAGAAGGCCAAATAGGAAAGATTGAATGAGATAAAAAAAATGGAATCTGCCAGTCACAGGCAGACACTAATGCAGGTGATTTCCATCTGATTGCCAACAAGAGTCAATCTTCAATTGTACCTTAAAGAAAACATGTTCTTTTGGAATGAACACAGACCAAGTGAAGATGTATCTAGTAAAATAAAGATGTGTGAAGATAGGGGGGGGAAAATCTTAAATTAAAGATATAGATAACATATGAACAGTGGACCACAACATCACAATAGCCTAGTTTTCAGACTGAAATAGGAGAAATGGCAGTTCACAGCATAGTGTGCAGATGATTGCTTTCTGTAATTGGAAAAAAAAAATATTGCAAAGGTTTATGGGGTGAGGAACATTTCCTAAAATTAGGTAATGTTAAAAGTTGTATCCCTCAGAATTAGTACTGGGGTCAACATTCTTTGTAATTTGTAGCACTAGGGTGTTGTACCGTGTTAGCCATTATGAATGTAGTGAAAAGTCAAGCAATTTATTGGTTAACTAAAAAGATTACAATACGCAAGCTTTCGAGGCAACTCGGGCACCTTCTTCAGGCAAGATCTACAGTTGTATAAATGACTAACAAACTGGTAAAAGATGCAGATAGCATGTAAAGGAACGGTCCAGACAAATAACATGTACAGGTCACCCAGTGTACCAGGCGTAGGGCTTCAAGTGGAAACCTTGTGTTTAACGCTCGGTGCTTCATCCACAAGGCCACACTGCCTGCCATAAAAATCTGTTGTCCCTGTAATGACTCTGTATGAGAAGAAAGTGAGTTGATGTAAATGATAATTTACAGGAAATAAAGATTATCCATCTATCCATCCATCAAACCCATACATTTTTTTTAAATCAGTTCTCCAGTTCAGGACCATAAGTCTGATCAGTTTTCCAAAATCCATTGGCCTCTTTCAAACCTTAAATACCTACTTGACATATTTTGTTGAATGCATTTTGATACTACTCATTCATGCTCATTCTTGGTGTTCTGCAGTGCAAGTGTACCATGAATACTGTCCTGTAGTGCTAGATTCACTTTCTGCATTTATTATTTTTACTTACCTTTTAAACAATGGTTTGCTTTTTGTCATTCTACCTTCTTTTGTTTGCTTTAGCTTCCTTGCTGAAGGAGATGAATAGATGGTGTTACGTTCTAAATGTATTTTGTGTGAATGTCTTGTGTTACTGAAGTGTCTGGCAGACAGGATTTTTCTATTTTTGGCAAGATCGTAGTTAAACATTTTTCTCATAGCTTCTCAGTGGATACACCTAAATACTGGCACACTTGGTTTTGCAATTTTATCCACTTAGTGTGAACCACTGATATTTTCCCTTTAAGAAAAGTGGGAAAGCCATTACAATAGTACAGTCTAAGCGAAGTCCTTTCTTTAACACTAACACTTTCATTTAACAAAGGTGCATGTTGGGCACATTGCTACAGTTGTTATGGGCTAGGACAGATGTTCTGCCGCTAGGTCAAGACTAATCCACACAACTGAAAATTCCCAATATAGCATCAATATTATGGAACTGGAGATTTTTGTTTGCCCTTCTACAAACTGTTTTAAAAGTAGTTTTAAACACAACATTCCACTTTAAAAAGACCCTTAGAGCTCCGACACTACCAGTTAACTAACAACATGTCAGCAGTCCCAAACCATTCTTGTAACAGTTAAATAAATATAATAAAATAAGATAGGTGTTATAGTATGGAAAGACGGTACTTTTCTGAACATAAAGCCAGTTTGATTTTGCCATACCTTGATTATGGATCTTTCATAGCCTGAGCTTACTGGCTGTGCTGCGTTTAGGTTGCATGTCCATATCTGTAACCCATTTTTGTAGCGTTTACATGATCTGGTTACATAAACACTTGGAAGTTTCAGCTGCAAAAAGGGTCAAACACCTGCCACTGGGATCCTTATTTTATGGTAATGGAGAAGATCTGTGACATTATCTTAATTTTACTGAAAATACATAGTGATGGGAGCAACAGCAGTAATAAAAGTCTAAGTACTATACCATAATGCTTATAATTTTGTGGCACTGTACAGTTCAGTGCTGTACATTTCCTAAGTACTAGTATAAAATGCACCAAGAAAGTGGAATCATGCACTTATTATTTTTTTTTTATTTTATTACATGAATGTAGTACCTCTGAAATTAATTATATCCTTTCTTTATATGCACAATTTCTGACTTGTATCTAATATTTCACCAAAGTAGCTGTTTGAGAATTGAAGAGTATGTGACAGTTGACAAAACCAGTCAAGTAAATCCCAACACAGAGAATAACATCTGAGTCACAGATGCGTTGATTCAATTCTTTTCCAGTTTTGGTGGCTGTACTTTTGTGGCATTTAGATACTCTTCTGTGAAGTTTACCTCTATTTGTGTTGGTGAACTTGCAACCACTCTCTGTTTGCTGATGCAGTTTGTCCGTGTTGAAATAAGCTGGCATTTTTTTGACTGTTCTCTAATGGCATTATAAATATCAAACACATTTTCCATTTCAGGGTCATGAGCAGCTGGAGCCTATTCTGTCAGCATTTGGTGGATTGCAGTATCGTTCATAAGCAGTTCACAAATACATATGCTAACTAAGGTGTCAGATATGATTCTTAGCAGGTTAAGCAGTAATTAGGAGTAATCTGCTAAATGTAGTAAGATTACAAGAAAATAGATTAAGGGTTCAAATTTTCAAGTAAAGTTTCATTCTGTTTATTAAGCCAGCAACCCATCTTTTCAAACAGATGAAGGTTCATAATCAGCACATAGAACAGTGTTAAGTTGGTAACAGTTTGAACAATAAATTCGCCATCAATAAATGTATCTATTTATTCAAGAAGAAAATCCTTCTTTGCAAACAGTTACTGCTGAATGTTTTTTGCACTAGAAAAAGCACTCACAGTGTGATTACTGTGTATGGCAAAGCTTCCACCAAGCCTCAACCCACGACAACTTCAAGTTGGTAAAATGTTATACTGGGAAAACGGAATGTTTAGTAGGTCAGCCTAATTGAGAAAAACAAAAATACTCATATGTGACATTTACAATGTAGAGCAATGCCATTTCCTGTCTGTGCGGTTTCATTATATTAGAGTAAAAGCTCCGTACTATTTCTGTAATAAAGAATGTTTTCCAGTGAAGAAGTTTAAATTGGTGAGAGTGGGGATGAGTTACAGTAACTAAGGTTTTGGAATGTGAAACAAGAGATTGTTTGTTGAATTTGAAAGGATGTTAAAATAAATTATGTGGTACTTTTGTTCTAAGCAAATCAAGCTCTTGGTTCAGCTGTTTATGTATTTGAACAACTGGAGTTCTGTCAGGTAAAGTGACTTGCCTGAGGTCACACAGCAATTGAGTGACACCTTGTATCTTAAGGTCATCTGGCATGACATACTTGTCTGCCTTATTCATTCTCATTGCTGAATTGCTGCGTGCTACTCCAGTTGTTGAAATATCAAAACAATATCATATCAAATGTTATTTGTCTCATAGTTATACACAGTACAAAATGCAGTGAAATGCTAAGTTACTGAACTCCAAGACCGTTTATTAGAATAATTTTTAAAGACCATAAATAGGAAATACTCAATAAATATCAATATGTACACATTATATTCATTTTATAAAAATATATAAAATTTAACTTACTTTAGGAGAATTAGTAATAGGGTATAGTGTACTCAAGGCACTGCCCTCCTTTAGAATGTGGATAGACAGTGTAAAGGAGCTCCAACTCAAGTTTCTCTGAACTAGTCTTCAGGCAGTGGTAGCATTTCCATGAACGGCACCTGCAAAGAAGAGGCAATTGTTGAGATGTCTTTTATCTCTGATCATTTTATTCCCCTGGTCTGACATTGCTTACTATACATGTCCTGGAAGTTGGAGAGTGTACACAGAGTACAGTGCCTTGGGGTTTCCAAACCTGGCAGTAATATTTCCTGTCCGGATAAGTTTCAATAGAGGATTTATAGAAATTCTTTAGTATCTGCGAGGGCACCTGAAAATCCTTGAAGCATCTGAGGTGGTAAAGACCTTGGTGTGCCTTCTTCACCAAGGTGTCAATATGCTAGACAAAGTAGTGTCATTTGGACACAGAATATATGAAGCTGTCGATGCTATATTTTGTAAAATGCCTTAGAATGTACTGCCGTTTCTTATAGAGTTTTATAAAAAAAATGGTATTAACTTGGTATTTACATGGTATTAAATGACTGATTGTTGGGTGTAATATTTACTGAGGGGTACCTTGCAATTTGCTTTTTGATGCATGGATGTAACACACCCAATATATTTACTAAAAAAAACTATATGAAAGACTACTTTCCCCTTGGGATTAATAAAGTATCTATCTATCTGTCTATCTGTCTGTCTATCTGTCTATCCTAATCTAATCTGTCGGTGTTTTGTTGTATAAGGTCCTTTGTGACCTTATTTTCTCCTTTATACTCTTTATTATATATCCCTTAACAAAATGTCTTAAATTCCATAATTTTGCCCTTCATATGTTATGCTGCCTTTTATACCTATGCTATAAGACAACAAGAAACATAAGTAGGACAAATAGGAGAGAGTTGTACTTTAAAATATGTATTAACAGTAACGTCGGACTGCACGATTAAGTGCAGTGAAGACACTTGACTTATAGTTTTCATCTCTGTACATTTACCATTCATTTGCTCAGAGGTTGATGCGCTTGCTGCTTCTTGAGCAGCTCTTGTTTTCTCCACTCTAGCGGCCCTCTTCTTCCGTTGGCATTTTTTCGAGTTAAAACTGATTAAGTCAGTTTTTGTGTTGCAATAAATTATTACATTTTTTTTTTTAAATTATTAACTTAAGCTCGCACTTAAGTGTTCAAACTGCCAGAAGAATGATTTAAGATATGAAGAAGTAGGGGAAGTGATGGTGAAGGTGGTAGTGATGAGAACGATGCCCATACGCATGCACTGCGTGGCTGCTCTGCTGCCCACTGCTGAGAGTTGATTCTACAATAAAATAAAATAAAAATCATCACCCTGAAAGCGGACAGTACAGGTCACGTAGTATATGTGTACCAAATTTCAGGTCAATAGGTTAAACGGTTTGTGAGCTACAGGTGATTTAAAATCCTGGATGAACAAAATGACTGCCATGGTAGTGTATTATATAAGAAGATAAATAATATACCCAAATTATAAGCAAAATAAAATGTGTGACAAAAATACTGTTACAGCCTAAGTAGCAGTGCGTCTTGCAGGTGGCTCTCTGCTTGTCTTCAGCCTAGTTTGGCTTTTCTGCCACATGGCTTTGGAATGGAATATTAAAACAGGCCACATGCAATATGGCTGCCGAGACAGAGTTGTCTTCACCATGGAGAAGTAGCGAAAAAGAGGTGGTCTTCTTTTGATGGACAGATGGTGAGGGAGAGAGGTCCATCTTCTTTTGGTTTACTTCTAGACCATTGGGTGCAAGCAACTCCCTTTGTTCTTCCAAACCTATTTCTTTCATCCACGATGCAATTCCAATGATCCTACTTGCCTGAAGAAGGGACCCGAGTTACCTCGAAAGCTTACATATTGTGATCTGTTCAGTTAGCCAATAAAATGTGTCATTTTGCTTGACTTCTCATTGCATCCATTATGGCTAACACGGTATAAACCCCTACTACTAATGTCCAATAGAGTAAGTCTGCTTGTCCCTTCCTGGGCCATTCACCAATGAAAACACTCTGGTACAAGCCATCCTCTATTTCCTTTGTTCATGTTGTAGCCTGTTCCTGCCAGCCAGACAATTTAATGATCCCCCCCTTGGGGATAGCTTATAAGCTTATGTAATGTCCAAACAAAGTTATAACGCAGCTCCTTACCAAACTGATTTGATGCTCCCTTTTCCCAACCCCTGTTGTAAAATACATTTTGTAAAGTGGCACTTATCAAAAGGCAATGAGGGGTTGAAAATTAAATTTCTATGATTTTCTCGATTAAATCTGCTTCTTTTTTACAAATACTTATCAAAATTTTAAAAAATTAATCTCCATAGAAATTTAGTAAGAGCATATTTTTTAACAGATCCAGTCTCAATTTGGCCTATAAAAAGTTTTTGCTTTGCTTAGCACATAAAACCCATTCAATGGCAGCAAAGATACAAATAAATGTGAAGATATCTGTGGATGTGCATATTCATTCAGAAGCCGGTCAAAGTGACCATGCCTTGATTATAATTCAAAGCTACTTTTTTCTCAAAAGTATGTTTCACCTCCTTGCATACAAATGTTTCATCATAAATAGTGTAATTATAATAAAAGTTGAATGACAATGTGTTTTTTTTTTTTTTTTCGTTCAATGCAGGACTGAGTCTTGCAGAGAAGTTCCAGAAACTAGAGCCCAACCCAGGCATATTGCAGAAAACACAGGAGCTTAAGAAGGCGATGGAGGATTTGTTGGGAACCGATGGAGTTTTCTTGTATCCTTCCCATCCTAAAATTGCTCCAAAACACCATCACCCCATATTCACTCCTTTTAACTTTGCATACACAGGTAACATACTTTATGAAAGATGTCTTCAAATTTTGTGTGTCTGATTTCATTTTGAAAGGTTTTCCAGAGCTTGTATTATCCATCTGACTTTTTTGGTGATCATCATATCAAGCTGAATGGTTTTAGTTTTCTTTAAAAGATTTCTATAGACAGACCATGTTGAATAACAATTTGGAATCTGTTATAGACACACGTAATTAAGTACTGATTGCTGGGTTTCTTTAATTACAAAATATTATAGCACACTCTCAGTTTAATGTAGTTGTGAATATAAGGGCAGATACTGGGTGGCACACCAAAAATGTGTCCAGCAAATGATGGAGTACATGTTGACATACCTGTCTGTTATGTTAATGACTGTGTTGACTTAGAACAGGGGTCCTCTATCACAGTCCTGGAGGGCCGCAGTGGCTGCAGGTTTTTGATCCAACCCATTTGCTTAATAAGAAGCACTTGCTGCTCAAATTCCATAATTTTGGCCATCAGGTAACACTTCTGCTTCACTTTAGTTGCCTTGCTTGTTAAGATTTTAAACCCTTATTGCTTATTTTAGTCTTAAACAGCTGTATTCTCAGTTTTTAATGGCTCCTAATTAGCAACAACATGCAAATGACAAAAGAGACCAGCATTTCTCCATTTAGCTTGTTACCATTTACCCCTGTGTGTATTTATCATGCACTATTGGATTTAATTAAATACTTGGAAGAATAAAAAAAATGAAGGACTGAGAATTACTCATCCATTTTAGCGCTCAATCCATTTGGATGATATCCTTAGAAAGGGGAAGAAAATCTAGGATTTGAGAATTACCTGACATAGCAGAGTTAAAGCACTAACAAGCAATGAAATTAAATTATTGGCAAGAATTGCTTTCTAATTAAGCAACCGAGTTAGAACAAAAACTTGCAGCCACTGCGGCCCTCCAGGACTATGATTGAGGACCCCTGACTTAGAAGAATATCTTCCCATAAAACTCTGTAGTGTCTGACAACCTCTAGAGTCATTGACTTCAATATGTGGCTCACTTGACCCAGGTCTACACCACTTTTAGAGTTTATTCAGAATTATCGTGTAATTACAAATGAGTACATTAAGTGCAAATAATAACTTGTCAAGTAATCCTTTAACTCCAGAAATGCTGTGAGTACTCAGCAATGTCAAATGTAAATTGTGGACGCGGCCCAGACACAGACAGGCTGACGTTGTTAATCACCACCACACGTTTATTTACAACACTATATACAATAAAGTCAGTGCACACACGAACCCCTACACAGTCCTGGCCACACAATGCCTTCCTCTTCGGGCCGCCTCCACTCTCTCTCCTGCTTTGTCCTGCTTCCACCCGACTACAGCCTTGAATAAAGGGAGACGGCCCCTTTTATGTCATCCCGGATGGGCTCCAGGTGTTACCCGGCACTGCTCCCTGGACACGCCCCAGTGTGGCGGAAGTGCCGGCTGTTCTACCGGCAGCTCTCCGGGTGTCCCTGCACCTCTTCCCCCAGCACTTCCTGGTGTGGCGGAAGTGCTGAGGTCCAGGGTCCCCAAGGCATTGGGGCACCCCCTGGCGGTGACCACGGGTCCCTACAGGGTTGGGCTTCCAAAGCAACCAGGATGGCGGCCCCCACGTGATCCAGGGCGGGCGTCGACCTTCTTCCGGTCCCTCAAGGCGTCCCGGCCGGGTCGTTGCTCCTGGCATCCCTGACAAAATTAATTAGTGAAAGGTTTTTTCTAAATCCTCCAAACTTGCAGTGTTCTTGCAAGAAATGATTTGGGGAATTTAAACATATTTTACTATAAATGGGGAATGTTAGTAAAATTAATATATCCACTGTAAAGCAGAATTAGTTATCCAAAATATTATCAATAGACTTTAACCATGAAACCAAATGTGGTTATCTTAAACATCATTTATTCTCTGGCATATTAGTGACAGTATTCTTAAAATTAAGAAAGGCATGAAAGCTAGCAGGATCCACTAATCTGCAGAGCAATACTTGAGCACACAACTGTTATCATGCTTCTCTTTAGATTTCACTTGCATCATTAATTAAAATGGTAATTGCACAGTAATTGCTATAATAAAACACCCATCAAAGTTAATGAAAGTTAATGATGCTTGGAAGTGTGTACACTGAAATGAGTAGTCCCAATTAAGTCTAATGCCACATAAGTTAAAACTGGACAAGACTGGAGGCATGGCAAGTCGAAGCCTGATGTGACAGAATGGCTATGTGCAGAGATATGGTCCAATTTATATGTAAATACTTGTGCATCATATGAGGCGGGCTTATGAAATAACATCAAAACTAATGCAAATTAACTGTTTACATCCAAAATTGGAGTTGTTAATATCGGAGACTATAAGTTGTGGAATTGAGATGATGAATGGTGTTTTTTTAATAAACCCAGTCATGCTTTGTTTACGAATTGCTGCAGAAAGGCAGACATCCATTGGACGATGTGGGGCAGGCAGTAATTGATGCCTTGGGGCAGGAAGGATGTTGAAGTTGCATAGGCATTTTTGGGGAGTGTCAGTTATGTTATTTGACAGTGTCCTGTTGAAAAACTGTCCAAGGCAGGCTGGCACTGAAAGGTCATATAGTGAGTGTGAGAATCTTGTTCTCATATCAGAGTACATTCTGATCGTCCCTGACAAGAAGTAAAGATGATTAGATGTTTTAAACAACAACATTCTACCCCATCAAACAAGCTTTTCTAGCTGTGAACATTTTCTGCATTGTGAAGCTGTCAGACACCTTGATGAGTTGTTAACTACAGTCTGAAGGATTAACTGACCACTGATAGTCCGATAGCGTTTATTTGTGAAATCTGTGTTGTAGACTCTGTGATGGGCTATCGCATAACTGGTTAACCTTGCCTGGTGTGTGTTTTTTTTTTTTTTATATTCACGCATCTCATCATATTCCAATAATCTTGATTGGCAACATTGTTTCACTAGTCCATCTGCATGCTAGCAAGTATATGCAGTGATATGTCAGGCTACCCACTTGGTAGTATGACGACATGTCATTTGGCCTGTACCAGACTTAGGCAGTTGTTTGTTCATCTTATAGCTATGCTGTTGCTGCATTTGTGGTATACTGCTGGGGTAGTAAAGGAGTCCCAAGGTCACCATAATCTGGTTATTGCCATTTTATGGGCAAGTCAAATAGTCACTCTAGTGGTGGTTTAGGAGATGACAGACATACAGTATATACATAATTTATTTACCTAACTGGGTAATGTGATAATCCATAATGGTCTTGAGAGAAGGTGTTTCTTTGAGTTGATTTCCGGCGCCGCATCCGAGTGGCAGCCTTTCCAGCAGCTCCGTATACAACTTTATCTTTTTACCTTTTTATCTCTATTTTTCTCTATTTCTCTATTTCACTGATCACTTCTACCACTTTCTTTTATGTGGAATTGCTCCCTGGACACTTTTTACACATTTTTACTATTTTACTATTTGACATGGATTTTTACAATTCTTTTCATTTTTATTACTATTTAATTTAATATTATTTCTTTGTATCAGTATACTGCTGCTGGATTATGTGAATTTCCCCTTGGGATTAATAAAGTATCTATCTATCTATCTATCTATCTATCTATCTATCTATCTATCTATCTATCTATCTATCTATCTATCTATCTATCTATCTATCTATCTATCTATCTATCTATCTATTCTATCTATCTATCTATCTATCTATCTATCTATCTATCTATCTATCTATCTATCTATCTATCTATCTATCTATCTATCTATCATCTGTGTCACATGGTGTTAGACCTTTTTATTGAATGCCCATCCACTTAATGGCAAATGATATTGTCAAATTATGTATTTAATTTATTTCCACATTGTTTAACACAGAGGTGTCCAAAAGAGCATAAACTTTGTCATCAGTGTTTCTGTGTGTCTAACTGATTCAACAATTAGTACTTTAATTGACATTCACATAATGGGACAAATACTGAAAGATGGTTCTGCTTAGGACAAATTCAAAAATAGAATGTTATTACCCTTTTGAATGTATTGCCAGTGTTAGTAACTATGCTGGCAGTGTACACTGGACACTTTTTTTAGACAGGGTTGTTTGAATGAAAGCCAACTTTTTGGCTTCCAGTGGCTCAAAATGAAAACTAAGAAATAATCTCATTTTAAAAGCAGATTTGTTTTTTCTTCCGATTATAAGCTTTGCTGGTGGAAACTAAAAATGGCAATGTTTATGGCTTTTCAACAAGTGGGTTTGATATTTGTGTCCTAGCAAATGTATAGTAGAAAACTGCAGTGCTCTACCTATGAAAAGAGCAGTAGTACTGTAGAGTATCTTCAAGAACTGTGGCCTCTAATGTGAATTTTGTTATTCTATTATTCCCTTGATTTTACAGGAATTTTCAACATTTTGGGTCTGCCAGTCACACAGTGTCCTCTTGGCTTGAACAAAGAAGGTCTCCCATTAGGAATTCAAGTTGTCTCCAATTTATACAATGATCGGTTCACCATTGCAACAGCCCTCTACCTGGAGCAAGCTTTTGGTGGCTGGAGGAACCCTGGAACATAAAAAAAAAAAACGACCAACACCTTAAAAGAGATTAAAAATTGTTTATAGTATCTGCAGTGAAACCCCTGTGATGTTACCTTCTGGAGCCAGCACAGTGTCACCTCTCTGGCCAGGTATCCCAATGTGTCCATATTTAAATGAACCTGTATCATCTAAGGGAGGAAAGCAGCTGTTGTAGCATTCCCCAGTGAGATTTGCAATTTTTAAAACCTTTTATATAATAGTTTAAACTAATGTTTTAATGTATAATTTTAGTTATTTAAGTTAATTTTACTAGATTTGTTTAATAAAATAAAAAGAGGTGATGGGAATACATTAAGACTACGGAATTCAGTTATATAAAGCTGAGTAGAAAAGACTGGGAAGTTGTTCTTGAACTACTTTTGACCACTGCTTTACTGTTTATCTGACTCATTCGAACTGGAAGTAACATTTTTTTCAGTTGCATAAAGTATTTGATAATTTAGCTTCCTAGACAATGAACAATCATTTTAGTCATAAAATCAAAGAAAAAAAATCATCCCAAGACACGCACCGTAGGGTCCATTCTGCATCAGGATTCATGAAACACATACTGACCCTGGGTTCTGAATTTAATGCATATAAACAAATTAGAGATATTTTATTTACTAATAGAACCTGTGGAAGGTACTTGGAAAGAAGTGTTTTCTTTTAATAAATTGAGCAATCAGTTCATTTTTAGTTGGCATTTACACAGTTCAATTGTGCAATCACATTTGTCAAAGTTACTTGTGGGCGTGCATTCTGTTCCAAAGGTACTGCAACAGCAGGCTTAAAGAAAAGGTAGATTCCAATATTTTTTGAAAGAGGTGCTTAATACTTAAATATTAAATTATTTTTCTACTTTAGCAGGTTTTACTCTTCCTTTCATGCTGGTAAATCAGTCCATTTCTCCCTTAATAACCGATATCATTTGCTTCAGTGTTTTGGGAAGACTAAGTTTCTAAGTTATGTAACACACTTTCCATTATGACTCATTAATTTCATTTCTGTTATGTAATAGTCAGAATTTATTGAATTATTTATTAAATTAATATTTTACTTGAAGGGCTGCCTCCCAGATTGACTGTACTGGGTTTGAATCCCCCACTTAGTCATTGTCTATGCTGAGTTTCCACATTCTGTTTATATCTGTTTTAAGTTGTTCTCTGAGTATTCCAGTTTTCTTCTCACATTTCCAAAGATGTACACTTCATTTTAATTACCAATATGGACGTGTGAATGTGTTTGAGTGGGCACAGCAATGTACTGGTGCCTCTTCCAGAACTGATTCCTGTCCTGTGCTCCTGGGTTAGGTTCAGACTAACTGTAAATGTGAGTTAGATTAAACAGATTCTAAAATGTTGTACTTGAAGGGTTTTTGTAAGTTAATTTTTACATGTATTAATCATACAATAATCATTTTGAAAGCTGTCTTTTTGCTCTTTTGCATTTGTTCCTTTGTCTGATATTTTCATGAGGTCCATCATTTTCTTTCTAACAAAGTGTGTCCTTTTTAGAAGTGCCTTCCCAGAGAGAAGTTTCAAATTGTGCTGCTATGTTTCGTTATTAGCTGCCCTACTGTTCATGCCTCTATATTGTATGGTTTGTGCTCGTTATCATATTTTAACAACCCTCTTTAGAGTGCATGCTGATCACTTCAAAGAAATTAGATGATGAACAATTTTTACAATAGCCAAAACAGTAATAAATAAACAAGGTCAAAATGGTGGTAACGCCACTAAACATGGCAATTTCGATGACAACCACCACCTCCATGTTAATTCATGAATGGCTTATTGCAAAACTAATGTGTTTATCTAAGGGTCTCAGATTGAGTGCTTACAACCACAATAGTCCTGATAAGATGCATTCTTATTGTCTGCTGTTGTACTTTATGTCTTGTGCAGAAGGAAAAGAAGGTTGAAAGTACTTTAAGGTTCATCCTGCCTATTATGAATGATAGTTTTACATGATCCCAGTCTTGCAGCTTCTTATGACTTTCCAGAACCCCCAGTATCTAAATATACAGCTTTGATGAAAACACACAGGCTACTAGAAGGTCTACTAAGGCCTACAATTCAAGCCTTCAGCCCAATAGCTTTTCTTTGGTTCTACTTGGGTCCACATGTGTCCATCCAGTTCATGTAAACTGCAGAGAACACTTGACTTTGAGGAGCAGACCTCTCTTTAGGGCCCTGAGAGTTGCGATGTGGACATTTGTGATGTAAGAATGTGGAAATGCTGAACAAGTTCTTGCACAGACAAATCTTTCAAGAAATGATACTGCTGTGGTTCTTGAAAATTGCTTTTTCTTTATACTTGTGACCGAAAATGAAAGCAAATGTGGTTATGTGATCTAACATATGGTACTATTTATATTCAGAAATGTGGTTGCAGATTATTAATAAAAATAATTTTTCAGAACTTTGTTTCTCTCCTTTACTGAGCGGAACAAATAACTGTAGAGTTGCATGTCCTCTCTCAATTCAACCCTGCTTGATTGGTTGGCTCTGTTGGTGGCTAACGTATAGAACCTTTTGTGAAACTGGTGTTTTGCCAATTTTTCTTACCCTGTCAACATTGTGTGTCAAAACTCTGCCTGCCAATGTCTTAGGCTGAGCCTTGCCAGAAACAAACTTGTTATTATCCTAACAAGTGGAGAAGTGAGGACTTCAAAAGTATGCTACTTATAGGCAATACTTGAATCAACATACACTGGCAGACAGAGGCATGGTGGGTAGTGAGTATAGAGACTCTTTAGAGACTTGGTGTGTCAAACATTTTTATTTAAAATTTCATAACTGATGTCCTAAATACTTTGTAGCTATTCCTAATGTATGGTTTTAAGTTTATACTGTTAGTGAGCCACTTGTATATAATTAAAGAAATAACTCTGGACGGTACTGAACAATGTAACAACTTTTGATGAGAACGGAAAGCCCCGTTGGCCAATCAAATTAATTATACAGTAATCCCTCCTCGATCGCGGGGGTTGCGTTCCAGAACCCCCCGTGATAGATGAAAATCCGCAAAGTAGAAACCATATGTTTGTATGGTTATTTTTATATATTTTAAGCCCTTATAAACTCTCCCACACTGTTAACATTATTAGAGCCCTCTAGCCATGAAATAACACCCTTTAGTCCAATGTTTCCCAACCTCGGTCCTGACGGCTCACTGTGGCTGCAGGTTTTTGTTCCAACCAGACTCACAATTGGTGATAACACTGAGCTCCTTTAATTAGCTGGTATTATTTTTCTTTAATTCTACATTCAGAAAGGCACAGCAGCATGATTTTTACATTTATAAGACATTTTTAGAATATTTCTAATTTTGCTATTGATTTAAATGCTTAACTCTCTTTTGTTGACTTCATTATATTTTGCCCTTTCTCTGTGCAGTTTTCCCCCTTCTTTATATCTTATTAATGACAATTAAAAATGAGCAGAGCAGACATGCTGACAAACACCACTGAATCATGAAAGGCTGCAACTACTTTAGCGCCAGACCCACTAATTAGTAAATAATGGATTAATTAAACAATTAGAACACCTAGAAACGTAGAATGAAAGTCAAGATGAAAATATTGTCAAAAAGACATTACTGTATTCCCATATAACTGCTTGATACATTTTAATATATATATATATATATTTACCAAACATAGTTTTCTAATTTTGATATTGTTCCCAAAACACAGAACTTGGGTAATAACACTTAATTAGCCCAGGAGTTCAATTAAAAACAGAAGCTGGTTGGAACAAAATCCTGGAGCCACAGGGGGTCCCGGGACCGAGTTTGGGAAACGCTGCTTTAGTCAAAAGTTTAAACTGCCCTCTATGACAAGACAGAGATGACAGTTCTTTCTCACAATTAAGAGAATGCAAACATATCTTCTCTTCAAAGGAGCGCTGTCAAGAGCAGAGAATTTAACAGAGAGCGAGAGAGAAAAGCAAACAATCAAAAAATCAATATGTGCTGTTGCACACTGCGATAAAGCAGTCGCAACAGAAGTGAGCAATGTGAAGGTAGTCTTTCCGCATTTTTAGAGTGGCGTCCGTATCTTCTAGGCAAACAGCCTCTGTGCAAACAGCCCCTCTGCTCTCACCCCTTCCGTCAGGAGCAGAGAACGTCAGAGAGAGTGAGAGAGACAGAGAAAAGCAAACAATCAAGCACCGCTCGGGAAGCACATCGTATATCATTGAGGAATTTTATTTAATACGTAATACGTGCTCTGATTGGGTAGCTTCTAAGCCATCCGCCAATAGTGTCCCTTGTATGAAATCAACTGGGCAAACAAACTGAGGAAGCATGTAACATTTAAAAGACCCATTGTCCGCAGAAATCCACGAACCAGCGAAAAATCCGTGATATATATTTAGATATGCTTACATTTAAAATCCGCAATGGAGGAAAGTCGTGAAAGTTGAAGCGCGATATAACGAGGGATCACTGTACACCAATATGAATGCATTCTGAATATTTTGTGTAGTTAATGTTTAAAACCTGTCATTATTTGGCAAGTGCTTTTATTTAAAGCAACTTACAAAGTTCGTAGTTGAACTGGTCCCAGATTTCAACATTTGCATATTGAGAGACTTGCTGAAGGTTATTTTGGTGAACAAATGGCAGCCTTGTTAGTTGCAGGCTAATGCCTGGACCACTAGGAGTGTATGAGGTGAGCCAGTGGTGGTGCTGTTCTTGAGGTCAGTGGTCTTATGCTGTGCTAGTTAATTAAACAAACTTCTAATTAGACATTTTTAGGTAGTTATTTTGCCATTCTAGTAGGTTACATATTATTCTTTACTTTCTCCTATACGAAGTATAGGGAAAGTATTGTAATCGTCCAAAGACTTGATGTCAAGATTTTGATGAATCTCGACGTTTTAGACCTCCCTGACTTTCTCGTATACAAAGTATAGGGAAAGTATTGGAATTCGAGATTTTAATAAATCTCGACGTTTTAGACCTCCCCGAGTCTGAAAATACAATTTTTGGAATTGTGTGTGTGTAAACAACACCTTCACTTAGGTCAACCAAAGTTTGCATACAAGTACTAGATACAAAACGTAGATTTCTATAATCTTTTGGCCAATTGTTTTAACTTGTTACAGTCTGCAGTCTTTTGCCAAAGTGATAGTTACTTGGCTTCTCATACTTTCATTTTTGTAGTAATTCACATTTACTTATAACTGAAATTGTATGCGTTATTCTCAAATGTCAATCTGCAACATTTCAAACACAAGTGATTTTCCCAGTGCTCTAAGTGTCTTTATTGTATTAGTAATAGTCAAATCCTAATTTACTTATACTTGTTGTGGTAATATTTATTATATAGGTAGTTTTCAATTACTAATAGTTTAAAGTTGACATGTTGCTCTTGTCTCAGTCTGCAGTATTTTGAATGAGTGTTATTTCATCTGTGCCTCTAATCCTTTTATTGTTATAGAACTTTTTTTTCTGTTATAATTCAGATTTTGCATGTGAATCTAAATTTGTAGTTGCTGCGTGTCAGTTCCCCTGTGCTTCCTATTTCGGTAATTTTCATTTATAAATAGCTCAAATTTGATATTCATCTCAACGTGCACTCTTTTCAAACATTTGTGAGTTTCCATTTGCTTTTCATACCTGACTACTGCATGTTGACCTTGGCCTATTCAGCTGTTTCTCAGGTTATTTGTCTCCTAATGAGGCGTTCATCCATCCATCCAATTTTTGATGAAACCATGGCCCAGTCAGCCCTTGTTAGCAATCTCATTCACTTTAAATCCAAACACACTTGGTCACTAATGGCCAACCAAGCACATCCTTTGAGGCTCTTATCTGAAGAGCACACCTCAGGTGTTGAAGAGTCTTGTCAAGGATCAAAACCTTGAAGAAGCCACCCTGTTTAACTCCAAGAAGAAAAATGCTTGGAATAGTTTAGCGTTAAATATGCTAACTTTTTAACTTCGACTAATTGCCATTGAAATTCCTATTAACCTGGGTTAGGTCCCCAGTTAGTTTCCTCTTCTGAAGTAGTTCTAAAAATCTTTAAGCATGTAGCCGCTGATGTATAAAGCGAAGTCAGGCACGGGTAAGATGCTTGTCAAAGAAATCTCACAGTCCAAAAGTTTGTTTTAAAATATTTAGTGAAAGTTAAAAGCAAATAATCCACACAAGAATAAAAGAAAAATAGTTACACACGAAGAATAAAGACAAAAAAAAGGAAAAATGTATCTTCTATAAACTTAGCTTTTCTTGAGAAGCTTTGGTTATTTCTGTACTTAAACGTTAATTATTTCTTTCTATACTTAAAGGTTCTTAATTTCTTCTTCTGTATGCCTTAAACATACGGTTCAACACTTAAATCTTTTATTTTACGAGTTACTTCACACTTCAAGGCCCGTAGGCGTTGGCACATAGACATGTGCCCAGGCAAGCACAATCACGAGCACAAACAAGAACACATTTAAAAACCGTATATCTCTATACCTTACACAAGACAAGGCTACACACTAACTGGAGATTATTGTTTTAGTCAAAACTGTTAGAAATGGCAGGGAAATACCAACAGAATTGTATTCACGGGGGTTACAGGAACCTCCCATACTTTATGCATTATCATCTAGTAAAATATTTGTGAATTTTATAGAACTAGGAAAATGGCTCTTACAAAGAAGGATTGGTATTTTCAGGAGAAAAAAAAAGAAAGTATTTACATTTACATATATTCATTTAAAAGACACTGTTATCCAAAACAACTTACAAAAGATGTCATCATAATCGAGTAAACGCAAGTCTGAGGGTTAATTTGGGATGTCATGGATAGTTGAGGAGGTGGAGGGTTTAGGAGAAGAGGGGTTGAATGTAGAGATTGAGCTACAAGTTTCAGACGGGTTGATTATCCAGTTTTGAAATAAGCTGTAGCTGTGCCATCCATGCTTGATTAGTAGTAGGACAGGATCAGTTGATGATGCTGTTTTAACTTTTCAGTGGTTAAGGGCACATTATCAAGTTTAGAAGACTTCTAGTCAGACTCTCTTCACAACAGATGACTGCTTTGTTTGGTGCAAGATAGTCAGTAGTCCAAATCATATACTGTAAAGCGGGTGTCGAACTCCAGTCCGGGTGGGCGCAGTGGCTGCAGGTTTTCATTCTTGCCATCTTCTTCATTAGTGACCACTTTTGCGGCTGATTACTTCTTTTATTTAACTTAACTCGGCCCCTTAGTTGTTTCTTTTCCTTAATTAGCAGCCAAACAATAAGGAGACACAAAACAAGCCAGCTCACCTGTGCCCATCACACAATATGTGAAAATAACTAAAAGTGAAGGTCTCAGTAAGACTGATTTCGAGGTCACCAAAACATTTTGAAGGTGTTATTAGAAAAACAGAACATCAACAGTTTTGGAAGTGTCTGCTGTGGCAGAATGTGAGCAGCAACAAGCTGTGGAATTAAATAACGGGCTTAATTAACAAAATCAGCTTCTCATTAAGAAAATGATTGGAGTTTGAAGCCCCAGTTTAGCTGGTCATCTGTTGGCTCGTTTCACGTCTCATTTCTGTGTGGCTGCCATTTAATGAAGAAGTGAATCTATTCAGAGGACTGAATCCTTAAAAACAGGGCTATTAAAATGAAGGAAAAGAAGTT
The DNA here is from genome assembly GCF_016835505.1 of Polypterus senegalus. Lineage (NCBI taxonomy): Eukaryota > Metazoa > Chordata > Cladistia > Polypteriformes > Polypteridae > Polypterus > Polypterus senegalus. The sequence continues at coordinate 222,044,983 of NC_053157.1, forward strand.
AATTAGCAGTGAAAACTACTCACTGATTAGGAAAAGGGTTACAATGAAAACCTGTAGCCACTGCGGCCCTCCAGGCTCGGAGTTTAACACCCCTGCTGTAAAGTCATGAAAATAGAAGTGGGTACGGAAAGTATTCAGGCCCCTTGAATTTTTCACTCTTTGTTATATTGCAGCCATTTGCTAAAATCATTTAAATTAATTTTTCCTCATTAATGTACACACAGCACCCCATATTGACAGACAAAAAAGAATTTTTGAAATTGTTGCAGATTTATTAAAAAGAAAAACTGAAATATCACATGGTCCTAAGTATTCAGACCCTTTGCTCAGTATTTAGTAGAAGCACCCTTTTGAGCTAATACAGCCATGAGTCTTCTTGGGAAAGATGCAACAAGTTTTTCACACCTGGATTTGGGGATCCTCTGCCATTCCTCCTTGCAGATCCTCTCCAGTTCTGTCAGGTTGGATGGTAAACGTTGGTGGACAGCCATTTTTAGGTCTCTCCAGAGATGCTCAATTGGGTTTAAGTCAGGGCTCTGGCTGGGCCATTCAAGAACAGTCACAGAGTTGTTGTGAAGCCACTCCTTCGTTATTTTAGCTGTGTGCTTAGGGTCATTGTCTTGTTGGAAGGTAAACCTTCGGCCCAGTCTGAGGTCCTTAGCACTCTGGAGAAGGTTTTTGTCCAGGATATCCCTGTACTTGGTCGCATTCATCATTCCCTCGATTGCAACCAGTCGTCCTGTCCCTGCAGCTGAAAAACACCCCACAGCATGATGCTGCCACCGCCATGCTTCACTGTGGGGACTGTATTGGACAAGTGATGAGCAGTGCCTGGTTGTCTCCACACATACAGCCAAAAGTTCTATCTTGGTCTCATCAGACCAGAGAATCTTATTTCTCACCATCTCAGAGTCCTTCAGGTGTCTTTTAGCAAACTCCATGCGGGCTGTCATGTGTCTTGCACTGAGGAGAGGCTTCCGACAGGCCACTCTGCCATAAAGCCCTGACTGGTGGAGGGCTGCAGTGATGGTTGACTTTCTACAACTTTCTCCCATCTCCTGACTGCATCTCTGGAGCTCAGCCAAAGTGATCTTTGGGTTCTTCTTTACCTCTTTCACCAAGGCTCTTCTCCCCCGGTAGCTCAGCTTGGCCGGGCGGCCAGCTCTAGGAAGGGTTCTGGTCGTCCCAAACGTCTTCCATTTAAGGATTATGGAGGCCACTGTGCTCTTGGGAACCTTAAGTGCAGCAGAAATTTTTTTGTAACCTTGGCCAGATCTGTGCCTTGCCACAATTCTGTCTCTGAGCTCTTCAGGCAGTTCCTTTGACCTCATGATTCTCATTTGCTCTGACATGCATTGTGAGCTGTAAGGTCTTATATAGACAGGTGTGTGGCTTTCCTAATCAAGTCCAATCAGTATAATCAAACACAGCTGGACTCAAATGAAGGTGATCTCAAGGATGATCAGAAGAAATGGAAAGCACCTGAGTTAAATATATGAGTGTCACAGCAAAGGGTCTGAATACTTAGGACCATGTGATATTTCAGTTTTTCTTTTTTAATAAATCTGCAACAATTTCAAAAATTCTTTTTTTTTTTGTCTGTCAATATGGGGTGCTGTGTGTACATTAATGAGGAAAAAAATTAATTTAAATGATTTTAGCAAATGGCTGCAATATAACAAAGAGTGAAAATTGAAGGGGTCTGAATACTTTCCGTGACGCACTGTATCTTGAAAAGGCTGCTGATGTTGCATATGATGTGTACCAAAGAAACAAAAGTGAGGGAAGATGATTAACTTTAGGATGTATATTTCATAGTCTTTTAATGCATCTGTCTAGCTGGAGAACAAATGTGTTTGTCCATCCATTTTCTAACCCGCTGAATCGAATACAGGGTCACGGGGTCTGCTGGAGCCAATCCCAGCCAACACAGGGCACAAGGCAGGAACCAATCCAGGGCAGGGTGCCAACCCACCCAGGACACACACAAACACACACACTAGGGCCAATTTAGAATTGCCAATCCACCTAACCTGCATGTCTTTGGACTGTGGGAGGAAAGCGGAGCGCCCGGAGGAAAACCCACGCAGACACGGGAGAACATGCAAACTCCACGCAGGGAGGACCCGGAAGCGAACCTGGGTCTCCTAACAGCGAGACAGCAGCACTACCACTGCGCCACCGTGCCGCCCACAAATGTGTTTGTGTTTCATCTAATCCAGGGGACTCATGTATAAACAGTGCGCACACACAAAAATGTTGCATATACCCATTTCCACGCTCACTTCAGATGTATAAAAACTAAATTTGGAGTAGAGCCACGCAGATTTGCACGGCAGCCTCAAACCATGCATGCATAAGTTTCTGCTCGATTTTGCAAACAGGCAGCATCCAACATCAAATAAGTGCTACTGTTTCTGTGGTCTGCCTTTCTTTCTATAGATTCACATCCACGTCGTCCAGTTCCTAACCTTTCATTTTCTTTCCTCACATAACCGATCATCACATGATAAGCATCTTTGTAGTTGTTACTTTGCCTACACATGTTGAATACATGCTTTAATTTATTCCATCATTAAAATGATAAGAAGTATACATCAAGTTCAAAGAGCTGTAATATCATGATTGTAATCTGCGTGGTGATCACTGCTCGCGCTCCTGTCGGTGTAAGAAAAACCCTGTTTAAGAAACATGGAGTGATTAACGACTAGGTTAGGGAATACTTAAAATACAAAGCATTTAACGTGCTACTTTAGTTACCATGGGGTTTGTGAAAGTCTAGTAAATTAAACATTGATTTTAAAATGCAGTTTATGACGTCCTTCTTTAATGATAAAATAAATTACTTAGATTAAAGTGGAAATTTTGAGATGAAAGCCACCAAATAGTACGCTTTTCCATGCCTACACTAAAAAAGTACCTAAATTTCACATTTGCTTAAATTCTTCTTTTTCCTCATGCTTTTGCCATTGTCTTTTAACAAAACACTGAATGGAAGTAGCTATTTATATTGATTTGTATGTTCAAATAGGCAAAATTCTGGGAGGAGTCTGGTGGTGCTGTAGGTCGTGCATGTGAATTAAAATTCACGTTGACTATGCCTCTGAGATTTTTTTTGTGCATAAACACATTTCCAGTTTTATCCATACACCCTATTTTAGTATGAATTTCATACACAGCGTTTAATATACTGCTCAAAAAAATTAGAAGCACACTTTTTAATAGCATCAAGTCAATGAAACTTCTGTGCTATTGATCTGGTCAGTTAAGTAGCAGAGGGTTATCAATACATGCCATTGCCAGAAGGTTTGCTGTGTCTCCCAGCACAGTCTCAAGGGCATGGAGGAAATTTCAGGAGACAGGCAGTTACTCTAGGAGAGCTGGACAGGGCCTTAGGCCCCTACCTCCAGTTGGTAATTTCTCTTTGGAATAGGCCAAATGGATATGCACTCAGAGCCTCTCAAAATTGGACTCCATTGCTTCTACATGGCTGACTACTGCATTGACCATTAATCCAATTCGACTTTCTGAGGGTGGCTCTGGGGCCTGCATCCATCCATCCAATTTTTGATGAAACCATGGCCCAGTCAGCCCTTGTTAGCAATCTCATTCACTTTAAATCCAAACACACTTGGTCACTAATGGCCAACCAAGCACATCCTTTGAGGCTCTTATCTGAAGAGCACACCTCAGGTGTTGAAGAGTCTTGTCAAGGATCAAAACCTTGAAGAAGCCACCCTGTTTAACTCCAAGAAGAAAAATGCTTGGAATAGTTTAGCGTTAAATATGCTAACTTTTTAACTTCGACTAATTGCCATTGAAATTCCTATTAACCTGGGTTAGGTCCCCAGTTAGTTTCCGTACGCACTGTATCTTGAAAAGGCTGCTGATGTTGCATATGATGTGTACCAAAGAAACAAAAGTGAGGGGAAGATGATTAACTTTAGGATGTATATTTCATAGTCTTTTAATGCATCTGTCTAGCTGGAGAACAAATGTGTTTGTGTTTCATCTAATCCAGGGGGCTCATGTATAAACAGTGCGCACACACAAAAATGTTGCATATGCCCATTTCCACGCTCACTTCGAGATGTATAAAAACTAAAACTATTAACGACTGGGTTGGGGAATACTTAAAATACGAAGCATTTAACGTGCTACTTTAGTTACCATGGGGTTTGTGAAAGTCTAGTAAATTAAACATTGATTTTAAAATGCAGTTTATGACGTCCTTCTTTAATGATAAAATAAATTACAAGATTAAAGTGGAAATTTTGAGATGAAAGCCACCAAATAGTACGTTTTTCCATGCCTACACTTTAATAAGCAGTACCTAAATTTCACATTTTTCCTCATGCTTTTGCCATTGTCTTTTAACAAAACACTGAATGGAAGTAGCTATTTATATTGATTTGTATGTTCAAATAGGCAAAATTCTGGGAGGAGTCTGGGTGGTGCTGTAGGCTCGTGCATGTGAATTAAAATTCACGTTGACTATGCCTCTGAGATTTTTTTTTTTGTGCATAAACACATTTCCAGTTTTATCCATACACCCTATTTTAGTATGAATTTCATACACAGCGTTTAATATACTGCTCAAAAAAATTAGAAGCACACTTTTTAATAGCATCAAGTCAATTAAACTTCTGTGCTATTGATCTGGTCAGTTAAGTAGCAGAGGGGTTATCAATACATGCCATTGCCAGAAGGTTTGCTGTGTCTCCCAGCACAGTCTCAAGGGCATGGAGGAAATTTCAGGAGACAGGCAGTTACTCTAGGAGAGCTGGACAGGGCCTTAGAAGGTCCTTAACCCATCAGCAGGACTGACCAGTATTTGCTCCTTTGGGCAAGGAGGAACAGGATGAGCACTGCCAGAGCCTACAAAATGACCTCCAGCAGGCCACTGGTGTGAATGTCTCTGACCAAATAATCAGAATCAGACTTCATGAGGGTGGCCTGAGGGCCTGACGTACTCTAGTGGGCCCTGAGCTTACTTCCCGCCTTACACCGTGGAGCTCGATTGGCATTTGCCATAGAATACCAGTATTGGCAGGTCCACCACTGGTGCCCTTTGCTTTTCTAAAATGATAGCAGGTTCACCCTGAGCACACGTGACCTACATGAAAGGATCTGGAGAAGCCGAGGAGAACGTTATGCTGCCATTAACATCGTTCACCATGACCGGTTTGGTGGTGGGTCAGTGATGGTATATCTAGGGAGGTATATCCATAGAGGGATGTACAGACCTCTACAGGATTGACAACGGCACCTTGACTGCCATTTGCTATCGGGATGAAATCCTTGGACCCATTGTCAGACCCTATGCTGGTGCAGTGGGTCCTGTGTTCCTCCTGGTGCACCACAAGGCATTGTCCTCATGTGTTTGCGAGAGTATACAGGCATTTCATGGAGGATGAAAGAATTGATACCATTGACTGGCCCCCACATTTACTCATCTGACCTAAATTCAATAGAACACCTCTGTGACATTATGTTTCAGTCCATCCGACGCCGTCAGGTTGTCTGTCCAGGAGCTTAGTGATGCCCTGGTCCAGATCTGGGAGGAGATCCCCCAGAACACTATCCGGCATCTCATTAGTAGCATGAACCCCAACCAATGTTGTCAGGCATGCATACAAGCACATGGGAGGCCATAGAAACTACTGAGTATGATTTATTTGGAATTGCTGCAATGAAATTTTGGCAATATGGACAAGCCTGCCGCATCATTTTTTCTTTTTGATTTTCGAGGTGTCTTTGAATTCAGCCCCCTGTAGGTTGATCATTTTCGTTTCCATTAAACGATGTGGCATCCTTTTGCTCCTAACATATTACTTTATCAGTCCATATCAGTAGAGATACCCAGCAGGATTTTTTTTTCCCATTGAGATCTGATGTGTTTTCAAAGTATTCCTTTAATTTTTTTGAGCAATCTACAGTATATAAAGCCTTAGGTATGTGAGAGAACCCATAAGTAAGTGGGACTAAAGAAGCTATCCATAGTGGTGGTCCACTCATTTAAATCAGTCGAACAAAACTGTCATGATCTGCTTTTTTGAACACTATTTTTTTTTTGGTGTTGAACGTGGTGTCATCAACACAAGTGCATTGTTTTCCAGATGCCGCCATTGTGCTTTTGGTTTTCATGGCCTGTGTTTTCACTGTTACCAAGGCATGTGGTCGATCACGTAACATGCAATTAATGTGACATACCATGTCATCACAGCCCACCTGTATAAGAATGGCAGCACATGTCTTCACATCCTTGCTCTGGCTTGAAGATTTCTGTTGTTTTTATCTGAAAGTTTTTGCTTTTAGGAGTTGAAGGAAGGTTTTGTGGTTTTAGTGCCTGTTTTTTCTAGTCTATTTTTTATGTTTTTTGTCACCTGCCTGTTCAGCAACTATTCTTTGCGTCTACCTTTCAAGCTGTTTCTAATTCCCCATTTATTTAATCAATTGCATTTTGGCTGTCTTTTTTTTTTTTAAACAGTGGCGAGAATGTATAAAGGGTTCAGAAGGGGCTGTGACATGAAAAGCTCTGGAGACACTGACAACCGTCCCCTATCACTCTCATGCCACTTGTGCTTTAAACCAGCCTTCTAGTGTATTGTCAGTTTTAGAGGATGTGACTGAGCAAAGCCACCATTGCATTGTTTTTCTGGTATCATTTTTAGTTCACACCTCATTCTTCCGCCTGGGGCACAAACCCACAAGATTTACCTACTGCAACATCAAGCTAATGGGAGTGTGTTTTGAAAAGCGTCCAGGACAAGTTACAGCATTCTTCATGCAGTACTTTATGAAGCTACTAGATTGTTCAGTTGGTGTTGCAGGATTAGTCTTCGGAAAGCACTTTGCCTTCTCCACATGACCTTGCCTCTAGAAAAATGCACCTTGAGAACCTTGGTAAATTAATACAATGGTTCTCCCATTCAATTGGGGCAAATCGGGGACTCCAATTCCTTTTTTTAATTGGACTTCTTCCATAGTTATGGAAGCTGTTGTTCCGAGTCTCTGTCTCTATTTTTGTTTCTTGTATCAATTCAGAATTTACAGACTGGTTATGGTAAATCTTTAGTGAATGAAGCAGGACTCTGAAGAAGATGTAGACCATTTGTGCTGAAATAAAAAAAACTTGCACTGTGAATACTAAAAAGTCTCAATATGTTAAAAGAACTGGCCACTCTGTACGCATTCGTTCCCAGTGTTGCACATAAACCACTTGTCAACCCATCAAAGATATTTTTGCCTCCTCTTTATACAAAACGTTGACCGATTAAACATTTCATAAAGTGATTATCAAGGAAGGTGTTTGATTTCAATACTGGAGACCGATGTTTCCATGAAAAACAGATCCCAATATTAAGGAAGGCCACAGATCGAACACGTCGTCAGTTATCATTGGTTTGAAGGTCTGCTAGTTGGGCATCAGGAACTGGCATGGAATGAATTCAAGGAATTTCTACAGAAAGTTCTTGGCAACTACTGAGCCCCAAACTACATCCATCTGGTTACTAACAAACATCAAGCATGCAAAACCATCCAGTGCAAACAGGTCGCTGTAGCAAGAAGATTATTTGTGCCAAATGTAATCACCAGTTCAGCTGAGAGAGAGAGAGAGAGACAGAGACTACCGGGGTGATTGACAAATGACAGCTATAAGTCAGGTTAGGGAGATGAAGACGTGTAAACGTGTAAAGGACACAAGCAGGTTACTTTAGATGCTGATGTCTGCTTGACCAATATGGTTATAAACCCCATAGTCTGTATTAACAACCAGCCAGTTCTTCTGGTAGTCACCCATATCTGACATGAATTCTATGAATATGTAATTATATAGTGTTTATAATGACGAGGATCCAGCACAGCGGCAGAAGCATCTCACTATACCACCGACATTCCTCGCTACTGGATGGGACATCTGTGTGTCAGCATTCTCCCACTTGGCTGGGTTGTCCATTTGCTTCTCTCTGGCCTGACTATGTGTGTATACAAGATTATGCATTATATTCTGGGAATATAATATTTCTTAAAGCAAGTTAAACACATATATCTGTTATATCTGTTATTATTCCTTATTTCTCTCTTGTAATTATTTTCCACCACGAGTGCAAAAGGGATAGTATTGGTTCTAGTCAATTCAGCATCGAGAAACACATCTGTTATACTACATTTTTCTTTATGTCACTATATCTGGACAATACTGTTATGAGTTTTATTCACATGTGCATGTTAAATTTGGCACACAGGGGCGCAGCAGTTAGAATTGCTAGCCAAGCATTGGATTAGATAGCCAAAGACAACTGGAGGCTTGTATAGTCAGCTTAAACACAGGATAGGGTATTTCTGTCCTCTGTCAGCACAAAATCTTTTTCCTCATTGGGGTAATGAGAATCGGCATGTAAGCACTATGATATTTCTGTATTTTGTGGAGGAGGAATTCAGCCCTTGTTTGAAGACAGAGAAGACCAGTAAATGAAGCAAGACATTATAAAAGGCTTGGACAGCAGCCAGACCCTTAGAGGCGGTATCAACAAAGTTCGAAGAAAAACCTCCCAGCGTGCAGGACGAGAAAATGGCTGACTGTGTTGATCCAGATTTCCCACCTGGATTAAGTCTGTCCATGTGCCTCCCCGTCTGTAACCGCGTAACCGTCAGTAAATGTAAGCTAAAAGATATTTTTTCTCATGTGATTCTTGTACCGCTGTAATCACGATGGGAGGGATATTTCTGGTTTATTATGATATTGTTTAATTATTTAATATGCCACAATTTCAAAAGAACACATTTCAAAGAGAGCTAATTAATGCCTCTTCAGGAAACAACATCCTAGGAGAGAAACAGCACCCTCTGCTGGATATAGATACCAAAGATTATTTTTGTGCTTTTGAACTTAAACAACGTCTGTGCTAATCTCGGTGCACTTAATAACAAATATGTTGAATAGTTGCACCAGAGTATCACAAACAGAGGTTTAATCGCAAGCAGAATCCATGAATGCTGGCCAAATATTGTTAGTCATTGAAGAAAGATGCATCAGATGCTAAGTACAAATGAAAATCATCCCATCATTTTTTTATCAGATGAACTAATGCAATGTGTCGGCATCATTAAGTGACTAAACACACTACATTAGGTAAAAGTGAGTTTTGTGTTTCTCCTATGTGATACAATCAATCTAAAATTAAATTTGTGTTCTATCATAATCATCATGAAGGAAAACTTTTGTAAGCCATGGTGTTTGGCTTTTTAGTATTTTGTTGTTATTAATGTTCTGGTTATTTAAACTACAATAGGCATCTCAAGCATTCCTAAGAGAGCTATTTCAGTGCAAATCTGTGGCCATCAAGTGCTAAATGTACAGTCAGACACCACACATCAGATTTAGATTCTCAAGATGATGGTGAATTCGGAGCTTCTTGAATTATCGTAACTGCTTGGTACCGTAATTTGTTTTTTTCAGATTTACATTCATTTGCTTGGCAGATGCTTTTATCCAAAGTGACTTACAAAAGAGGTACACATAATCAAGTAACATATGGCTAGAGCCTGTTTGTTCAGCAAGTGTAATAGAACAGGTAACAAATGTTAATTGCCACATGTGAAAAGACGTGATAATTTACAATCAAAAATTGTAATTGATAAAGCATTTAAACTTAAAACAACATAATAAACAGCAATGTAACGGATCACAGAGCAAAGGATTTTTTTAAATCAATTAGACAGATATATTCGCAGAACAGATGGGTTTTCATTTGCTTCCCAACCCCTTATCAAGCGGGGTCATTTTTGCTAAATCGCTTGTAATTCGACCTCTCCAAATTAGAATCATTGCTGTTATTGAACTATCTGGAGTATAAACACATGTTTGGTCTCTTTGTAAAGGTAACATTCTCTAGTTTCACCCTTAGTAGTCAGAATCACTGTAGGTGTGACTGATCAAAAGTTATGCACATTAGAACTCACAAAAAAAATGAATTTTTTTGTTCTCACCTAAGTTTTTTTATGAAAATAAAGGAAAATAAAGCTGCAGGTGGGGACAGAAACACACTATGTACCAACAGAATAACTTGTTGACTACTCACATTTCAAATTTGAAAAGAATACCTGTAAAAATGACATTTTTACACCAGTTTTTATGTGGGCATGTCCAGGTGCTTTTTAGAGGGACCATTATCCACATTTTGGAACGTATGGAAAAAGTGTAATAACTTTTGAATGCTTCAACCCACAGATATCAATGAGGGCTCTACTGAAAGCTTACACCTAAAGGAATCTATATCTACACACAGTGTCACTCTATTAGTTATAAAAATAATAAAAACAATAAAAAATACACATTTCAATATAAAAATAGTCAATACAAGTCTTATGGGCCAAAAATATATTTATATTTTGTACTTTTTTTTTTATAAAATGCACACAAACTATATACATTTCTTTTACAAACTGTTACAACACAGCTCAGCGTTTTTCCATGTGCCACAGGTGGCAGCAATCCCTAGCAGGCAGAAAGCACAAGGGCGTGTCACATGTCGCTTTCTGCCATTAGACGTCTCCTGGGCCGATTGAATACTTTCACGCCGCGTACATGCCTCTAATACTTTTAATCGAGAGTGTATTCACGTTTATCTGTACTTTTATCCATATTTAAAATGCGAAAAAACTTGGTGAAATCACAATAAACAACCACGCACCAAGTCTGCAGACTGGCACGAATGCCACCTTCGCGCAGCTCCGATCGTTTTGTTTACAAGTTAGTATGGCAAGTTACATATTTACGTGCTCAGCTGCTCATTGGCTGTAAGTTTTGAGTGTCACTCACAGTGTCCAATCAAACTGGTAGATTCTACCAGGGTTTGGAGTTGTACGTCATCGTTCAGCTGTCTGTGACACTCGTTGGCTATACGAGGTGCCAGTCAACCCCAGACCCGTCGTAATTGGCACACTTAGGTGTCAATCAGAAGCTAACATTTCCGTGTAACATGCTGTAGCATGGTTATCGCCGACAGAAACAAATTACTTCTGATATGATCAATAGAAATGAAAAAAAATGACGTAGCTAGTCTCAAGTTATGAAACGTTTTCTGGAGTTTTTGTCCCTTTGAGGATATATCGTGTGTTTTGGACCTAATCCTTTTACTGGATTATATTCGCTGGAGCCTTACGGACAGAATGAGATCAATATTGCTCGGAAATATTGATGTTTGACTTGCAGAGGGTCTTCAAAGGTAGGGAAAGTCAACTCTTAAAAGTATGTACTTCTCTGTAAAAAAGGCTTTAGTGTCAGTGCTGTGGTTGTTGTGTGTCAAAATGGTTTATATCATCAGAAAGACGAGACTTTGAAGTTTCATTTGATGGGTAGTATGTCGAGATGCATGACAGATGGACATGCACACATGGCTGTAACGTTGTCAAAATGCTGTTATGTCCCGGGACCGGTACGTGTGCACGTTAAGGTTTAAATACATTGAGGGAGTCAGCAATACAAATGGAGGTGGGCAGCCCTTTCCACCAACTGGTAACTACACAGGAAGGGAGTCTGGATTGAGACTTGATACCACACAGAATTGGCATCACCTGATGCTGTTCCCTGGCAGACCTAAGGGGGTGAGAAGGAGCACAGCGCTTCACCAGTGTCTCCACATTCTCAGGTGCTGACCCACTGACTACTCTGTAGGCAAGCATCAGGAATTTGAACTTCATGCATGTGGCTACATGGAATCAATGTAGAGACCAGAAGAGAGGAATTGGTTAAATTCAAAATGGGCCATTGCATTCTGGACCATCTGCAGTGGCTATATAGCACATGAGGATACTCCTGCCAGGAGTGAATTGCTGTTGTCTAGACGCGACAAGACCAAAGCCTGGACCAGAAGTTGTGCTGCATACTCTGTCACAAAAGGTCTGATCTTGCTGATGTTGTACAATGTGAACCTGAATGAATGAGAAGCCGTAGAAATGTGGTCAGGAAAAGAGAGCTGCTCATCAAAAGTTGCGTACTGACCTGGTGGGTGTTAGCAACAATGAGCCAAGCTGTACAGAGATAGGGAATTGAACAGATTGGCTGGCTGGGATCACAAAAAAATTATTTTTGCCAGGTTGACCTGTAGATGGTGGTCCTTCATCCAGGTTGAGATATCAGTATGATATGCAGAGACTAGCTGACACCGTATTGTCCTCCAGTGAGAACAACAGGTATTGATTGCTGTGTATTATCCGCATGGCACTGATAAGAGAATGGGATTGGATAATGGAGCAGAGCAAGTGGTGTACAGACAGAAAAGTAGAGGACCCAGCACCGATCCTTGGGGTACACCTGTACTTGTCTGGTGTGCCTTTGACAACACTCCTCGCCAGGACTCAAACCATCTGAGAGCAGTCCCAGCGATGCCAAAGGTCAGAGAGGGTGGCAAGAAGGATGTCATGGTTGACCATGTCAAAGGCAGAAGAGAGATCTTGGAGGATCAGGACCGATGACGCAAGTTGTAGCTGTTAGCCACCGTTAGACACCCGACAGGATGGTGAATTCAGGGCTTCTTGAATTAACGTAGCTGCTTGGTACAGTAATTCATTTTTGCACTCGTATCTGACAAGGACTCATTACCCTGAGCAGGCCGTTTCTTTGCTTTGGGAATCCTGTGGCTTAGAAACTTGCACAAAGCTGTTGCTGTACATGTAACTCTTTTGACGATACACCAGTCAGATTGCACCTTTTCAACTTTGATGGGTGAAAATGAAATCTGTCATGTTGTATGCGGTGTCCCTGAAATAAAGAAACAATTAAATACTGCACATAAAGAACTAAGCAATAAAAAACATTTTGACACATTTAGTTATTTATGCTTACATCACTGCATTTTACTTATTGTAATGTTTGACAATGCATTTATTTATTTGCATATCTATATATATATAATTCACGCAAGACAGTGCCCCGCCTGCCAACTTACCGAGCCCCGCCCACCAACAATTCACTACACACGACACAACAGAGCCCTGCCCGCCAACTCAAACCCTCCTACTGCCACACTCGCAAACTGTTTTACATGCTGCATACAGTGATTCCCAACCGAGACAAACTTTGTTGACTTACCCGCCCGCCTGACTGTTACCAGCATTCACCACAATGTACTGGAGTGTTAAACTATCGCAGCCTATACCTCACAAACTGCCCTTATTCCCCGGATGTCGGATACGCATGCACTCAAGACAGAGCCCCGTCGCTTTCATCTGTGTACAGTCCACATGCACCTGTGCGCCATGTTGAATGTTCATTTTCCAAACACATCCTGAGTTGCTTTGGTCTGTGCTACAGTCTACATGCACCTCTGAGCCACATTGACTGTTCATTTTCCAAACATGGCCACCACTTCAGATATAATTCATGGAAACAACACTTCTTTCAATGTTATACAAATTCCCGCATCAGGTAACTGTTTGTTTCTATCAGTCAGATATTTTTGGAAAAATGTCATCGACGAAACTTTTGCTCTCGAACTTTGCAACATGACTGTAACCTTTGTTAGCCAATACTGGGATAACTTCGGCGACATGCTGTCCGTTGCTCTTAGTCAAGGCAGCATAGTCATACAGTCTGCTCAACAATATGCTGACTACACAAATACTTCCAGAGTTTATGGTGGTGACGCAGAAATTGTGACGATGTACTAAATACTTACAGCTACCATTACCGTTGACTTCCGAGAACGTCCTCCTGCCTCTCCTCGAGTTTACAATCAGGGCCAACGTCTCTCCATATCCCTGCCCTTTAGCGGTCGTTTCGATCATGGGCATTACGAAGTTCTCTTGCCTCTCACAAACACATCTGCTGACCTTCTGGTGCCATCTATTGACAATATCGATATGTGCACACAAAATACACACCCACGTGATCTCCACACTGATGTGACATCACCTTCCCACTATCCTCTTACTGAAAAACATTTACAAAACGCTTTTCACACCGGTATTGCAATGCAACGTTTGCTCCGAAACCTTCACACTCCAGAAATATCTCAACACACATTTAAAAACACTGAACGAACGCAACTGTGTCTTTCAAGAAATGTTCAGTCATCAATAAATAATTATGAGGCGTATGCTACACTGTGGGTTGGCTAGTTTCTTTAGTTTTGTCTGACGTAATCCTTCATTCCAGGCACAGGTATCCTTTGGCCAAGAAAAGAGCAGATTTGGAATTTGAACTGCAGTTTTCAATAAAACCACGAGAGGGAAGTATTGAGGTAAGCCAGAATGCCAGTTTTTATGTTAATGTATGCCAGTTTGAAAGTGTCAAGAGAACAGAAGAGGGGCATACCTGTCTGGGCTCAGGTGACGGGAGGTGTGATTGCACTGTTTCTCTTCATACTGTACTATTCATAAAGTGGCCTGTCCTGACATACACTGAAAAGACCCAATTCAAATGAAATCTTTTTAGAGATTCTCACAGAAAGCAGGGCTGTGAAGATGGCTCCTGTTATCTGTTTACTCTTTTATTTTTAATTTCACACCTTTTCTACAATATGCTCGTTAAGTCTTACATGCCGATGAGTGCTACGTTGTCACCAGCGGCTTTGGGGGGCCCAGCCTGGTAGGTCTGCGGCTGAGGTTTTCCTGTGGTTCAGCTCCCACGGTCACACACGTGTGCTGATGACCCAGATTGCTGTGTGACACTCTGACGCGAGAGGCACAGTGCCTCATCTTTTTCCATCGTGACGACAGCACCGTAGGAAACCCGGCAAGGGCCGCCCCGCGGGGGCCGTTTGGCCCCTTGTCCTCGGGTAGCTGCTTCCACTTTCTAAATGACAGAACACTCTAGTTCAGTCACAGCTGCACACCACGCTGCCGGAGACGGACTTACTGGCACTGCCGGCCCAGCATGTGTAGACAGATGGCTCAACTGCTCATCCACATCTAAAGATGGAGCCACTCTGTGGGGTCTGCACACTGCTCAGCTTCCTCTGTGGGTTTTGGATCTGCTTAGGTGAGTCGAATCTGACTGGGGTCAGCCTCAGGGTGGGAGGGTACCCGATTCTGTTTTATTTTATAACAACATCCTGGAGCTTACGTGGCCCTAGATGTCTCCGTGTGAGCCTATGGGTGCCGCTTCTGAGGGAGGGACTGGAATTCGGTCGCACGCCTGGGTGCCCTCCTTTGACTTTTTTTTAAACTTATAATCTACATCAAAGTGAAACATAGCACCATCATCTTTAAAAAGAAAGTATCACCTTAAAGAGTGAAAAGGGGCAATGGCAGTGGGGAATGGGGTACAGATGCCGAATCTGGTTTTTGCATTAGAGAGGAGCGGTTCAGGTACTGTGTTTTCATCTAGTTGGTCTCCTGGAGTCCAATAAAATGAGACAGTGCCTGGCAGGGCTTTTCTTTTGTGTAGCTGATGCCAATTTCTGAGTGCCATTTACTTTGGATTGGATTGTTAACCACCAAATAGTGAAAGACGCTCTATACAGTAAATTGAAGGTGGCAGTTAATTGAGAAAGATCTGCAGGTTGGAATGACCACCAATGTGACAACGGGAACATTTATTCATTATGCCGATGGAATATTAGAGTGTACTTTTAATATGATAATTAAGTGTGTTTTTTATTTATCAAAACTCAATGATACAAATACATTTTGTACCCTAACCCTAACCCTAATTTCTAAGACTTCTTTTGAGTTAACTTAACCTGCTTGTTTTCTTTTGTCTTTCACTGTGTATGATGGGATTGTGGTGGATGTTATCATTGGTTGTTTTATTAATCTGCTCTTGCATGATTTGTTTGTATTGTGTTTAATTTAATGCCTTTTTGTGCAGCACTTTGGCGCAACCTCTGTTGTTTTAAATGTGTTTTTACAAATAAAATAATCTAACTTATAGTTGGGGCTTGAAACAGAAGATTCTCATAGCTGGTAGTCAACATGTTAACTACATGGATTGTTATCTGTGAAAGGGGTGTGTGAAAAGGCACTATATGAAATAGCATTTGGCATTAAAGACACTATTTAAATAAAGTGTATTGTTATTATGGGCTGTCGGGACTTACAGAGGTGTGCATCAGTCTTTCATAATAAGAGTTTACTGCAGTTTAGTTGTTTGTTTTTAAGATGCAATTTTGAACTATCAGTTATATAAAGCATAATTTAAATTCATCTTTAAGAAATTAAAGTTTAATCCGATAGTTTCAAATATCTGGGTTCATTTTGGAATGGTCTGATTGGTCCAGCATCGGGGTTTTATATCCCATGACTGACCGTTGGACATAAGAAAATTAACAAACGTGAGGAGGCCATTCAGTCCATCAAGTCCCAAATGCTAAGCTGTCCCCATATCTCGTCCAGATTCTCCTTAAAGGTTATCAAGGTTGCTGCTTTAACTCCATGTCTCAGTAGTTTGTTCCAGATTCCCATAACTCTTTATATGAACAAATGCTTTGTAGTTAAATGAACTTCCCCTTAATTTCCAATGATGTCCTCAAGTATGTGATTCACCCTTAAGCTGAAAGAAAGTTGCTGCGTCTCTTTTATCAGGCAGGGCCTTTGAGGATTTTAAATTCTTGATTAGTTCCCTGTGCAGTTTTCTTTTTTATTTAGTTTAATATTATTGATATTATTTGAAGAGAACAACATTCTATGCAATCATGTCAAACGTAACTCCAAAATACTAGCTAGGAGGATTGAGGAAGTACTTCCATCTGTAATATCACAAGATCAAAATGGATTTATTAAAGACTAGCTGTCCTGCACGGCTCCACCTGCATAGTTGTGAAACAGGACAAACTTTAAAAATCGATCCAAAAATTTATATTGATAGCTTTCGTATCTGATGGCCTCTTGATATACAATATTTTTGGTTTTGCTGTCGGAGCAAGAATGTAGCTGTGATCTCTTTGGCAAAAATGTAAACGTATCTCTGGCCAAGTTGAAGGTGGGCATACGCCAACGTCAAATGTTACCACTGTAGCTGATTGTGTTCAGCTCTGACGGGAGAGAGCGCCCCCTGGCGTGGGGAGAAGAGCACATGGCCGTGATATCTCCGCCAATGAGCAACTACCCTGTAAAACACACGTGATCGCTTTCTCTCGAAAACGTCAAACGTTACTCTTTAACAGTGTCTAGATGATAATGTCTGCTGAACAAACAGGAATCGCTAGCTAAGCGGAGTCAAGGTATGCTCCAAAATGTGGTGAGAGGTAGACTGAGTCGAAAGGAGGATGGCGCGCGAGTGTGGTGGGCCGCACCCGGCTCCTTACTCCCGAGGTCCCACCTCGCCCTCCCCTTGGCCCACAGCCGCTCTTTCAGATTCTCGCAAATAAATCAATGCTGCAACCGAAATTTGATACTTGGTGCGATGAGGGAAGTTGCAAAATCAACCAGAATGTTCAAGAAAATTATAGAAAAAAATCCGTTAAGTAGTTCTCTCGTGAAAAGCAGACAGACAGACAGTCAGACGTTGGATTTTATTATACAGAGATATGAAGTATAATCTTTCCTCTAAAAAAATCCATCAGTTCCTTATGCAATATCATCTGCTCGAGACTTAACAGGTTTATTTCTCTGAGTCTGTCACAGTAGGCCATGTCCTTCATTCCCATGATGCAGCTGGTTACTCTTGTCTGCACAGCTTTAAGTGCTGCTATGTCTGTCTTGCACGGTAATGACCAGAACTGCACACAGTACTCCAGGTGTGCTCTTAAGGTGCATTATACGATTTGAGCATAACGTCCCTTGATTTATATTCAATAGTTTTTATGATATAACCAAACATTTTATTTGTCTTCTCCACTTTGCTTAGATGTTGAAAATGTGTCAACATAAACCCCTAAATCCTTTCTAGAGATGGCTTCCTTTAGCTCAGTTGTCTCCCATCTTGTATTTATAATTGATGTTCCTTTTACTAACGTGCAGCACTTTGCACTTTTCTATATTAAACTGCATTTTCCGGGTGTTCTCCCAGTTTTCTAGCTTGTCCAGGTCTTTTTGAATTCTTTTTGCTACCTCCTCAGTGTCTTCCATCCCTCTAATTTTAGTGTCCTCTGCAACTTTGTCAAGTTTACTAACTATACCAGAATCTATGTCATTAATAGAAATCAGAAATGGTCCAAGGAGAAACCCCTGAGGGACTCCACTATTGGCATCACTCCATGTGGAGTATTCGCCTCTTATCTGTACTCTGTGTCTCCTGCCAGTTAACCAACTAAACATCCAGGTTTGGAAGATACCTCTGATGGTCGTTGTCTCTGGTAGTTTTCTTGCAGCTACTCTGGTTTTCCTCCCATATCCTTTAAAACTTGCAGGTTTAGTTAGCTTTTGAGAGTTTTTCCTTGTCTTCTCAGAGAGTTAAGGCTGGGGAGCTGTCAAGAGGCAGGGCCTGTTAAAGCCCATTGTGGCACTTCTTGTGTGATTTTGGGCTATACAAAAATAAATTGTATTGTATTGTATTGTATGATACCTTGTGACTGTGTGCATGAATGGACCCTTCGGTGGACTGGCGACCTGTCTAAGTTTATCACCTGCCTGTATTGAATCCAGCCTGCCATGATCGTGAATTGGATTATGTGGGTCTGGCGATGTCCTTGTTAGTTTTATTTTAACTATACCACATTTTTGGATGTGTACAGTACTTTCAGCTTTAAATGAGAAGGGCACTCTATAAAAATTAATTGAACTCCATTCAGCGGAAGCAGGAAGAAGGCTAGTCCACACAATCCACCATGATGTTCCTACATTGATGGATTAAAGGCCAGAAGTCCACATGACCATCATCATCAAGTCCTTCCATGAGGACCCTAAATACAATGAGGACTGATTCATTTATGTTAGGTAGAATGCCTAGAGGGAGCTGGGCGGTCTCATGGCCTCAGGGCCGTTTGAAGGAATTTGGGGGCCCCAAGCAAAATGGACATGGAGGCCCCACGCACGCACGCACGCAAAGGAACCACAGCATAGCCATACTGTACATATTTCTGCTAGCCTACCTGCTGCAAAATTGCACCATTTGTACAAGACAAGTAGAGCTATTTTATGTGTGTAATTTATCACTTACCACTGTCTTGTTTTTTCTTATCCTCCTCTTCCTTTCTCTTCTTTCTTTTTTGGCTTCCTGAAGCATAATTACGCTTCCTGACTGCCGAGGAAGTTTTGTATTTTGCCGGCAGCAGAGATCGCGTGGTTGGCTGACTGCTGTCAGCGAGGGGGGCCCCCTTGAGGGGGATCCCGATAACAGTGTCATTGCACTTTACTGCATTCACTATCAATGGGGCGCTCACACAGTTTGTCGCTGCATTTTATTCTTAGCCAGTCGTTGTCTTGGGGCCCCAGGCCAGCTCGGGGCCCCAAGCAATTGCTTGGTTTGCCTGTCTTGTCGCGACGGGCCTGCATGGCCTGGAACCCCTGCAGATTTTATTTTTTCTCCAGCCATCTGGAGTATTTTTTGTTTTTTCTGTCCTCCCTGACCATCGGACCTTACTCTTATTCCATGTTAATTAGTGTTCTCTTATTCTTATTCTTACTTTGTCTTTTTTTCTCTTTTCTTCACCATGTAAAGCACTTTGAGCTACATTACATTGTATGAAAATGTGCTATAGAAATAAATGTTGTTGTTGTTGTTTTTAGCTGTTGTAGAAAAGCTGTTTTGGGCTCCAGTCCCCACAGAGGATGATTTCAGTTTGCTGCCACTTCCATGAATGTGGGTTATCATTATTAAACATTTCAAACAAGTCAAAGTCCACAGCCCTCGGTTTTGACATTGTTTTGTTGTTCTCATTCTGGGCTGCATGTTCTTGCAGTGGTTTTTACTGCTGTCTAGTGACCCAAGACCTGGTCACTGTATGTGTAGTGTCTGCATGCTTCCCCTTGTCATCCTGGGTTTTCTCTGGGTATCCTGTGTTATCCCCCATTCCACAAATATGCATGTTAGGCAGAATTGCGATGGATTGGCACATCTCCGTACACTCTTCAAAGTCAAAGTTATTTATAATAGCACATTTAAAAACAACAGATGTTGTACCAATAATGCTGTACAAAAGAACATACAATATATGATTACCGTAAAGCAAATGATTATGTACAAGGGGGATTTATTAGAAAATGGACGAAACCTTAACAAAACTGATCATGTCATTTCTCAATGTAGCCTCCACCCTTCTCAATGCACTTGTGACACCTGCCTGGAAGTGCCAGGATGCCAGCAGAATATAAAGGTTTTGTCTTGTCCTCGCCACCACTTGTGCACCGCTTTCTTCACGTCGTTATCTTTCTTGAATCGACGACCACCCAGATGTATTTTTAGTGGTACAAAAAGGTGGAAATCACACTGTGCCAGATCTGGCAAATAAGGCAGATGTGGCAATAACTCAAACTGTGCCATTGTCTGGTAGCAAAGGGACTTCTTGAGACAGCAGTCCCCGCCACATGGATCGAGTAGCAGGCTTTACATTGGTCTCCAGCAAGTCACAGAAACTTGCCCTAGTGACTGGAGTACCCCTCGGCATGTAGTGTTCGACGATAACTCGCGTGCACGAGTGGTGGCGAGAACAAGACAAAACCTTTTATTCTGCTGGAATCCAGCCATTGAGAAGTGTGGAGACTACATTAACAAATGACATCATCTAATTTTGTGAAGGTTTGTTCCATTTTCTAATAAACCCCATTTTCTAACTTTAGCTTGACTTCCCCTTGTAAAACAGTTTGTTAGTGACTGTTTAATTTCCATCCTCCCACTCCCAATATCTTTATCCACAGTGAAAGGTGGAAGGGATAAAGTGGGTTTTTAACCAAGTCTTAAAAACCTCAATAGAAGGAGAAGATCTGATGTGCAGCGGTAGATCATTCCAAAGCCTAGGGAGCAACAACTGAAAATGTCCCGTCAGCCCTGATCCTGGAACAGCAAGGAGTAGCTGAGCAGATGACTTCAAAGCCCTCGTTCTTGAGAGGGGATGTAGGAGATTTCAGATGTATTTTGGGGGGCTAAACCATGCAAGGCCTTAAAAGCAAGCAATAAAATTTTAAAATCATTCCAAAATCTCACTGGTAGCCAGTGGAGAGAGGCCAGTACAGGTAAGATATGCCCTCTTTTTCTAGTGCTGATTAGAAATCTAACTTCTGCATTCTGGGGCAGATATGGGCAAACTCACATATAGAGAATTGCAATAATCTAGCTGAGATGTAAGAAAAGCATGAATCTCTATTTCCTTCTATGAAAGAAAGGATTTTAATTTTGAGATTTGTCTCAATTGGTAAAAGCTGGACGTTACCACTGTGGAGATTTGCTTGTTGAAACTTAGTTATGACTCGATGATCATACCCAGATTCCTGACATCATTACGAATTTAAAAAGTAAAATTGGCAAGGTGGTTCTTTGGCACAAGGGAACCATTTTTAGTCCCCAAAAGAATCATCTGCATGAAGATTACACCATGATCCTTTATTTATTTAGACTGGTAACATGCTCCATAAGTAATCATGACTAGATAACAGATTTGTGAAATACCAGTGGGACTTGCTATAATACAATCTCACATCCTAAGTTCATATTTTCCTGATCTGTTTTATCCTGCTAAATTGAAGGATGTGTTATTTTTTCACCTATAAGGAACCTTATCAAAGCTGAAACAGCCAATCACATATGCCAGGAACACTCCCCAGAATTAAATAGTTCTTTTTCAAGCAAAGTCACCACACAACCTAGTAAAGTGCCATCAAAGAGCTGTTATTTTTAAGAGTTTGTGTTAAACACAACTGCTCCATGACTTTAATTTAGAAAACAAATGAACATTTTATTCATTATTTAGTGGTTGCTCCTAAAAAGCACATTTGGGCATTTCTCATGTAAGGCTGCTGAAATGAAGGCTTCTGTCTCCAGATTCCCAATGGACAGGATTTTAATTCAGTTTTTTTTTTTTTTTTCTTTTTTCTAGTGATTTTCACTGAGTTCAGGCACAGAGTGTGTGACAAGTTCACAGGTAAATCCAGGAGGTTGTCCGTTCAAATCCCATTACTGCCAAAAGGGATCCCACTTTGTTGGGCCCTTGAGCAAGGCCCTTAACCTGAAAATTCCTTTTGGAGTGCTATACAATGGCTGACCCTGCACTCAGACCCCCAAAGGTTAAGTGAAAAGACAGTCTAGTCTCTGGGGTTAATAAAGTATATCAAAAATACAAATATAAACTTTACTAAATACATAATGACTATATATATATATATATATACAGTATATATATATATATATATACATTTGATTAACCCTTAACTATTCGCACCATTTCTCATCTCATAAGAACTCATGCGGTGTGTGCTTTATACACCAGGGTTAAAATGGCTATTTATATGCATGCTGTGAGGTTGTAATATAAAATATTGCAATAATTTTAAGTTGTACATGTTTTAATATAATTTAATACCATATTACTGAATACTATGACACAATCTAGGACTATCTAAAAATAAACCTGATCCACTTCTCCAATACTCACACTTTTATGCACTGCAGGATGTATCACATTTCACTTCAGTTGTTGAAAAGTCAGTGCAAGAAGAACATCTCATTGTCGTCATAAATATGTAAGTTACCGTGCCGTGGACCAAATGCACTTTATGGAACTTGCGACTGTGCATCCACTCATAAAACCGGCTGGGAGGACACTGGAGGGAGACCATTGCGACACGTTACTTGTAGTGAATCAAACTGAGGAGAGATGGTGGATGCTTTGCCTGTAGGTTCAAGTAAAAGGATATTGGACAAAAATAACTGAGACTGAGGTACAAAATACACCAGCGCAAGTAGTTAAGGGTTAATAGACAGGAAAGCCAAGTACTTTGAAACAGATAAACATAAGTAAGGTCCAGTAATATCTGTCCATTAAATAATTAGAAGAAGGAATTTTTCTGTCCCATTGGAACTTACCGGCTTTTTAAAGGTTACACAGTAGTCATAATGTGGTCTTTACTAGTAAGGCACTAAATTAATAAATAACAAAACTCATCAGGTAGATTAAACCTGGGGCCAAACTCCTGCTGAGCAAATAGTCAATAAGCCAGACCCTCACTACATGTCTGACACCCTTCATCAGACACTCGCACGCCCTAATCCGATCACCACTCATTCACATTACACAAGATGAGAAATGGGGAATTTCAGAGCAGGGGGTTTGTAACGAATGATGCAACCATTGTGGACTGCTTTAATTATGCACCAAATGTACAGTGCCCTCCATAGTGTTTGGGACAAAGATACATTTTTTCTTAAAGGTTGCAGTGACTGCAGTGCTACCAGGTGACTACAGGAATCTATACTAATAAAAGGCAAAGCCCTCACTCACTCACTCACTGACTCACTCACTGACTCACTGACTCATCACTAATTCTCCAACTTCCCGTGTAGGTAGAAGGCTGAAATTTGGCAGGCTTATTCCTTACAGCTTACTTACAAAAGTTGGGCAGGTTTCATTTCGAAGTTCTAAGCGTAATGGTCATAACTGGAACCTATTTTTCTACATATAATGTAATAGAGTTGAGTTGGAGATGGCCGTGGGGGGCGGAGTTTCGTGTGACATCATCACGCCTCCTACGTAAGTACGTAGAGAACAAGGAAGAACTCCAAACAGCGATGAGCACAAAACGCCATTTCACAATTGAGAAGGCAGAACAACATTATGAAGCAAAATGATGCATACAAGCATATTCATAAGTACAGCTACTGCGGAAACAAAGCACGGCGTGAACCGTAAGTTTATATTAAATTAAGTTCATAGGCTACCACTAGCGTTTGTAATTTAGTGCCTGCCCATATAAGGCCGTCCATCAGCGGCAATCCAATACAAACACTGGCGATAAATGTTCACGGGTGAAGGACTGCGCTTATGCAGAGGAAGATGAGATGGTCAGGGTGGTGTTTGGCACAAACTCATTGAAACTGCGAGAGAAACTTTTAAGTGCTGGGTCTTAGCTGACATTACACGAGATGGCACCAGTACAGCTGGGAACCTTCGATGCAAGAACACCAAGAGGCTCACATGAACTGCGAGTGCACAGACAAAAAGCAACAGTTCCAAAGAGTGCTGAACAAAAACCGAATTACACAATTGAGAAGGCAGCAAAAAAATATGAAGCGTCTTATACATACAATCATATTCATAAGTGCAGCTACTGCGGAAACAAAGCACACGGTGGAAAAAGTGAATGTCCTGCTAAAGGAAGACAGTGTAAAAAACGTGCATGCAGTTTGTCACGTCTCAGATAAAAGGAAGACGAGCTGTTTATTGATGCAGTAAGAAACTAATCGATGAATGAAACCTCTTATCTTTACAACGATTGACAAACACGGAATGTAACTTGAACACAACACATCCTACAAATACGAACCTGATTGAAAGAAATAATGATAATCAAATCCTTGACAACAGCAACATTCAATAACACTCACAAAACAATTACTGTATATTGACAATCATGTTACGTTATTTTTAAAATGTTCCCTTTTCTTTTTCATAACTTCTACTTCTCCACTGCGATACACAGGTATATATATAAATGTATATATATACCCCGATCTACAATACATACTTTAGCATAGACAAGCCACACGCTGTGGCTAATTGTAGAGTCTTAAGCCTCTAACGCCGATATTCGAGGTTCGATTCCCGAGAGGGATGTACTGACTATATGCAGCGTGTTACCCGATTCGTTTACCTTCGCATCTCCTTGGTTTGGGACGTATGAAAAAATATTAGGTTAACGCAGAATCATGTTACGTTATTTTAAAATTTTCCCTTTCTTAGCACAAGCACAGCTGAGAAGCTTCGATGCATGTACTCCATAACGCATTAAAAAATAACGCATTTAATCACACTTTCAATTCCAAGCAAACGGGAACTTTTGGCAATGCATTATTTCCTGGTACATCCATTACACTGATGCACACATCACAGCTACAAAAATGTTAGAGTCGGAATAAAGCGCGTTCCTACGACTGATCATTTCGACTTCCCCAGCGAAGCCTTGATAAAAGCATGGTTTTGTGCACACTGAAAAGCAAGCAAAATTAGATGCATTACAGAAAGCGGACTTTGTGGCTCTTACTGGGGATCATTGGACTTCCGTGACCGTTAGTAATTCTAAATACATCTAATTACAAAATGTTCAATGATCACACTGTTTTAGCCTAATGTACAAAATAATTTTGGCTAATGTTACTCAGAGTTTAAAGAGTAAGTTGGTCAAATTACCTTTTATGTTTCTGACTTATTTTTTAAGAAGAAAACTGCACTTTATGTTGAAATTTTGGTTATTATTATTTAAAGACAATACTATTCTGAAAATGTACTTAAAGTACTTAAACTACCACTTTATTTTTAAGTCTGCCCAATTTTAACCAGGGATGATATTTTTGTTTCTGTTTTGAATTCAAATGCAGTTTAAAAGCTTTTTTTTTCAGAAATTAAAACAGCTTCAGTTTACAATATTCATGTCCATGTCTATTATTTGATTCTGTCGCCCACTAAAACCGTTTTAAATAAAAAAAAAAACATTGCGATTTGGGGCAAATTTACGTGCGATTACATACGATTAATCAAGATTAATTCTTACACAGCCTCTAATTAATTGGATTAATTTTTTAATCGAAGTCCCACCCTAATATATATATATGTAGATATATATATGTAGATTTGTATATATATGTGTATATACAGTATATATGTAGATATGTATATGTTGTATATACAGTATGTATATATGTGTGTGTATATATGTATATGTATATATATGTATGTGTGTATATGTATATATATATAACTGTATATATGTATGTGTATAGATGTGTGTATATATATATATATATATATATATATATATATGCCAGCAACACTCATGACAATGACAAAACAATTACATTGTCAATCATGTTACGTTATTATTAAAATGTTTCCTTTTCTTTTACTTCTCCGCTGCCAATCGCAGGTATTTTGCTATATATATATATATATATATATATATATATATATATATAATATAAATAGATAGATATGACAACAACACTCATATCAATGACAAAACAATTACATTAACAATCATCTTACGTTATTTTTAAAATGTTTGCTTTTCTTTTTCATAACTTCTTTAACACACTACTTCTCCGCTGCGAAGCGCGGGTATTCTGCTAGTACTATATAAAAGAAAAAGGCAACTTTCCTTTCTTTACACCTTTTTTCCTTTTATCCCAAACCAAAGCCTTTCTCTCTTAACACTGCAGAGGACACAAAACTAATTTTCTTTAAATGCCGGTAAGGCACATTACCAGAGGCACAAATTTGAACGTTCACATAGAAAATGTAATTTCAATGTACCTGTACTTCTTAAAACGTTAATGTTTTACTGTTTAATAACTTATAGACTATAATTTATTATTTTCCCTTGCACTCAGTGACCAAAGCTATACACACACATATAGACACATACAAACATACACACAAGTATATGTATGTGTGTATATATATATATATATATATATATACACACACACACACACACACACACACACACATTATATATATATATATGTGTGTGTGTGTGTGTGTGTATATATATGACAGCAGCAATCCAAGCTGTGAGAAAACAGTAAAAAAGAGGCGTGTCAGACGTCGTGGTACATTTTCTGATGCAGCTACCGAAAACAACTTCGTGACGCTGCCGCCAAATACACAAAACAATTACTTTGACAATCATGTTACATTATTTTTAAAATGTTTCCTTTTCTTTCTCTTTCCTTCTTTAACACACTACTTCTCCAAGCGCGGGTATATATATATATATATATAGATAGATATGAGAACAACATATAGATAGATAGATAGATATGAGAACAACACTCATATCAATGACAAAACAATTACATTAACAACCATGTTACGTTATTTTTAAAATTTTTCCTTTTCTTTTTGGTACCTTCTTTAACACACTACTTCTCCGCTGCGAAGCGCGGGTATTCTGCTAGTGTTTAATATATCCCACTTTATGTTCCTCTGTGTCTTTTAAATTCTCAGATGTTATATACTGTATGTAGGCAGCCATCAGATATTTTATGCGGTAAGACAAGAAAACAAAGAAAGAAAGAGTTGGGGATCCACCCGGTATATTGTGACAAAAGCACTTCTAAGTCAAAGTAACTCCAGAGCAGAGCAGTGTCCAAGATGGGACTGACTGGTAAGGTGAGGAGGTTGACTTTTATAGGTGGAGGAAAGAAAGAGGCGGGTCCAAAAGGGGGCTTTCTGGAAGTGAGACCTGTAGGAGGGCGTGGTTAGGAAGGACAGGCAGGAAATGGTCGCAGTTTAGGTGGTCTTCTGTTCTGGTGATCTGTAGAAGAGGGAGATGGGACATTAGTGCATTTCATCAACCGCTGACTTTGCGTCTTGCCCTCAGTTAGATTGTCTCCCAAGCGCACGTATGTGACAATGCTGATCATGTGATGTTTCTCAAGTTACCAGCTTGTCTGAGAGGCAGCTTTGGTAGGCCGGTGCTCGGGTCTGCATTGACAGCAGCATCTCTTCAGTTTAGTTTAAAAATGTATTAAAAAAGGTTGGTCTTGTCCGATGCGAGAGATGGACGTCTCAAGTGGAGCTCCGCTAGCAGCGGTGTTATTTTTCATATTATTTGCTTATTATCCTGAGATATCCTGTATTTATTCAACCCGAGAGGGACTGCTACAGTATATGTAAGCACATATAAACATGGCCAACAAGAAGGGGGGTCCGAAAGAATCGAAAACTAAAGCTACACTGAAGCTAAGATCAGCAAGTCCTAGTTCAAGATAAGGCCTTTCAGAGACAGACCTGGATCAATTGGGCGAAAGTACAGACTCCTCGGGACCACGGTCCACTACATCGTCGCCGGCTGAGAGCGAAAAGGGGAGGGAAGGTGCGATCGTGAGTGCAGATCTGGATAGCTCGCCAATCGGAGAAGATTACCTGAAACTGGAAAGGCCTTGAAGTCCGCGGCTTCAATTACTCCACGCGAGCCGGGAGCAGCGGGGACACCGGTTACAGCAGAGTCTGCTGCTTCATCTACGGTACAAGAAAGCACAATTGAACTGTCTGAACTGAAGGTGTTGGTCGCTGAGCTCATGCAAGATATAAAGAAAAGCGAGAAGGCTAATGAGAAAGCAAGGGCAAAGGCAAGCGAAAAAATGAGACAGGAGGTGAGACAGAAGTTGAAACAGGCAAATGAATGGCTGCGACAGGAATTCCAACAGGCAAATGAAAGGCTGCGTCAAGAGGTGCAACTTGAGCTTCGACAGGTGCTGGGTAAAATTGAAGAGCGCATTCAGGAAAACTCGGTTAAACTGAGCATGCTTACTGATCAATTGGAGGATCTCAAGGAGACATTCACGAATCGGATTGAAATGGCCGAAAATTTAGCTGCCAGTGCCGAGGAAAAAGCAGTAAATGTCAGCTCCGAATGCAAAAAACTCGGAGACAGATTGGCTGCTTTGGAAGATGGGAGTAGAAGGTATAATGTTAGAATTGAAGGTCTGCCTGAGAATCGAGAAAGTTCAAACCCTGTGAAATTCACAGCTGAACTCTTTTCTAAAATAATCGGGGACGACTTTAAAGCAGAATCTGAGATAGCAGCGGCTTACCACGTACGCGGATCAAACACCATTAGACCCAGACCCAGATCTTTTATAGTTCGTTTTGAACGATTATCATTTAAGCTAGAGGTGATGGCATTTCTCAGAAAGAAGGAAGATATTATATATGAAAATAACCACATTCGTATCTTCCCTGACTTCTCTCCAGCAACAGCTACTAAACGGGCAGCCTTCTACAACATTAAACAGCGGTTACGGCAAGCCAGCATCAAATACAGCCTCTTGTATCCGGCAGAACTGAAAGTGGAATGGCAGGGTCAATTGTATGTCTTCGCTAGCAAGGAAGAAGCAGAAAAGGAATTAAGAAAGCTGATCCCGGGACTATTCTGATACATAATAGTGAGTCATGGCGGTTAATGATAAAGCAAGGATTAATAATCTACTGTCTTATCTTTTCGTTTTAAAATACGGGTTTTTGTCAGCATATATTCTTATTATTACTTAGTATTACTAGGGCGCTATCTGTTTATGTTTTATTGTGCTTAATTATACTTTTTTCTCTTTTTTTTTCTTTCCTAATTATTTCATCTCTACCCTAAACGAGACTGTTCAATATCATACCCTTGATTTATTGTTATTGCTATTACTGCATATATGATCTTAATGCACTAAAATTGCTGAAGACTATATATATATATACTAGCAGAATACCCGCGCTTCGCAGCGGAGAAGTAGTGTGTTAAAGAAGTTATGAAAAAGAAAAGCAAACATTTTAAAAATAACGTAAGATGATTGTTAATGTAATTGTTTTGTCATTGATATGAGTGTTGTTGTCATATCTATCTATTTATATATATATATATATATATATATATATATATATATATATAGCAAAATACCTCTGATTGGCAGCGGAGAAGTAAAAAGAAAAGGAAACATTTTAATAATAACGTAACATGATTGACAATGTAATTGTTTTGTCATTGTCATGAGTGTTGTTGGCATATATATACAGTATATATATATATATATATATATATATATATATATATATATATACACATCTATACACATACATATATACAGTTATATATATACATATACACACATACATATATATACATATACATATATACACACACATATATACATACTGTATATACAACATATACATATCTACATATATACTGTATATACACATATATATACAAATCTACATATATATATCTACATATATATATATTAGGTGGACTCGATTAAAAAATTAATCCAATTAATTAGAGGCTGTGTAAGAATTAATCTTGATTAATCGTATGTAATCGCACGTAAATTTGCCCCAAATCGCTGAATGTTTTTTTTTTTTATTTAAAACGGTTTTAGTGGGTGACAGAATCAAATAATAGACATGGACATGAATATTGTAAACTGAAGCTGTTTTAATTTCTGAAAAAAAGCTTTTAAACTGCATTTGAATTCAAAACAGAAACAAAAATATCATCCCTGGTTAAAATTGGGCAGACTTAAAAATAAAGTGGTAGTTTAAGTACTTTAAGTTCATTTTCAGAATAGTATTGTCTTTAAATAATAATAACCAAAATTTCAACATAAAGTGCAGTTTTTCTTCTTAAAAAAATAAGTCAGAAACATAAAAGGTAATTTGACCAGCTTACTCTTTAAACTCTGAGTAACATTAGCCAAAATTATTTTGTACATTAGGCTAAAACAGTGTGATCATTGAACATTTTGTAATTAGATGTATTTAGAATTACTAACGGTCACGGAAGTCCAATGATCCCCAGTAAGAGCCACAAAGTCCGCTTTCTGTAATGCATCTAATTTTGCTTGCTTTTCAGTGTGCACAAAACCATGCTTTTATCAAGGCTTCACTGGAAGTCGAAATGATCAGTCGTAGGAACGCGTTTTATTCCGACTCTAACATTTTTGTAGCTGTGATGTGTGCATCAGTGTAATGGATGTACCAGGAAATAATGCATTGACAAAAGTTCCCGTTTGCTTGGAATTGAAAGTGTGATTAAATGCGTTATTTTTTAATGCGTTATGGAGTACATGCATCGAAGCTTCTCAGCTGTGCTTGTGCTAAGAAAGGGAAAATTTTAAAATAGCGTAACATGATTCTGCGTTAACCTAATATTTTTTCATGCGTCCCAAACCAAGGAGATGCAAAGGTAAAATGAATCAGGTAGCGCGCGTACATAGTCAGTACATCCCCTCTCGGGAATCGAACCTCGGCGTTAGAGGCGAAGACTCTACAATTGAGCCACAGCGTGTGGCTTGTCTATGCTAAAGTATGTATTGTAGATCGGGGTATATATATACATTTATATATATACCTGTGTATACATGTGGATAAGTAGAAGTTATGAAAAAGAAAAGGGAACATTTTAAAAATAACGTAACATGATTGTCAATATACAGTAATTGTTTTGTGAGTGTTATTGAATGTTGCTGTTATCAAGGATTTGATTATCATTATTTCTTTCAATCAGGCTCGTATTTGTAGGATGTGTTCAAGTTACATTCCGTGTTTGTCAATCGTTGTAAAGATAAGAGGTTTCATTCATCGATTAGTTTCTTACTGCATCAATAAACAGCTCGTCTTCCTCTTTATCTGAGACGTGACAAACTGCATGCACTTTTTTTACGCTGTCTTCCTTTAGCAGGACATTCACTTTTCCACCGTGTGCTTTGTTTCCGCAGTAGCTGCACTTATGAATATGATTGTATGTATAAGGCGCTTCATATTTTTTGCTGCCTTCTCAATTGTGTAATTCGGTTTTGTTCAGCACTCTTTGGAACTGTTGCTTTTGTCTGTGCACTGCGTCAGTTCACGTGAGCCTCTTGGTGTTCTTGCATCGAAGGTTCCCAGCTGTACTGGTGCCATCTCGTGTAATGTCAGCTAAGACCCAGCACTTAAAAGTTTCTCTCGAGTTTCAATGAGTTTGTGCAAACACCACCCTGACCATCTCATCTTCCTCTGCATAAGCGCAGTCCTTCACACGTGAATATTTACCGCAGTGTTTGTATTGGATTGCCGCTGATGGACGGCCTTATATGGGCAGGCACTAAATTACAAAAAGCTAGTGGCAGCCTGTCTATGAACTTAATTTAATATAAACTTACGTTCACGCCGTGCTTTGTTTCCGCAGTAGCTGTACTTATGAATATGCTTGTATGCATCATTTGCTTCATAATGTTTTTCTGCCTTCTCAATTGTGAAATGGCGTTTTGTGCTCATCGCTGTTTGGAGTTCTTCCTTGTTCTCTACGCTTACGTAGGCGTGATTAAGTCACACGAAACTCCCCCACGGCCATCTCAACTCAACTCTATTACATTATATGTAGAAAATAGGTTCCAGTTATGACCCTTACGCGTAGAATTTCGAAATGAAACCTGCCCAACTTTTGTAAGTAAGCTGTAAGGAATAAGCCTGCCAAATTTCAGCCTTCTACCTACACGGGAAGTTGGAGAATTAGTGATGAGTCAGTGAGTCAGTGAGTGAGTGAGTCAGTGAGTGAGGGCTTTGCCTTTTATTAGTATAGATATATATTTTTTAAGTGCAAAACTCTTTTTTAAATTTTTTTAAGACTATATTGGTAATAGATATCTCTATCTTTTAACCCTAAAGCGCCACTGCATGGGGCTTGTTTTGCTTTGGACGTGCTCTGTCTCTGGGTATGTCAGAGGACTGGGACTGCGTGAAGTGGGTTTTAGCCTCACTTGGGGAGGCAAAAGGGAGGGTGGGGGTTAAGGGGGAGAGAAAGAGAGCAGGCTTGATCTATACCTAATCTATCCTCTAATCTTTATAATTATAACTACCAACGTAATAATAAGCTGCATGGCAACAACTCTAGGGGAAATAGGAAAGCTGTCTCACTTCCAGTTAAGACTATAAAATGACATCAAAAACTCCATGATGGGACAGTTAACTTTGTAAGCTGGAATGTTAAAGGCCTGAATCACAAATTAAAGAGAAAGAAAGTACTCTCTCACCTAACAGGTCTAAATGCTAAAATAGTATTTTTACAGGAAACCCACTTACTAAGCAAGGATCAGTTCCGCTGCAAAAGACTGGACTGGCCAAATGTTCCATTCTAGTTTTACAAAGAAAACTAGAGGTGGGAATTCTCATACATAGAACAGTACCATTTGTAGCATCAGATGTAGTATTGGATCCTGAAGGGAGATATGTGATGGTCATGGGAGACTTATCTAACTGTAAAATGATTTTGATAAATGTTTATGCACCTAATGTTGATGATAAGGAATTTATACAAAATTTATTTGCATCCATTCCCAATCTGAACACTCATAAAGTTATAATGGCTGGGGACTTTAATTGTGTTCTAAATCCACTTTTAGATAGGACTTCCTCCACAGGGGAAGCATCTAACACCGCAAAGATAATTACAAAGTTTATAACTGATCACAACTTATCAGATCCCTGGAGGTTTTAAACCCAAATTCAAGAACATATTCTTTCTACTCACCAGTACATCATTGCTACTCAAGGATTGATTACTTCTTTATAGACAATAACTTCTTGCCTAAGATTAAATCTTGTAAATACGATGCTATTGTTATTTCTGACCATGCACCTATGATCTTGGAGCTGAAATTACTAAGCCCCATACACTCACCCGCAGATGGCGCTCAACCGCTTCTATTAGCTGACGAGAATTGTACTGAATTTATATCCAAACAAATCAAATTCTTTCTAGAGACAAATACATCCCCTGAGATCTCTGCAGGAATACTCTGGGAAACTCTTAAGGCCTTCTTAAGAGGACAGATTATCTCATATCTTTCCCACAGAAATAAATCCGAAGCCAAGAAAGTAGCAGAGATAAAAAGCAAATTACTAAAATAGATGAAGAACATGCCAGACTACCAAGCAGACTCTACATAGGAGGAGGCAGGCTCTACATTCAGAATTAAACCTCTTGACAACTAAAGAAACTGAACAACTAATTTACAAATCCAGACATCATTATTATGAACATGGAGAGAAAGCTAATAAGCTTTTAGCTCAACAAATTCACAAGCAAGAAGTGCAACGCAATCTCGTAATCACTAACACTAACGGAGATAAAATCATCGAACACAAAAATATAATGCACACTTTCAGAGACTACTATAAATCCCTATATACTACTGAGTTTAAAGAAGACAATATACAATCTAATGCATTTCTGGATACATTACAGATACCACAAATAGACGCTTTTAGTGTAGAGGAACTTGATAAACCTCTGTCATTATCAGAATTACTGGATGCTATAAAGTCACTCCAAGGTGGAAAAGCAGCAGGCCCTGATGGCTACCCTGCAGAGTTTTACAAGAAATTCTCCGCTCAGCTAGCTCCCTCCTATTAGCAACATTTACAGAAGCCAGAGATAACCAATCTCTTCCACAAACCTTTCGCCAAGCACTAATCACTGTCTTTCCAAAACAAAATAAGGACTTATTACAATGTGCATCATACAGACCAATTTCACTTCTGAATAACGACGTTAAAATACTCTCTAAAATCATAGCTAGAAGGATGGAGAAAGTGCTCCCTCGTAATATCACAAGACCAAACTGGATTTATTAGGGGCCGACACTTATCTTCAAATCTTCGACGCCTGTTTAATGTAATATACTCACCAACTAAATCAAACACCCCAGAAATATTATTATCATTGGATGCAGAAAAGCATTCGACATGATTGAATGGAAATACGTCTTTTACTACATTGGAGAAGTTTGGGTTTGGCCCGAACATTTGTGCATGGATTAAATTACTGTATACTAACCCAGAAGCTTCAGTTTGCATCAATAACATTTGCTCAGACTACTTTAAACTAGAACGTGGCACTAGACAAGGATGCCCTTTGTCACCGCTGCTGTTTGCAATTGCCATTGAACCACTGGCAATACATTGTCGAAATACTGATCAGATAAAGGGGATTAGCAGAGAAGGACTGGAACAGAAAATCTCATTATATGCAGATGACATGGTACTGTATATATCGGACCCAGAAAATTCTGTGCCTGCAGTCTTAGCAGCACTCACAGAATTTCAAAAGATCTCTGGTCTCAGAATTAATCTGAATAAAAGTGTACTCTTTCCAGTGAATTCTCAAGCATATAATATTAGATTAGACACCCTACCTTTTATCATTGCAGAACAGTTTAAATACCTGGGTAAACATCACAAGTAAACATAAAGCTCTTTATCAACAAAATTTCGCGTCTGCATGGAAAAAATTAAACAAGACTTGCATAGATGGTCAACCCTTCATCTCACACTAGCTGGAAGAATTAACACTGTTAAGATGAATATTCTTCCTAAGCTCCTTTTTATTTCAAAACATCCAATATACATTAATAAATCATTCTTTAAGCAATTAGATTCAACAATAACCTCATTTATTTGGAATTCAAAACATCCACGCATCAAAAGAGCGACCCTACAAAGACAAAAGGCAGAAGGCGGCATGGCTCTACCTAACTTCCAGTTTTATTACTGGGCAGCAAATATACAGGCGATAAGAACCTGGACACAAATAGAAGAACATACACAGGCTTGGACCGCAATAGAAGTAAAATCCTGCAGTACTTCTTTGTATTCCTTGCTCTGTGCTCCAATAAACACACGCTATCGGCAATACACTAATAACCCAATTGTGCTCCACTCACTTAGAATCTGGAACCAATGTAGAAAGCATTTTAAGACGGAGAAGCTTCTATCTGTGGCACCTGCAAGAGAACCACCTCTTTCAACCTTCACAAACATATGCAGTTTTAATATCTGGAAAAATTTGGAATTAACTTGCTTAGAGATCTTTATATAGACAACGTCTTTGCATCCTATGAACAATTACATTCCAAATTTAACATTCCAGCTACACATTTCTTTCACTATCTTCAAATCAGGAACTTTGTTAAACAGAACCTTCCAGATTTTCCTCATCTTGCACCCTCATCCATGCTGGAAAAATATTGCTCAATTTCAAGGACTAGACTCCATCTCTACAATATATAAAATCATTTTACAATCCCTTCCTTTCAAAGATCCAAGAGGACACTGGGAAAAGACTCTCAATTAATATATCAGAAAAGGAGTGGAAAGTAGCAATGCAGAGAATTCACTTGAGCTCCATATGCGCAAAGCATATAATTATACAACTCAAAATTATATATCGAGCACATCTGTCTCACTAAAACTCTCCAAAATGTTTCCAGGGCATGATCCAACCTGCGAACGTTGCAACCAAGTCCCAGCCTCACTAGGTCACATGTTCTGGGCCTGCACCAAATTAACATTATTCTGGACAAAAATTTTTAATTACCTTTCAGACAGCCTTGGACTCACAATCCCTCCTAACCCATTAACAGCTGTGTTTGGGGTTCTTCCAGAGGAGCTTAAAGTGGAGAAAGACAAACAAATTGTGATTGCATTCACTACACTTTTGACACGCAGACTTATTCTGATAAACTGGAAGAACCCAAACTCTCCTCTTTAAGTCAGTGGGAAACTGATGTGTTATATTATTTGAAATTGGAAAAATCAAATACTCAGTTAGAGGATCTGTACAGACTTTTTCAAAACATGGCAGGATCTAATCAGTAATATTTTAAAATAAGTTTATAAAGCACAGAGAATTTATTAATTTAGGTATGTTTACAAGCCTTAAATTTTACCGTTTGGCTTGCTCTCTCTCAGGGTGGGGATCGATCTGTTCTTAACTCAATTTTTCTTTTTGTAAAAACTTGATTGCTTTGTATGGATTGCAATAAAATTAATAAAAAAAATTATGAAAAATGTATGGGAACAAGCCAGAGGCCAAATCTTAGCATTACTAATTAATTATAAAAATAATAATAATTATAAAGAAGAAAAAGAGAGCTTCTGAAAAGGCTGCCACATGGCATGGTGCCCAGAAGTAGTAATAACACTTGTATTTGTAAATGGAGAAGTTACTTGGATGATAACACATAATTAAAAGTAATATTTAATGGGCAAGTCAAATTCAAATTTTAAATGTTACAAACACCTGTCGCTTTAATGTTCCAAATCTCTCTCTCATTTTTATAATATTTTTATAAGATATTCCATCATTTAAATGCTCTTTCCTTAGCATGTTCCTTTATTTAAATGTTTTATTGTTCCATCACTCCCTTCTTTTTTTTACTTTAAGATAGATAGATAGATATTGCACATTTGGCTCTCCATCCACCTGTTTTGTAATATTTCAGACCTACATTTGGGACCCTCATTATATAATACTAGCTGTTCCTAAAAATATGAGAAGAAATGCCTCTACAACATCTTCAGGATGGAGAGGTACAAATACTTGTGAGGGGCCCTGTGTGTGCTCTGCTCCAAGTGCTTCTTGCACGGTCCATTGTATTTATGCCTCTGCGAAATGTGTCTTATGATTGGTAACTTGTCCATAATCTGAAGTACATTATCAGTGCTGCGATAAAGGTTGCAACGTCCATGGGTTCACTTGTTTCATGGCAAAAAGCCATCTGACTACGTCACTGTAAAGATATATGAGAACAACAACATAAGGAGTTGGAGCACCAAGTGGTGAAATCCCATTTGATGACAGATTTTGATCCCAAAAGATAAACGGCAAAAAATATTCAACATGTAGCTAAAAAACAAGGATGTCTTGCTCAGATGTGAGGTTGTAAAGGCTCCAGCTGGAAGATGCAGAACTTCTAGTTGGAAGCGAAAGTGAAGTCAGAAGTTTGCTGACTGATGATCTCTGAATGCAAGGGCAATAAAGGAGAGGATGAGGGTGACAGCGCCAACTCATGGCCCAAAGTGGAACAACAGCCATTGCAAAAACCTTGAAGATGTCTTCTACACACAGCATTTAACAGTGCCCAAAAACTGTATCGGGGCTCTTTAATACCAAGAAAAATACACATTTATAAAGCTGACTGAACTTGTTATCTTTAGTCAAGTCGGAAGTTGTCTTTTTTAAGTCATTTTTGTGTGTATTGGTTGTTATAATATGTATTTATTTATTTATGGAGGTTTTGAAAAAAGCCTATCTATCTATCATATAGTGCCTTCTATTTCTATCTATCTATCTATCTATCTATCTATCTATCTATCTATCTATCTATCTATCATTATATAGTGACTCTATCTATCTATCTATCTATCTATCTATCTATCTATCTATCTATCTATCTATCTATCTATCTATCTATCTATCTATCTATCTATCTATCTTTTCTGTCTGTGGAATCTCTGTCTGTTGATTACTCTGGTCTGGGTGGGCGTGGTTGTTGGTTGCAGGTCCACTTTGTTCGCTGAGGGTCTCTGTGAGTATTTCTCGTTTTCTTTTTCTGTCTATTTTTCCTATCAGTTTAATGTATAAAGATTTTTTTACTGATTTGCCATTTAATTAAAAGTCTATTGTTTTTTGTTAGTGGTGGCTGTAATAGTCGGACGCGGCTGCGTCCCGAACAAAGCCTCCAGGGCTTAACCCGCGAAACTTTGAACACCTTTCCAGAAAAAAAACGGAATTAAGGTAGTTGTGGACCCGATAGTCTCTGTTGATGCGTGTGTTGTTGAGGAGGCGAAAAGAGTTGGCTGTAAGAATGTGAAGTCGGTCTCTTGCATGAACAAAATGGTTGTGGTGTTTTTGAGCGATGAATCTATTGTGCATACTCTAGTGCAGGAAGGCCTGGTGATGAACGGCTCGCTAGTCCCGGTTCTGCCTTTATCGACTCCTGCTAAAAGAGTTATAATTTCAAATGTTCCACCTTTTTTGAAAAATGAAGCTTTATTAAACGAACTTCGTAGATATGGCGAGTCATAGCTGACTTGGTAATGATACCACTTGGCTGCCGCTCTCCAGTTTTAAAGCATGTCGGTGTCTTTCAGGAGACAGGTGTACATGTTACTAAATAACTCGCGTGAGGAGCTTGATGTGGCCTTGAAATTTAAAGTAGAGGGTTATGAATATATTGTATTTATCTCTCCAGAATTAATGAAATGCTTTAAGTGTGGTCAGACAGGGCACAAAGTGAGTCAGTGTATGCGGGGTGAGATGACAGACAGCTCGGATAAGCCGGGACCGTCTGGTGAGCACAGAGAGCCCCGTAATAGAACTTCGGAGAACGAAGAGAATGAGTCGGTGATTAGTGACTCAGAAATGGAGGATCAGAGTTACGATTCTGATGAAGAGGCTGAAGATCAGGGTGAAATAACAGTGGTACAAAGTATCACAGCAGGCCCTGGACTTGAAGCAGGTGAGCCGGAAGTGTCCAGCGGAGAGCCTGCGATAGAAAAAAACAGATGGCTGAAATGGTTACGGGCACAGAGGAAACTACCGAACAGATTTGTGAAATAAATCCGAATAAGAAGGCTGATGTCGGCAATGAAGAGGAGGAGAGGGAGGTATCTAAAGTGGCACCAGGGGTTGAATGTTGTAAAGAGGACTCTGCTGCGCATCTCCACAAGACCCCCGCCGAGAGTGCTACCGCTCCAGAGACGAGCTCAGGCGCTACGCCTTCTCAAGGGAGGGCAGAGGAGAGCGTGCTGGCTATGCAGTCTTTGACTGATGAAATAACACAAGAGACGAGGACCGATGGAGAAGTGCTCTTTGAAGAAGGAAACGGTTTTATTAAGCCGGTAACAAGGAAAAGAAAGGAGCAAACAACCAGCGGTGGACACTCCAAGAAGAGCACTAAAACTGAGAGTGTAGTGGTCCGCAGCAGACAGACGGCACTGAAAGCACAATGAGAGAGGAAATGGGGGAGGACGGCAATGAATCTGACCCGTCGATCAGAGTGGATCTGTCATCTCACTCGAGCTTACGCGAAGCTTACAGTACAGAAAGCATTTTGTGTTTTCTGGAGTTTTTAGAAGGGAAGCGCAGGGTCAGCATAGTCAAACACTTTCCTGATCTTCATCTGTTTCTGAGCTTGGCGAAGCAAGTTTGGCGGCGGGCTGCTGAACTAGGCATGACCTCCAAAGACAGAGTCCGCTTAAAGAACATTATAAGCAAAGTGAAGCGTTCCTTAGAAGCGCAATCATGATGACAGTTTTAATGCGATTCCCCGTTTCTTGAGTTAACTTAGTGTTTTTGACCGCCACCCTATTTTCTTCTACAATGCCTGTCTATTCCCTGTGCTCTTTAAATGTGAACGACTGCAGAGAGTTAGTGAAAAGAACGGCGCTATTTGAGCACTTAGCGCAAAAAAGGATTAACGTGACCTTCCTTCAAGAAACACACGCTGATGCGGCTAATCAGTCTGACTGGCACAGAGAGTTGCCAGGGGTGGCACATCTAAGTCATGGCTCAAATCTCAGTGCAGGAGTTGCGATCCTGTTTTCTAAAAGTTTTGAACCTGACAGTGCGGTTTGTACGGAGTTAATCCAGAGGAGGCTGCTGAAGGTAGAAGCACAGCTGGGGGAGAAGAAGTGGGTGTTTGTTAACGTTTACGCCCCAAATGAAGGGATTGAGAGGACTCACTGCATCTCAGTTTTAAATGATGTCCTGGGGACATGTGACGATGATGAGCTGGTGTTTGTGGGGGGTGACTTTAACTGCACAGAGAACACGCAGCTGGACAGGAATGGACTAGAACCGCACCAGGGGTCTGTGGTCACCAACAATAATCTCATTGATATTTGGAGAGAATTTCATCCAGGGGTCCGGCAATATATGTGGGTGAAGGACACAGCTGGGCTGCTTTCTATGGCTAGACTTGACAGATTCTACATCCAGGAACATCACAGGAATCTCATTGCTAACTGCTCCATTCTTCCAACTGGCTTATCTGATCACTGTCTCCTTTTCCTTCAAGTTTTTTTTCTCTCTGCACATTCTGTCAAGTCCTACTGGCACTTTAATAATAATCTACTGAAAGACCCCCACTTCATCAACTGTTTCAAATACTTCTGGAATCAATAGAGATGCAAAAAGAAGGCCTTCTCTTCACTGATGCAATGGTGGGATTGCTCAAAAACCGAGATACTTATTGTGCCAACAATACACCGAGCAGACCACCAGGGATGTGAATGCGGCCATCTCTGAGCTAGAGAAAGAAATCGAAGAACTTCATTTGGTTTTATGTACAAACTTTGACGGAAGCACTTTTGAGTCCCTTAAAACTAAAAAACAATTATTGATGTACCTGATGGACAAGAGAGTCAACGGCGCACTCGTCCGCTCGAGAATGCAGTCGCTCACCCAGATGGATGCTCCCACACAATTTTTCTTTTAAACTGGAAAAAACAATTGGCCAAAGCAAGACCATTAACTGTTTAAAAAATGACAAAGGTCAAGACCTGCTAGAGCCTGAAGCCCTTCGATCCTGGGCAAACCAGTTTTATCAATGACTGTTTTCTGCACACATTGCAGAGGTACCTTTGGACTCGTCATGCTTTCTCCAGGACTTACCTC
Source organism: Polypterus senegalus (assembly GCF_016835505.1). NCBI lineage: Eukaryota > Metazoa > Chordata > Cladistia > Polypteriformes > Polypteridae > Polypterus > Polypterus senegalus. The sequence continues at coordinate 222,086,005 of NC_053157.1, forward strand.
AGGTTCCAGGTGGAGAGAAGGACATCTTGATGACTTGACCACAACTTTGAATGTGCTGAACTTTGGGAAGTCCCCAGGAATCGACGGGTTGCCTGTTGAGTTTTTTAAAGCCTTTTGGTCTCACCTTGGTGCTGATCTAGCAGAGGTTTTCTGTGAAAGTCTGCAAGTGGGTGAACTGCCCCTTTCCTGTCGCAGGGCGGTTATCACACTAATCCCAAAGAAAGGAGACCTCACGGAGCTAAAGAACTGGCACCCAGTAAGCCTGCTGTGTGCGGATTACAAAATCTTCTCCAAGGCCCTGGCTGACTGGTTAGGAAGAGTCATGGCGAGTATCTTGAACCCCGAGCAGACATACTGTGTCCCCAACAGGTGTATTCTTGATAACATCTTCCTAGTTCAGGATGTGATTGATGCGGCCAGGCTCTTTGGGTTTGACGCAGGTCTTTTATCCCTGGATCAGGAGAAAGCGTTTGACAGGGTGGACCATAATTATCTTTTAGCAGTGCTGAAGACCTTTGGCTTTAGACCTTCGTTCATTCGGCACATTGGACTTTTATATCACAACGTTTTTAGTGTCGTGAAACTTAATGGAACACTAACAGCCCCCTTCAAGGTTACCAGAGGGATACGTCAGGGCTGCTCTCTGTCCGGTATGCTCTTCTCGCTCTCCATCGAGCCACTGCTGCAACAGCTTCGCATCCACCTTCAAGGTCTGAACATCCCTCAGTGCCCAAATTTACAGCTCAAGGTGGTCGCGTATGCGGATGACTTGACTGTGTTTGTCTATCATCCTGGAGACATCACAGCACTGAAATATTGCCTGGATGAATCTGCTAAAATTAACTGGGACAAAAGTAATGCATTTTTAATTGGTGACTGGAGGGATGGGGACCCACTGGGCCTGCCTGGTGGTCTTAAGTGGAACAGGAGAGTTTTCAGATACCTGGGGGTGTTTTTAAGACAGGGAGGAGTAGCTGAGGAAATCTGGGCAGACTGGGTGGAAAAAGTTCAAGCCAGACTGAAGAAATGGAAATACCTTCAAAAGGAGATCTCCTGTCGAGGCAGGGTCCTCATTATTAATAACTTAATAGCCTCCATGTTCTGGCATAAGTTGCAATGTATTGACCCCCCAATATCTGTCATCAGAACCATCCAGGGCATTATTTTAGATTTCTTTTGGGGTGGCCTACATTGGGTGAAGCGCAGTGTCCTGTATCTGCCTGTAGAGGAGGGCGGTCAGGGACTCATTGACTTGTTCAGCAAGATGGAGGCCTTTAGGTTGCAGGCTTTACATCTGCTCTTATACGGCCCCGAACACCTGCTGCAGAGACAGCTGGCCTTTGCCTTATTTCGTGGGGTAAGGGGCTTAAATTTTGCTGAACATTTTTTTTTTCTTACACTCTGCCAACGTTATTGGGTCTGACCTGCCAGAATTTTATCAATCTGCACTTCAGGTCTGGCACAGAAAACTCAGGAGGTCAGGTGCGAGTTCTCTGTGTGCAGGTGAGGGGACACCAGAGGCAGAGATGACATCGCTCGTTGTTATTGTAAAGCCAAATGTCACTGACCACACTGACAGACCTGGACACCTTCTCAGTTTTGGTTCTCTGGTTGAGAAAGACTTTGAACTGTTTAACAAAAAAGAACTGTATAAACTGTGTGTCAAAGTGACATTTTATAATCAACTGAAACAGTTGCCAGATACACGGTGGAGGAAAGAACTGCAGGTCTCAGAGAACATCACACCATCATGGAGGGCTTTTTCTCCCATTGCAGAAAAGACTTGGGGATCTGCAGTGGCGGATAATGCACTCGGCCTTAGCCACAAACTCATTTCTGAATATAATTAACGCTTCAGAGACTGACCAGTGCCCGTTCTGTGACACGAGGGAGAGTCTCTTTCACTTCTTCATTCACTGTGAACGGCTGAGGGCATTGTTCATGTTCTTGGATTTTCTTCTTAGTGGTTTTGGGTTTAAGTTCTCAAAAATTTGTTTTGTCTTTGGTATTAATTATAATAAAAAAAAAACAGGAATAAATGTTTTATTGGGAATTTCCTCTTAGGACAGGCCAAGTTGGCAATCTTAAAAACGAGGAGAAATAAAGAGAAAAACCTCATGGGGACCGACGCTCTGCTGCTCTTCAAAGTTTTAATTAAAAGTCGACTGAAACTTGAATTCATGTACCATAAACTAACGAACAATTTAGAAATGTTCAGCGACATGTGGGGGACACGACAGGTACTGTGTGCTGTGGAGGAGGACGAACTGGTGATCAACTGGGAATGAAAAGTATTGGTGGGCTTCAACAATATGTTCTAATTAATGTGCGGAGTAGGACGAGTGTAAAGGGGGAGTAGTGGTGGTAGTCTGATGTATACCTTTTTGTTTTATCCTGAATATTGGACTTGTTTGCCTTTTGACTGTGTATATTGTTAATATTTTTCTTTTTATGGTCATAATAAAGGTCATTTTAAAAATAAAAAAATAAATATCTATCATATAGTGCCTTCTATCTATCTATCTATCTATCTATCTATCTATCTATCTATCTATCTATCTATCTATCTATAATATAGTGCCTTACATCTATCTATCTATCTATCTATCTATCTATCTATCTATCTATCTATCTATCTATCTATCTATCATATAGTGCCTTACAGTGCTATCTATCTATCTATCTATCTATCTATCTATCTATCTATCTATCTATCTATCTATCTATCTATCTATCTATCATATAGTGCCTTACAGTTCTATCTATCTATCTATCTATCTATCTATCTATCTATCTATCTATCTATCTATCTATCTATCTATCTTGTCTTGCTGTTTCTCTGTGTGTCGATTGCTTTGGTCTGGAGTGGAAATGGCCTTTGTGCTAGCAGGAGAGTGAGTTGAGTTTAGCTTTTTTTTTTTTTTTTCCTTTTTTCTTTTATTTCTTTTTTCTAGTCATTTCTCTTAATTCTTTGCTGTGTTATTTATATATAGTCATTATTTCAAGTTTATTTAGTGTTTTTTTTTAAAAGAAGTGGCTAGGATGGCTGTGTCCCGAGGGATACAGCCAGGCCTTTTGCCACATGGCTTCGAAAAACTTAGCAGAAGAAATGGCATCAAATTGATTGTTGATCCAGTAGTTTCAGTAGAGAAGTGTGTTACTGAAATTGGAAAAATAATTGGATGTAAAACATTATTTCTGCTTCAAGAATGAATAAGGCTGTCGTGATATTTCTAAATGAAGAGGCCTTAGTTCACCAACTGGTTCAGGAAGGCCTAGTCATTAATGGAACCCTCATTTCTGTTTTGCGCTTTCAACTCCTGCAAAGAGGATTATAATCTCTAATATTCCTCCTTTCTTGAAGAATGAACTGCTACGTACTGAATTGAGAAGGTATGGCGAGATTATTTCTGACATTACTATGATTCCTTTGGGGTGTAAACAGCCAGAATTAAAACATGTGGTCTCATTTAGGAGACAGGTTTTTATGCTCCTCAACAGAGGTTACAATGAGTTAGATGTTGCTCTGAAATTCAAAGTAGATGGATGTGATTATATTGTGTTTATATCTTCTGATTCAATGAAATGTTTTAAATGTGGCCGTGCAGGGCACAAAGCAGTTGACTGTAAAAGAGCTGATTGTAGTCATGCTATGGGTGGAAACACAAATGCAGTGAGCGAGTCAGATATAGAGGATGAGTCTGAAGACTCCGACTCGATGCTGAAGATCAGCAGATTGTTGTCTGTGAGGTATCCACAGGTACTCTTAGCTCGACTGTAGGAAGTTCTGATAATCAGATACCCAGTTGTAGCTCCACAGTTGAAAGGAGTGAAATAAAGAAAGCTGAGACAAAAATGCCTGAAGTGGATGGATCGGCCGAGGCCGAGTTGAAGTCCTCTACTGTGAATATAAATCAGGATGAAGAAAAGGGCCAAGCTAAGACCGAGGTTATGCAGCCTGTCATTGAAACGACACCAACTGAGGTGGATGACATTGAAGGTCTGAATGCTGCGCTGCTACCTGTGAGCCATCTAAGGTGGATGAGCAGACCGAGGCCAGTCCTGAGTCCACAGTCCACAGTGAAACTGCTTGCCCTCTCTTAAATGTCAAAGCTGTGGCAGAAACTGAACCAGGCACTAATTCAGGCAGTGCAGTTAGGGAAGAAAAAGCTGGAATTGTTGAGGAAATGAATGTGAAGAAGAATGGACGACACTCCCCAGAAAGAGGAAAGAAACCTCAGACGGTGGAGTAGGAGCCAAGAGAAGTAACAAAATGAACCTGACAGAGGGGGCTGACGTGTCTTTAAGAATCGTCTTCTAAGTACCAGAGAGGTGACAATTAGCCCAGAGTGTGAGGGGAGTCAGCAGGGTGGTGAGGACAGTGACTCTTGTATGTCAAGTGACAATTTAACTGGCACTCTTGGAAAAACGAGTACAGCACTGAAAGCATTCTGAGCTTTCTGGATTTTCTTGAAGGCAAAAGGAAGGTGAATGTTGTAGAACATTTTCCTGACCTGGAACTTTTTTTGGTTTCAGCCAAGCGAGTTATGCGCAATGCTGTTCCTTTGGGAATGGAAAGAAAAGAATTTAATCGTTAAAGAATGTTATCAGCAAAGTTAGAAAGTCTCTCACCTCCAGCACATAATGGCTCCACACCAGCTCCTCTCTTTTCATTAGTTAAAGTTCTTCTTGTCATTGCTGCTCCGTTTCTTTTCTTTCTAATGCCTGTTTTCTCTTTGGGCTCTTTGAACGTTAACGGCTGCAGAGACTCCTTAAAGAGAGCCGTACTTTTTCAATATTTGGAACAGAAAAAACTAGATGTTACTTTTCTTCAAGAAACTCATACTGACCCAATGAATGAGTCGGAGTGGCAGAGGGACTGGAGTGGGACATCGATTCTGAGCCACGGCTCCAGTGCCAGCGCAGGGGTGGCAGTGCTCTTCAGTAAGGCGTTTCTCCCGGAGTCCATTGACTGTTTTGAGCAAATTAAAGGTCGTCTCATGAAGGTCGTTGTACGTATTCAGGGGAAAAACATTATTTTCTTAAATGTCTACGCTCCAAATGAAGGCAAAGAGAGAATTTCTTTTTTTCTTTTGTTAAAAGATGTGCTAGCTGAGTGCAGTTCAGAGGACGTTGTGTTCTTAGCTGGCGATTTTAATTGCACTGAAAATGCAGAGATGGACAGGAATGGAGCTGAGCCTCACCCGGGGTCAGTCAAGGTGTTGCAGTCGGTCCTTCATCAGCAAGAACTTGTGGATGTGTGGAGAGAGTCGAACCCAATGGCGAGACAGTACACATGGCTCAAGGCCTCCAGTGGCATGTTATCCATGGCAAGGCTGGACAGGATTTATACGTTACGGCACAATCTGAACCTCATTTTGGGCTCTTGTCTTCTGCCCACAGGGTTTTCAGACCATAGTTTAGCTCTCACTCGTTTCTCTTTGGGGTCTGAGCGTAATTTTAAATCATTCTGGCACTTTAATACTAAACTTCTTAAAGACTCTCTATTTCTTCAACACTTTCGTCTCTTTTGGGACAAATGGAGACTCAGCAAAAATGAATTCTCATCTCTGAAGCAATGGTGGGACGTCTCCAAGGTCCAAATTAAACTCTTTTGCCAGTTTTATTCTGAACATTCTTCTAGAAAGGTCACCATGGCCATTAAAGAACTGGAAGAGGACATTGGGATAATTCAAACCAAACTGGAAACCGGTTTTAATGCCAATTTGCTTGAGTCTCTAAAAGACAAAAAAGATTCTCTGAGGTCCCTGCTGGATGAACAGGTGAAGGGCCATTGTCAGGGGAGATTCCAGAATATTTCCCAAATAGACGCCCCTACGCAGTTTTCTTTTCATTGGAGAAGAAGGTTGCTCAGGCAAAAATCATTCACTGTCTGAAAACTGCAGATGGGACTGAAATGACGGAGACCGAGGAGATCCGGGAATTTGCCTTCAAATTTTACAAAGACTTATTCTCTGCAGAAACAGTGGACTTGTCTTCAAATACAGAAATTTTCTTTAATGACCTACCACAGCTGACTCCATCCACCAAGGAAGAGCTCGACCTGCCACTATCACTGGAGGAGCTCACTAGAGCTCTTGGGAGTTTAAATCAGAACAAAGCCCCTGGGATCGATGGACTTCCCGTCGAATTCTACAAGTCCTTTTGGGATATCATGGGTAAGGACTTCCTGACTGTGTTTGTGGAGAGCATCAGGGATAAAGAACTTCCTGTGAGTTGTCGGAGAGCAGTTTTGACTCTTTTACCTAAAAAAGGGGATCTCTGCAACATAAAAACTGGCGACGGTCAGCCTGCTCTGCTCAGACTATAAAATCTTTTCTAAAGCGCTGGCTCTTCGTCTGAGGACTGTCATGAACTGCTTGGTGGCCTTGATCAGTCATACTGTGTCCCTGAACGATGTATTTTTGATAACATTTTCTTTGTGCGGGATTTGGTATCTGCCTCTGAGATTTTTGGTTTTAAGGCGGGTCTCATCTCACTGGATCAAGAGAAGGCCTTTGACGGGTAGACCACCAGTATTTATTTACAGTTCTAAAGAGGTTTGGTTTTGGTGAGACCTTTCTAGGATATATTAAATTAATGTACACGAATGTGTTTAGTGTTTTAAAAATTAATGGAGGGTTGGGAGCCCCATTTTCTGTTACAAGGGCATTCGTCAGGGGTGTGCACTCTCCGGTATGCTATACTGCTGTCCATAGAGCCCCTGCTCCACAGACTTCGCCAATGTCTTCACGGCCTGTCATTGCCTGTGTGTCCCACTGCATCTTTTAAGGTGGTGGCATATGCTGACGAGGTCACAGTTGTCATCACTGAACCTGATGATGTTGTCCTGCTGCAGGACTGTTTACAGGTGTTTCAAACGGTGTCATCTGCCAGGGTCAACTGGTCCAAATGTAATGCCTTTCTGATGGGCAACTGGGACTGTCCTCCCCCAAACCTCCCAAGTGGTCTAACATGGAACTCTAAGGTATTTAAACATCTGGGAATTTACATTGGGAAGTCTGGAGCCACAGCTGATAACTGGGAGGCTTAATTGATCAAATTCAGGGAGACTGAAGAAATGGAAATGGGTGGTCGCCAAGCTCTCTTTTCGGGTAGGGTGCTATTATTAATAATTTAATTGCTTCAATGCTTTGGCATAAATTTAGGTGTGCAGATCCTCCGTTTTGGCTTTTAAAAGAAATTCAGGGGATATTACTAGATTTTTTTTGGGATAAACTTCATTGGGTTAAACGCAGTGTGATACATCTGCCTGTGGATGAAGGTGGTCAGGGCTTGGTGGACATTCTGAGTAGAATTGAAGCTTTTAGGCTGACAGATTTACAGCGTCTCTTGTATGCCCCTCAGCCTTTACTGTGGAGGAGTTTAGCATTCGCTTTTTTTCACAGGGTCGGAAATCTCAATTTTGATTTGCAACTCTTTTTAATTGATGTCAAGCGATTGGCGCTATCTGTGCTGCCCACCTTTTACCGCAACATGTTATTGATTTGGCACACCAAAACAAACAGAGTGGGAATTAATGTGGAGTCAGTCTTCTGGTTACTTGAAGAACCGGTAATATGGAATCCAGTCTTGGAGTTTGACTCGGTTAGTTTAAACTCACTGCTAATGAACAAAGGCTTTACCAAAGTAGCCAACTTTATTGATCCAGTCAGCAACCAGTGGAAGTCTGGGGCAGCTGTGGCACATGAGCTCGGGATTAGGTCTGTCCGTCTTGGGGGGTCGATAATCAACAAACTTAAAGTCTCTTTAGTGCAATTGGGTGCAGGTCCTCTGTGTGAGAATTATATCTCTGGAGATCTTATAAAGAGGCAGAACCTCCTGAATGTATCATTACAATTAAACCAAATGTAAAAGATTTTATCAGTTCTAATAACTCCATTTTAACAATTAATCACATAAATGGAATTTCTTTCCAAAATTTGTCAAAAAGAATTGTATGACTGGTGTCTTAAAGTGTCCCATTTTATGTATTTGAAAGACATGACTGATACCCTGTGGAGGAACACTCTGTGTCTGCATGACACGACATCTCCAGCATGGAGGACTTTATATAAACCGCCAATTGAGAAAAGAGTTGGGGACCTGCAGTGGAGGATCTACATGGAGCAATAGCCACCAATTCATTTTAAAAACCATTGGTGCCAGCACAACAGATCAGTGTCCATTCTGCCTTCAGAAAGAAACAATTTATCATTTATTTCTGTATTGTACCAGATTACAACCACTGCTGCATTTTCTTGATTTATTGTTCAAGGATTTGGGAATTATATTTAATAACCTCATTTATATTTTTGGAATGTCTGTGTCAAAACTTTGTAAAGACAATGTTTACTTGGCAATTTTTGTTAGGCCAGGCCAAGATGGCAACGTTAAAACGAGAAGAAATAGAGATAAAGATCAGAAAACTACTGATGCTCTGTTAATGTTTAAGGTCCTCCTTCAAAGAAGATTGAGAATCGAATTTGAATATTTTAAACTTATTAATCAATTAGATATATTTAGAGAAATTTGGGCTGTAAATGATGTTTTATGCTCCTTGGAAGATGAATGTCTAGTCTTAAAGTATGAGTAGGAAAAGTGTGTTATTAAATGTTGTTTAATTTTGACTGTTAATTTAAATGCAATTATGTTATAATTGTTAATAAAGGTCTGTTTAAAATTAAAAATTATCTATCTATCTATCTATCTATCTATCTATCTATCTATCTATCTATCTATCATATAGTGCCTTACAGTTCTATCTATCTATCTATCTATCTATCTATCTATCTATCTATCTATCTATCTATCTATCTATCTATCTATCTATCTTTACTATACAACATTATTCATATCTGTCATCTTTGTGTCTTATTTACAGTAATTAGTACCTTTTATCTCTATATAACTGTTTTTTATGCTGCTGTTCATTAATAATATATTCAGATGGTGCCTTACAAACTTATATAACTCATCCACTTACAGTATATGGCGCCTTTCCTGTCAATTTATTTGACTCTTTTAACGTATGTCTTTATTTCTCTTTACTCTCTTGAGAAAAAACAGAATTAATCAGAGCATAAATCCCAAATTGTCATCATCACAGCACCTAAGTGATCAGGTCGAGAGTCAAAGTGTGAGTCTCTATGTCACCATCTCTGTCGCCCGGGTTGCCCAGAGATGATTTGCTGAGGGTTTTAATCGAGTGTAGATAGCAGCCCACTTGAAGATAACAAAACCACCTTTGCAGCTTATCAGTAGATAACCGCAGAGCCTGAAGGTTTCTTTTTAAATGTCATTGTCTCTCTTTTTTTTTCTTTCCTTTTTTACTTATCAGAGAGACCCCCCCCAAACCAAACATCAAATCCTGCCACAGGGTTATCTATAATGGTCTTTCTTCTTTCTGTCAGTATAAAGCATCTTTCATGGTGATTACTGTTCTAGTTAATAGTTAAGTTAATTAACAGTTAAGTTAAAGTTCATTTCCATACAGAATGATATATGTACAGTATGCTCCCCTGCTGGAGTTCCAGGCAGGTTACATGGGACAACAAAGATTTTGCTTCCTGTACACTTAAAGGTGCATCTTAAGGATTTTGGCCTGTTAATCACTTTTACATTTTCTTGTCATATACTGCTTTATTACAATCGCCTCTTTGTGTGGTTTCTTCTCATATTATAAGACTACACATAGAGAACAACAGCTAGTCAAACAGCTACTGCCATGTCCTGTTGTTTCATTTGCGAATGGGACAGCCATGTTAAAGAGTCTCATTACATTATGGCCCGATGATGAGCGTTAGCTTCCAGGGCAGAAACGTGTGGCACACAAATCACTTGTCAACCTGACAAAAATATTTTTGCTCTCTCTTGATTATCAAGGAAGGTGAAGTATTTCAATAACTGAGACAATGGCTTCCATGAAAAACGGATGCCAAGATTAAGGAAGGCAGTTTTGTTAGTCCATAAATCAGACATGTCATTAATTTAAATAAATCGAAGGTCTGCTGGTGTTGCCAGAGGATACTGCATAGAAGGCATTCAAGGATGATGATGAGAATTTTCTTGACATCTACAGACTACGTCCAGCTGGTTGACATGTTTCAAGAATACAAAACCACGAAGTGTAACGTGTCACTTGTTCTGCAGTCACACTTAGACACTTCCCTGTTAATCTTTGTGCAGTCAGTGACTGACATGGTGTCCACAAGAACAGTGCGATAATTGAAAAGCAGTATCAAGGCAAGAGGAAATCATCAAATGTTGGCCTACTACTGTGGACACTGAAATATCAAATGAGGAGTAGAAACAGAAATCAGCAGCAAAATCTCCACACAAGTTAAAGTGTGCTAATGCAACATGTCAGCATCATTAAGGGCTTAAACACACTAAATTCAGTTGAAGTTGATTTCTGGTCTCCCTAATGTCCTACATGACACAGACAAACTGAAATTATATTTGTGTTCAGATTGATGCTGTCGATCAGCCACCAAACAAATTTCAGGAAACAAAACTTTGTCCTCCAGTGCTGGCCTGTTTTCAGGTCTGGCCTCTTAGCCTTGCTGACCACCTCATTGATTGATTTGGAATGGCTGGAAGCCATCACACATATCCCAAAACTAATTCTATTTTACCTTGTGTGTAATTTCATGCCCTGATCTTCCAGGCTGTACCAGAAAACACTGAACATTTGTACATGTACAATGAAATTTTTTTTACTACATTTTATACAGCTATGGAAGCGGTGAAAACAGCTAAACTCCCCACCCCACTACAATTCCTCCAATCCCCCATTTAAAAGTAAACCCAAAAGCGACTGATGCACGTATAGATCAGGGAGAGGCACAACAGACACAATATCAAAAGGCACAAAATGTGAGAAATTAGAAATTAAAGCTGAGGACAAAACACCAACCACCGGCCAAACAGCTGCCAACCAAAGGTACGGTGCACTGTCATTGCTCTGCATTGGAGCCAGATGATCCATTGATCTGCACTACCGAAAGTTCAACTAAAACGAGATTAAAGAAAAAGGATTTCCAGAAAGGAGAATCCAGCCAGTGGCTAGAGTTCCCTTTGCAGCACTCATTCCCATTCAAAATAACCTCTGCTAGATAAAAGTGAGGGTAAGAATAAAGAAGGAGGAAGGCATGAGACAAAAAGGGAAAACTGGCAGAGAGATGGAAGAAGAAGACAATGTTTCAAGGTTGCCATCTCATTATTTAGAGATGCATGGGCAGTGGTGAACAGGAATCTTGACAAAGGAATGAAGGGGACAGGCGGGTCTTCCATTCAAAAGCGCAATCTCGTGTGCGTTTCCACTGTATTTCCATTTATATGTAGTATTTTTAGGTGCCACATTTCTTTAATGAACTTTTTCATACCTGACCTAGAACATAAAACTCTTATTTCATCAGAATTCTCAAAGGTATAGATACATTTAAGTAAAACCAAGTTAACTGTTTTAACACATTCTTGTTTACAATCACAACAGAGACATGTTACATGTTTGCTAGGTATACAAGTAAAAGAGATGGCTTAACTTGCTTCCTACAAATTTTAAACAGTGTTGATTTTCAGATTTGTTGATTATAGTCATTAGAACTAAATGTGGCATAACCAGATAACTGTTACGGGGGCAATTTACTTCTTCACACAGTGCTGGTAGGTCTTGGATAAATTTGTTCATTGAATAAATTAAACAAAAGAATCTTCACTCGTGTGTTTTATCTACTATTAGATTGTGTTTGAAAACCTGAAAACATTCAGTTTCTGACATTTTCAGTAATAAATGAAAACACCATAGTGCTTGTGTAAGAAGTGCCATTCATATCTATCTATTATATAGTGCCTTTCATATCTATCTATCTATCTATCTATCTATCTATCTATCTATCTATCTATCTATCTATCTATCTATCTATCTATTATATAGTGCCATTCATATCTATCTATCTATCTATCTATCTATCTATCTATCTATCTATCTATCTATCTATCTATCTATTATATAGTGCCTTTCATATCTATCTATCTATCTATCAATCTCTATCTATCATATAGTGCCTTTTATATCTGTTTATTTAGTCCCCTATATATCTATCTATTACTTTTACTGTCTGATTCAAATATAGTTGTGTATTTTAATAATTCCTATCCATCATGGCACCAGAGAGTGGCGATATGTTGCCATGTTGCCTGACCACTGTGCCAGGCTTTTCACTGCCTCACTCCTATGCTTTTCTTTTCTCCTCATTGTCTTGCCAGGTCAGCTGGTGCCACCACCGCCAAGTGATCCTCATATCAGTTCGACTGACTTCCACACCACTCTCTACTGGAGTGCTCCACCAAATCAGCCTCCAGATACCAAATACACTGTGGAATATACTGAACTGAGGTAGGTGTGACAACAGCTGGATGTCCAGGAGGGGGGGAGTCCTGCCTTATGACACCCTGCTGGGGCGTGTGGCTAACGAAGGCTCATCTTCAGTGTTCTTTAAGATCATAGGTAGCTTAGATCAGACAGTCCAAAAGGATGCAGCATATCCAGTGAATTCAAAAAGTATTCAGATGCCTTCACTGTGTGCACATTTTATTGTGTCCATTCATCCTCTTCCGCTTATCCGTGATCGGGTCGCGGGGGTAGCAGCTTAAGCAGAGAAGCCCAGACTTCCCTCTCCCTGGCCACTTCTTCCAGCTATTCCGCGAGAATTCCAAGGCGTTCCCAGGCCAGCCAGGAGACATAGTCCCTCCAGCTTGTCCTAGGTCTTCCCCGGGGCCTCCTCCCGGTTGGACGTGCCCGGAACACCTCACCAGGGAGGCGTCCAGGAGGCATCCTGATCAGATGCCCGAGCCACCTCATCTGACTCCTCTCGATGCGGAGGAGCAGCGGCTCTACTCTGAGCCCCTCCCGGATGACTGAGCTTCTCACCTTATCTTTAAGGGAAAGCCCAGACACCCTGCGGAGGAAACTCATTTCAGCCGCTTGTATTCGCGATCTCGTTTTTTCAGTCACTACCCACAGCTCATGACCATAGGTGAGGGTAGGAGCGTAGATTGACTGGTAAATTGAGAGGTTTGCCTTACGGCTCAGCTCCTTTTTCACCACGACAGACCGATGCAGAGCCCGCATCACTGCGGACGCTGCACCGATCCGCCTGTCGATCTCACGCTCCATTCTTCCTTCACTTGTGAACAAGACCCCGAGATACTTGAACTCCTCCACTTGGGGCATTTTATTGTGTTGTAGATTTAAATTTTAGTTTGATAAATTTGCAATTTGTGCCCATCAATCTACATTAAATAACACCATAATGACAAAGCAAAAATCTGTTTTTAGATAGATTGATTTAAAAATCAAAAACTGACATTTCTCATTCGTATTCAGACCCTTAATTCACGACATGTCCTTCTTTGCTACAGTATGCCTCTGCAAGTTTCATACACCCAGAGTTGGGCAGTTTATTCTATACTTCCTGGCAAATCCTCCCAACCTCCATCATATTGGGTGTGACGTGTCTGTAAGCTGCCGTCTTCAGGCATCTCCACAGATGTTCTATGTGGGTTTCAGTCTGGGCTTTGGCAGGGCCACTCCAAGATAGTCAGAGACTTTTCCATAAGTCACTCCAGCTTTGTCTTGGCTCTATGCTTCAGATTATTGTCATCCTGAAAGGTGAACCAACATCTGAGTCTGAGGTCACATGCACTCTGGAGCAGGTTTTCTTTAAAGACCTCTCTGTATTTGGTGGCATTCCAACTTCCCTCAATTCTGCCTGGAGGATGGAAGGACCGTGAGAGAGACAATACCTCCCCCGGGACATGATAGGGCAGCCCCCTTGGTTTTCATCAGGGCCACAGAATTGCCTCTTGGAAGCTCAACCCTTTTGGGGCCTGTGGCCACCACCAGGGACCGCCTGGACAATTGTGGAGCCTTGGACGGAAACAGTTCTGCCACACCAAGAAGTGCTGCCAGATGATCATCAGGGAGCACCTGGAGTGCTTTAGGGGCAACATAAAAGGAGCCGCCTTACTCCATTCGGGGGGCCCCGAGTCTGAAGGAGGAGGACAGAGCTTGCGAGGAGTAGAGGTGGCAGAAGAATAGAGAAAGAAAGAGAGAGAGAGTGAGTGTGAAGAATAAAGGAGTTGGCAGTGATTTCTAGGGGTTCTGTGCTATAAAGGAAAAAGGAAAAAGAAATAAATATATACAGTATATGAAAGATTTCAGTTTGATTTTTGATTTTTGATAAATTTACAAACCTTTCTGAAAACATCTTTCACTTTGTCATTAGGGGTTACTGAGTGCAGATCGATTGGGAAACCTAACACATTTATCAGTTTAAAATGACACCGATCAGCCACAAAATTAAAATCACCTGCCTAATATGGTGTAGGTCCTCCTCGTACTGCCAAAACAATTCTAACCCAGTGAGATGTGGATTCTATGAGACCTCCGAAGGTGTCCTGTAGTATTAGCGGTAGATCCTTAAGGTTTTGTAAGGTTTAAGGTGGGAGCCTCCATGGATCAGACTTGTTTTTCCAGCAAATCCCACGGATACTCGATTGGATTGAGAATTGAGGATTCTGGAGGCCAAGTCAACACCTTGATTTCTTTGTCATGTTTCTCAAACATTTTCTGGACTGGTTTTGCAGTGTGATTGGGTGCATTTATCCCACTGCCATCAGAGAGTCCCATTGCCATAAAGGGGTGTAATTAGTGTGCAGCAATCTTTAGGTGGGTGGGACGTGTGTCACAGAAACAGCCACATGAATGTCAGGACCCAAGGTTTACCAGCAGAACATTACTGACAGCCTCACACTGCCTCTGCTGGCTTACCTTCATCCAAAAGTGCATCCTGCTGCCATTTCCTCCCCAGGTTAAAGATTCACACACCTGATGATCTAAATGAAATCTTCAGACCAGGCCACCTTCTTCTGTTTCTCCATGGTCCAGTTCTGATGCTCATGTGCCCTTTGTAGATGATTTGGGCTGTGGATAAGGACCAGCATGGGCACTCTGACTGGTTTGCAGCAATGCAGCCACATACACAGCCAGCTTTGATGCACTTGTGTGTTCTGCCACCTTTCTTTCATGGCTGATATTAAGTTCTCCAGCAATTTGTCCTACAGTAGCCCATCTGTGGGATCAGACTAGACCATCATGAGCATCACTGGTAGTCCTTCTTTGCACCACTTTTGGTAGGTAGTAACCCCTTCATACCATGAGCACCCCACAAGACCTGCCGTTTTGGAGATGTAATGACCCAGTCGCCTGGCTACCACAATTTGTCCCTTGTCAAAGTCACTCTAATGCTTATTCTTGCCCATATTTCCAGCTTCTAGTATTTCACCTTCAAGAAGTGACTGTGCACTTGTGCCTAATATATCCCACCCCTTGATGGGTGCCATTGTAACAAGATGACCAATGTTCTTCACTTCACCTGGAAGTGGTTTTAATGTTGTGGCCGATTGGTGTGAATCTAAAACACAATGAAGTGTGCAGAAGGTGAAACGTCTGAATACTTTCCAAATCATTTATGGATTGGGTGGTGCTTTGATGCCTCCTGTCTCACCTTAAGGTTAGTTGACTGAGGACATTAGTCAGTGGGGGAGGGCGATGTCTTATTCAGACTGGACTTTACTTTGCAGGCTGCTCATCCTCTTATCACATGCCTTCCTTTCCCAGAAATGATTGGAGACAGGTAGAGGGCTGCGCCAGTATAAAAACTAGAAGCTGTGAACTCTCTGCTCACCTTGAAGATCCTCATGAGCTGTACTGGCTGAGGGTGAAGGCTACCTGGAAAGAGGAAACATCCAACTGGTCAGAAGTCCTGCAGTTTCAGCCCTACAGAGACAGTAAGGGTTCTCCATGAGGGTAGTAGTGGTGGTGGGTACAGGTGCTATCAGACATGGTCACCAAGTGTCAATGTGCACATATCTTGGAGTTCAAAATACTGACAGCTATTATATTTCTGCTCACCGTGTTATAGTTGCCATAGAGGGTTATTAAAGTAAAATGTGCAAAGCATGTAAAGAAGTGTGGCCCTTTACCCACTTCGTGACGGGCAGGTACTAAAAACAAGAAATGGATGTTTTTGAGACACAATGGGAAGGGATTCATGATTGTGGTGCCCTCTGTGTGTGGTATTTCTAAATAAGCCTGGGTTGCTTCCTGCCATAATAGGATGAACTGCCAGCTACCCTGATTTTAATTCATTAAATCTTAATTTGTCTTATTCCATGCTAGAGATTGCTTACTGCTAAATAAGCAATAGATCTTTACCTCTGCCTATTCCATCATAGATATTTGTCCTCATGGTTTATCTCTTTTGCAGCTAATGTGAGCACCCCCAACTTCACCCTCTTGTCCTCTTCAAGTGAAACCATACAGATTGCGATGCACCTCCCGGCGGTGCCATTCACTAATTCATCCCGTCAAAAGGTAAAAAAGACTGGGTCCTTCTATAGCAAACTGAGGTGCAACATCAACCTTTACCAGCGGGGGCGCAGTTGGAAAGACAAAGCTGAAGAGGAACCTGAGTCTGTATGCAGATCACACACTGAGAAAGCTGGACAGATGGACAATCTGATGCAATGGGTGCCCAAGCAATTGAACAGAGAGGAGTGCCACCGGGTGACTTTTGTGAACTTAACACCTAATGTGTGCTACTGTGTGAAGGTCATGTTCTCAGCACCCTACAAAGACAGTCCTCTCTCACAGGAGCAGTGCATCTTCTTATACAGCAAATCATCAGGTAAATATTGACGGGTGGGTTGAAGTATCCAAAGTGGACATAACGAGGCATTATAGTATTTTGGTGGAGTAGATGGTTACACCTTCTTATTTATTTTCGAAAATACTAGGGTGCTTTGACCTCTGCTCGCTTCGCTCGCCAACCCCTCGGCCTGCGCTACGTGCTAGCCTCTTTGCGGTTCTGCCGCTCGCATATGGGGATGCGGATGTACAATTTACACACTTTTGTTACACATGCATCATCGCAACGTATAACTGCCCGAGACTGAATTTCGTTTCTTTCTCTCTATTAAATAAAACAACTTTTTCGAATGTTTGGCTCTGAGATTTGTTAATTGGCTTTGCAAAAGCTATTTTAACAAAAAAACTGTTAATGTTTAAATACGAATGGCATATCAAGATCTCATTTGTTGTGTAATGTTATCTGCGGTTGATATACTACATTACTTTTTTTTTTGGATACATCTTTCTTTCAACAGTAATTCGTGTCGTGTAAGACCAGATGTTGTTAGCGGTTATAGATATTCTTCGTGATGTTGTAAGTTGTTGTTTTCTTCCACACGATCACCACCAACCTTTTTAGCATAGTCTATTGATACACATTTAATCAATTTGCAGTGTAACCATTCAACATTTTTGGATGCATTCAACTAATTTGATGTGTAAATGATCGACATTTTTGGCATTAATTCATTTGACTTCCTTGTTTCTTGGTGCTAGGATTGCGCATGTACTCATTTTTTATATGTTGATAACCCTTCGTGATAAAATTCTTCAATAAAATTTGGTCATAATATGTCTTCTTTAATTGGGAACTTAAAGTGAGGAAAACGTTTAAATGTATAAGAGCTGAGAACGCAGGAAGTATTCCTGACAAAAGCATTCACACGAATGAGAGTTAAGAAGACCATGGTCTTGTTTGTCCATGGCATGACTTGAAAAATTCTCCAGGCAAACGTCTTGTCTCATAGGGCTTGAAAAAAATCTCTCTTCCAAAAAGTCTTGTTGCATCGAAGGATTTTTTTTATGTAATAGAGAGACAACTTTTTTGGACCCTAAGTGTTAATCCTGTTCATGAGGACCCAAGCAGCCATATAGCTTTCTTATGCTGGATTGTCTCCTGGACAGTACCTAATGGACACCCCTTCAACTCTTGTGATGCAGGGGGCCCTATAGACCCAAAGGGCCTCCTCATCAGACCTCCACAAAGTCAGACACAATATATATATATTTATACAGTGCATCCGGAAAGTATTGACAGTGCATCACTTTTTCCACATTTTGTTATGTTACAGGCTTATTCCAAAATGGATTAAATTCATTTTTTTCATCAGAATTCTACACCAACACCCCATAATGTCAACGTGAAAAAAGTTTACTTGAGGTTTTTGCAAATTTATTAAAAATAAAAAAAACTGAGAAAGCACATGTACATAAGTATTCACAGCCTTTGCCATGAAGCTCAAAATTGAGCTCAGGTGCATCCTGTTTCCCCTGATCATCCTTGAGATGTTCCTGCAGCTTCATTGGAGTCCACCTGTGGTAACTTCAGTTGATGTGACATGATTTGGAAAGGCACACACCTGTCTATAGAAGGTCCCACAGTTGACAGTTCATGTCAGAGCACAAGCCAAGCATGAAGTCAAAGGAATTGTCTGTAGACCTCCGAGACAGGATTGTCTCGAGGCACAAATCAGGGGAAGGTTACAGAAACATTTCTGCTGCTTTGAAGGTCCCAATGAGCACAGTGGCCTCCATCATCCGTAAGTGGAAGAAGTTCAAAACCACCAGGACTTTTTCTAGAGCTGGCCAGCCATCTAAACTGAGCAATCGGGAGAGAAGGGCCTTAGTCAGGGAGGTGACCAAGAACCTGATGGTCACTCTGTCAGAGCTCCAGAGGTCCTCTGTGGAGAGAGGAGAACCTTCCAGAAGGACAACCATCTCTGCAGCAATCAGGCCTGTATGGCAGAGTGACCCGACGGAAGCCACTCCTTAGTAAAAGGCACATGGCAGCCCACCTGGAGTTTGCCAAAAGGCACCTGAAGGACTCTCAGACCATGAGAAACAAAATTCTCTGGTCTGATGAGACAAAGATTGAACTCTTTGGTGTGAATGCCAGGCGTCACATTTGGAGGAAACCAGGCACCGCTCATCACCAGGCCAATACCATCCCTACAGTGAAGCATGGTGGTGGCAGCATCATCCTGTGGGGATGTTTTTCAGCGGCAGGAGCTGGGAGACTAGTCAGGATAAAGGGAAAGATGACTGCAGCAATGTACAGAGACATCCTGGATGAAAACCTGCTCCAGAGCGCTCTTGACCTCAGACTGGGGCGACGGTTCATGTTTCAGCAGGACAACAACCCTAAGCACACAGCCAAGATATCAAAGGAGTGGCTTCAGGACAACTCTGTGAATGTCCTTTAGTGGCCCAGCCAGAACCCAGACTTGAATCCTATTGAACATCTCTGGAGAGATCTTAAAATGGCTGTGCACCAGCGCTTCCCATCCAACCTGATGGAGCTTGAGAGGTGCTGCAAAGAGGAATGGGCAAAACTGGTCAAGGATAGGTGTGCCAAGCTTGTGGCATCATATTCAAAAAGACTCGAGGCTGTAATTGCTGCCAATGGTGCATCGACAAAGTATTGAGCAAAGGCTGTGAATACTTATGTACATGTGAGTTCTCAGTTTGTTTATTTTTAATAAATTTGCAAAAACATCAAGTAAACTTTTTTTAAGTTGTCATTATGGGGTGTTGTGTGTAGAATTCTGAGGAAAAAAATGAATTTAATCCATTTTGGAATAAGGCTGTAACATAACAAAATGTGGAAAAAGTGATGCGCTGTGAATACTTTCCGGATGCACTGTATATATTCAATTTTTGAACACAACAAGAATATTGTGTATTGTGTGAGCCGCTCTTACGGTATGTGTGACGTGACATGCAACAGGAGGGTTGATGGGTGGTTAAGGTACTGCTAAAATACCTGCAAACATTGGTAAGTAAAGAACAAAATGTTTCAGAATCACCAGAAAAGTGCTGCTCAAAGCAAGCAAATGGCGCAACAAGCTGCTGTCAGCCTACCTAAGAGAACGCCTGAAGCACGGGTGTCCAACTCTAGTCCTGGAGGGCTGCAGTGGCTACAGGTTTTCATTCTAATCATCTTCCTAATTAGTGACAAATTCTTGCTGCTAATTAACTTCTTTTGCCTTAATTTTAATTGACTCGACTCAGACACCTGAATCGTTTCTTTTTTACCTAATTAGCCGCCAAATAATGAGACACAAAATGAACCAAACACGACGCTAAACTGCGTCCATCACACAATATCTGTAAATAAAGGAAGGGGAAAGTCTCAGTGAGGCTGATCTGCTCAGGTCACTAAAACCTAAACAGACTGTGGTCTTAGAAAATCAACACTTTTGGAAATGTCTGCTGTGGCAGATTAAGAGCACCAACAAGCCATGGAATTATAATGGGATTAATTAGCAATACAAGTCAGCTTCTAATTAAGAAACAGGTTGGAGTGAAATTGGTTGGAGTTTGAAGCGCCAATTTAGCTGGTCACCTGTCGGCTCGTTTCACGTCTCATTTCTGTTTGGCTGCCATTTAGTGAAGAAATAAATCAATTCAGAGGACTGAATCCTTAAAAACAGGGCTATTAAAATGAAGGGAAAGGGAGTTAATTAGCAGAGAAAACTGGTCACTTATTAGGAAAAGGGTTGGTAGGAAAACCTGTAGCCACTGCGGCCCACCAGGACTGGAGTTGGACACCCCTGGCCTAAATCACCAGTGGAAGACGGAATTGACAATGTGCAACCAAGGAGTGTTATAACCAGATTTCTGTATGTCAGGTAAAATCCAGCGTCATAGCGGGATGGACAGAAGGGACTCCATCTCCTTGTCCTACTTGCCCACCTCTTCTCATTGTACAGGACCATAAGCCAATTAACAAAGAAGTGAACGGGCAAGCTGACAGCCCCAGATCCAGGTAGAAATGACATTAGGCAGTATTTGAGTAGCAATAACTCAGCAATTACATTGGGTTCTCAAAATCTTTGAGCGCTTGTGTGGAGCAGGAGTGACCGGGAGCCATAGCATTTTTCCACTAAAGCTGAAACCAGCTGACTAGGCACAGCACAGGATTAATATAATATGATAGCCAAAAAAATATTTGAATGGTTACTGACTTCAGCAGAGAAGTACTTGAATTTAAAATATGGTTACAGCAGCCACATAGTCTTTTTCTAGAGACTGTTACGATGCGGGTTCTGCTCCATGTTCCCGTCTCCATTTTGGGAGTTCTTCATCCCGGCACAGTCAGTAATGTAACCGGATGAGCTGGACAGTGAACACATCAACAACGAAGCAAGGGGATGGTGCCAAAAAGTGCAAGAGTGCTTTCATTTAAAAATGTCAAAGCTGAAAACAAAAGTGTTCAAATAGTGCAGTGTATCAAAAAAAATCTTTAATAAATAATCCATTAAAAATGAGTAAAAAATGTGGAGGATAAAATCACATAAATAGATCCTTTTAAAATGAGGTTAAAACAATGGCTGGAGGCAGTCCTTTTAAAAACAATGCCCGGTGCCTTCTTTTTACTAGACTCCCCTGCTTCTCCCATCCAGGCTATGCACCAGTTGAGTCGCCCTACCTGCAGCTGACCTTCTCTTACTTCTGCTGGTCTGGTGGCCTCCCCATCCCTGGCTTCGTTCAGCCCCTGCCAGACCGAGACTTGGCTTCCACCAACAGCCAGGGTGCTCACGCTGGGGTTCCACTCCAAATCTCTCACTCCCGCCGCCTTCTCGGCCTTATGCAGTGAGCCAACCTTCTCCCGGTCACTCCTGCTCCACACAAGCACTCAGCAGGAGTGACCACTACCGGCGGGCCTCGGGTGCTGGGCACGAAGCACCCGGGAACCGATCCGGCCACACTACCACACCCCTGTTAAGCCGCGAGTGTGGCGATTATCTATTTAAACACTGGCCTTTTCGATCGGAGCTGTGGACCCGCTATACTACAAGGACTAATGACCAGGGCCATGTTAACAACATTATAGGCCCCTGGGGAAAGCAGTGCACTGGGGTCCCTACCTACACAACCATTCACAGGAATAAAAATGTAAACAGTTCATAACATTAAACATGTACTGTATTTATTGTATTGGAACTTCCAACAAAATCAGTGTTTAAACATTAAAAATCATGCAGTACAGCAAAGATTAATCAACAAGTCGCAACATACAGAGACTAGCATGGGACCCCTATGCTCATAAGGGCCTAGGGCAACTGCCCAGCGTACCCATGCATTAAGACGGCCCTGCTAACGACAAAAGATAGTTAAAAATGACAAAAGTGTTAAATGCAAGACCTTGTGAGTAATTTCTCAAACTCCCGTTAGTACAGGTCTGGGTTCACAGTGTTTTCATTACTTTCACTGCAGTTTTTATTATAACTGATAGTTATGAGCAAGTTTGAAATGTCCTGATCTAGTCTGTTTAAGAAGTGTGGGGTGTGATAAGGGCTACAAAGGAGACCAAACAAGGTACCAATCAAGGAATGAAGAAGATAGAGAAATGTATGGACAGACAAACAAGGACAGTGGCAAGAGCCAAGGCACAGGCTTTGGAGGAGGTGTATGAAAAATTGGAGACAAAAGAGGGAGAAGATTAAGTAGGCTGGAAAGACTTTTAGTGAAATAAAGCAGAAGAAAGATGGAAAGGACTGGTCTTGATTGAGGATCAAGAATAGATGGAAGAAAAGCTGCTAAATGAAGGGTAGTATTGGTGGATGGAATCCCATGTGAAGGGCTAGGACCAAAAATAAGGAGGGATGAAGTAAAGGAGGCACTGAAAAGAATGAAAAATGGAAAGTCAACAGGACCAGATGAAATACCAGCAGAATTGTGGAAGACTTTAGGAGAAGAAGGAGTAGATGTGTTGTGGGATCTAATGCATAAGATCTAGGAAGAGGAGAGAATACCAGAGGAGCAGAGGAACGTTGTGATCGTACCCATTTATAAAGAGAAGGGCAATGTTCAGTGTTGTGGAAACTATAGAGAGTGTCAAATAAACAGATAAATGGCACAAAAAAAGGTTTGGGGCAGCCACCCGTACACTTGAAATCAGGCTGCAAAAGTAGGCAATTAAATGCGAGTTGTGTGCAGATTTGAATCCAACACAGAATTGACAGGATGAAACAAAATGGCCGTTTTATGGTTAGGCAGAGAAAGTGAGGTCAGCAGAGTTGGAACTGGAAAAGAGGTCATCGGGGCTGGAACCACAAGTGATGTCATTGGGGCCGGGTGGGATTTCCATAACTGGTCTCCGGAGGAAAGAGAGAAAGGGTTAGTGCTCTCTGCCAACCACTGGTCTGGCATGGAATTACCCACATTTGAGCCCTTTAGCTGCCTCCCATGCGCACGTGTGTGACAAGGGACAAAGCTGATATCAAACATAATGAAAATGTGGAAAAGGTTTATAGAGAAAAGGCTTAGGGAAGATACCATCATAGGGGAGGAGAGGAGCAGTTATTTTTATCCCAGGGAGAGGAAAAACTGAAGCAGTCTTTGAATTAAATATGGTGTTTATTGATTTGGAGAAGACGTATGACAGAGTGCCAGGTCAAGAGGTCTGGAGGTGCACGAGAGACCAAGGAGAACCCAAGAAGTATGTGAGGATTGTCCAGGATATGTATGAGGGAGTGAGGACTCAGGTTAAAAGCAGTGTTGGGGTAACAGACAAGAGGAGGTCTGCACCGGGTCCTCACCTCTTTGTTCAGGTTATGGATGTGTTAAGTCATGGGATAAAAGACCAGTACCCCTGGTGCAGGCTTTCTGATGAAGACATTGTGCTGAGTGGTACCAGAAAGAGGAAGTGGAGAGGATGTTGGAAGAATGGAGAGGGACTTTAAAAGATAAAGGATTGAAGATAAATAGGAAGACAACAGAATAGATGAGGTTTAATAATGATCGGGATTTAGAAGTGAGCCTGCAGGGAGAGCCATTGGAAAGACTAGAAAAATTAAAACATCTAGGGTCAGTGGTAACCAAAGATGGAAAACTAGATATAGAGGTAAATCATGTAATGCAGGGTGGATGGGACAATTAGAAGAAGGTATCAGGAGTATTGTGCGCTTGAAGAATTATGGCAAAGGATAAAGGTTTTTAAGACAGTGGTAAGGCCAGCAATAATGTATGGAGCTGAGACATGGGCAGTAAAGGGAGCTCAGGAGAAGAAGCTGCTATATGGCAGAGATAAGAATACTGAGATGGATGTTTGGATGGACAAAAAAGGACAGAAAGGAGGTTGAAGTGGTATGGACATGTGATGAGGAGAGACAAGGAATATGTGAGAATGGAAGTACAGAAGAAGAGAAAGTGAGGGAGTACAAAGCAGAGGTGGATGGATAAAGTTAAAGAGGGTCTGAAGGAAAAGGGCTTGACTGAGGAGGAGATGCAGGGCCAAGATGCTTGGAGAACGTTGATCAAGGACATTGACCCTACATAGAGGTGGGAAAAGATGAAGAGGAAGAAGAAGAATTATTTTGTCATTGTGTTATTCGTTTCCATGAAAGCTGCCATGATGTTGATAGTAACAGTCCCTGCTATCTTGCATTTGATTTTGGAAAACAGAAAAAAGGCCACATTCCCACTGCAGCTCTAGTTTCAATTTTTTTTTACTCATACATGACACGGATTTGATGTTTTCCGAGCAGTGTGATTAGCAAAAAAACTGATGAGGTCAGAACTTTTCTGTAAAAATTGACATACTGTAGCTCTCATAACAACTGTTTTGCATCCACACCTGTGCCGTCGCACTCTCCCCAGTCCTTTGGACCCCTTGTTTCGACGTATGTACAGGACACCGACAGAAAGACATGTGCTCAGACCAGTGGCTTTCATCTTTTGTTTCCTGTTTTTCATCTAAGCCATCACAAGCTTTGTCCAGCACTGAAACAACTGGAAGTAAAGCAGCAACCAGCATCTGTCTGACTGAAGTCATTTTTCGCATGCGGGATGCATTCAGGATAGATGTCTGCATTCATATCAGATTTATATCAAAAATTAAATATGAAACACAAATCAGAATGGGGTCACTTTTAGCTACAGTGCATGTACCCCTAAAAGACTCCCATTTCTTCAGAGAATGGCTGTTTTGTGTTCAACAGCAGCATCCATCTGTGTAAACATGCTACGAACGTCAAATCAGGGTGTCTTTGTAAATGCTTTGTTCAGGGAGGGCCCCCCTCTACTATTCCTGGGGGTCCACAGTTTTGTGCTACCTCAGTGAGTGTACTGTGAATACCACAAATATAGGAAATGTCCACTGTGAGCCACTTCTCGTGCCTTCAGGTAGATGCACTTGTTTACAGTATTTGTGACTTACCTGAACATTATGGTGCCACCTCCATGGGGGCACTAAAGACAGGAAGGAATGGGAGTCTGAGAGCTGCTCTGTGATTATTGTATGCTTGGACAGTCAGCCAGTATGTCTTCACAGGCAAAATAACCAAATGACAGCTAAGTGTCGCATTGCCCCCACACCACATACAGTAAATACCACTTGTGCCAAGCTGCCCCCAATACCTTTGCCACATTCAAGAAGCTTGTGTGCTTAAAGGATTTCACATCTCAGACAATTTTAACTCTTTCAGGGCTGATGTCAGCTTTTGTCAAAAGGAGGAGCTGATGGTGGTAATCAAGTGTGAACTGTGACAAAACCAACCATTACATTGGACTCTCATTGCTAGAAAGAAAGCGATTCCCTGCGCTCACGTGAATAGCAAGGTGCACACAACGGGAATAATGGCACTGACATCTGGCTAGAGATCAAAGCGAATGCAAAAAGCAAAACACTCCGTGGATGACGTCTTGTCTATTATCTCTGAATTGGACTATAACTTGTCGGACTCAGATTTTGATACAAGCGATCAAAAACTAATGTGAGGTTCCAGCTTCAGCTGATTGGTACTGACAATGTTCACCAGGGTGGACTGCCACTTAGCAATGATAAGAGGTAGAAACCAGATTGTAATGCACTGTGACTGTGACTGCTATTGCTGCTGTCCCAGCTATATGAAGACAGCCTGGCAGCCAGCCTGCCACTCATTCTTGGCAAACTGGCAGCCACAGCGTGCATTAACAGATGTTTTGTGTTGGTTTCTGTGTGAAACCATCCTTTTTTGGAAAAAATATTCAGGCCTCAAAGAGTTAAGGTGTTTTTAATAATTACAATCTTGGCCTGTTAAATCTGAAGCACTTACCTGTGCCGTTTAAGTCAGTGGGTGGTGTGTAGAGGGTACAACACAAATAACTCTAGTTCTAACTATAGTTCTAAGTGGGTATCTCCTCACTGGACCGGCAGACATCTGGGTGCTTCTGTTCCTTCAGATAGTCAGTGATAATCTTTACTTTGTAAAGTTCACAAAGTCACAAGGTTCTGAATAGCTCACACAAGAAGAAGACATGCTACTCGGCTGCTTGCTATTTGAATTTTATTATATATATATATATATAATATTAAAAAAATATATATATATATATATATATATATATATATTTTTTTTTATTTATTTTTATTTTTTTTTTGTGGTTACCTAAACTTTTGCTTCATTTACGTATTTTTAACCTGGAGGCCCCAGGTGAAGGAAAATAACCGCTGAAGAGAAGTCACGTGCTTTGAGGTCTCTGTGTTCATGCAGGAAGTGTGGCTCCTACGCTCTGTCTTTCTCTGACTCTTATTGTTTTTCTTCCCCTAGCCTCCATTTGGCACATCATGGCAGGACTCATCTCGCTTCTACTGCTGCTGATTCTGCTGGCAGCCCTGCGCCTTGTGAAAGGAAGGAGAATGCTGGAGGACCAGTTCCCCAAGACTCTGGTAGGCATCACACCGCGACTCCACTTGGTGTCGGCACAGGGGAGCTCACACGCTGTTCACAGATATGTACTGGGCCTAGAAACTATGCAGACCCCTTCACTTTTTGTTATGTGTCAGCCTTAGAAAACAGAATTTTAGAAATGTTTGCAAAAAACGCATTCAGGCCGTTTGCTACGACACTTGAAATTTGGCTCTGGTACATCCCATTCTATTGATCATCACTGAGATGTTTCTACGGTGTCCTTCAATAAGGGCGCGTAAATAAAGGCGAGCTTCAAAAGGGCGACCTCAATTGGGCGCAGCGAATAAAGGCAAACGCAACAAAATTATTACAGAAAATTTATTAGATAAAGGCAATGATTGAACGTATAAAAAGGCGAAAGCAAGAATATTAAAACATCCAATTAATTAAAGCATGAACTTCTAATGAACTATTTCTAAAGCCATCTATATTTTGTTGTTTTCTGCTCTTACTCATTGTTGTGTTACACTTGAAGCTGTAGATTATGTGCAATGTCACGTAGATATTCGAGATGCGTATGTGTAGCCTTCGACTACGAGTAGATCTGCACCTTTGCTGCTCTTCACATATTCCAGAGCCATTTGAACTAAATTATCTACGAATGCCTTTATTCGCCGCGCCCAATTGAGGTCGCCCTTTTGAAGCTCACCTTTTTGTGCGCACCTTTATTGAATAGAGCCATTTCTACACCTTGTTTGGAGTCCACCTGTGGTCAGCTCAGTTGACATGCGTACTGTACATAGAGGTGACAATGTCTATTAGAGTAAACACTGGGAATTTCCTACACGGCTTAGAGATAGGATTTTATCAAAGCACAGGCCTGGGAAAGGCTATAAAAATGTCTGCTGTGTTGAAGGCTTCCAAGAGCACAGGGGTCCCAATGATTCTTACATGTAAAAGGTTTAGAGCTGGGCAATTAGGGGAGAAGAGCAATGATAAGGGAGGTGACTAAGAATCCAATAGTCCCTCTCATGGAGCTCCAGAGAATCTGTGTGGAGAGGGGAGGAACTTCCAGAAAGACAACCATCACTGCACATTAGAACATTAGAATGTTCTGCAACACTCCACTAATCTGTGCCTTATGACAGAGTTGCCAGATGGGTCATGAAAGGTCACTTTTTTTGAGGATTCTCAGATTATGAGATGTAAGATTCTCTGGTCTGATGAAACCAAAAATTGAACAGTTTGGCCTCAACTCTAAACGTCATTTCTGGTGGAAACCAGCATCACCCAAGTACAGTACCATTCCAAGAGTGAAGCATGATGGTGGCAGCAGTATCAGGATGTGGGGTTGTCTTTCAGCAGCAATCGGGTTTGAGGGAAAGCTGAAAAAGAGCAAAGTAGAGAGACCCTTAATGAAGACCTGATTCAGAGTGCTCTGGACCTGAGGCTGAGTTGGAGGTTCCCCTTTCTAACAGGACAATGACCTCAAGCACAAAGCAAAGGAGTGGCTGAGACAGAACTCATGGGAACGTCACTGCCAGGAAGTCCCCAAATCCACGTGTGTGTGTGTGTGTGCAGCTTGTCAGGTCAAACCAAAGAAAACGCTGGGCTGTAACTTCTGCTGAGGGGGCTTCACCATACTTGTGTCAATATCACACTTCCATTTTTTAGTGCATTTTTAAAATTCTTAAACCTGTTGTTTTTTTGTTATTCTGGGGTGTTGAGTGTCGCTTGAAATTCAATAATTTTAGCACAGAACTACAACATAATAAAATGTGTAAGAAGTTAAGGGTTCTAAATACTCTCAGAAGGTTCTGTATGGGTGCTGAGGTGGAAAACCAAAATGTCAGAATGTGATGGGAACAGAAACAAAAACAATTCGAGGCTTTGCACCTTAGGAACCAAGTTACCCAAACTATTGTATAACATTTCAGTAATTATTAACCGCTCTGAGGCTGATCTTTCTGATCATAAAACAGGTCATTATGATAGCAAATGACGAGAAGAAGTCTTAATTAATCGCAGAATTACGCTGTCTGAGGGTTCCTCTACAGTGCTTCTTTCTCTTGCACGATTTGGCTGAAAAACTAATCAGCACATCGTCAGCTCATAACAGGGTGAAGTTTGGCTCCTGAACAGCGTGAAGCTCCGGAGGTCTGCAGGTGGAACTCTACTGGCCACAAGCACTTGTGACAGCGGTGTCACCTTACCTGAACCTGGTAGACACTGCCCATGCACAAGTGTATGACGCTATGTTATATCACTGCACTTTTTCATATGGTTTTTTATTTCATAATTGCCGTTTTATTTGCATAATTTGGCAGAAATGGTATTCTATATCCTTTGAGCCTGTATCTTGATTAAGGGAAATTAAACAATTGGCTGATGTGAGAAGGAATGTTAAAAGGCATGAACAGTAAATATCTTTATTAATATACCAAAAAAGGAATTGCATTAAGATGAACTAGGCATTCAGGACTGATGGTAGGTTCAGATACTCAGGATATGCCACATTCACTCAGACAATAATAATAATAATAATAATAATAATAATAATAATAATAATAATAATATCCAGTAATAAACTGACTCTCCACCCAGTGCTGCATGCCTCAAAATGCTCAATGGTTTCAGTGTCCCACTACCGTGAATTGTAGTTAAAGGCTGAAAGAACCGACGCCTAATAGTGAAGGGCAGGTTGATATCAGGTCTTGTTCTAGACTCCGCCCCCTGCCACTCCCATGACAGGTTTCTGTCTCTGGCCACGCCCATCCAAACTCTGTTCTCCTAATAGAACTGGCACAGTAATGAATGAGCAGAGCATTTGTTCAGTAGGTGGCTCCAACCCTTTGTAGTTTTGATTTTGATAAAAGTACTATGTCTTTAGAGCTCTTTTCTTGTTCTTTTTTTTTCTGCCTTTGTGGCTTTACCCTGTTATTGTTCATATTGCTGTTGTCTGTTTTTGACTTCCTGTCTGTTTCTGAATAGTCTTTGAGGTTTTTCTCTTTATTCTTTCATGTGTTTTAGCTTCTGGCCCCGTCTTTTGTGTTCTTTCAAAACACTCACCCGATAGCCCGTCTTCCATACATCCACCCGAACTTCATGTAATGTTATCCTCTCCTGTGACCATGGAGGAGGAGGAGGATGGGGTTGACATTTTTCCTCAAAAGAGGATAACTTTTGAGTATTGAGGACTGTCGGCATATTGTGGAAGGACTCCTGGTCACTGTGAGTCCATCAGATGTGGTAAATGGAAGGTTTGGAATAAGGATTACCAATCCGTTCACTGGTGGAAGTATCTCGAGAATAAAACACTCAAAAGTATTGTACAACAGACAAACCTCATTCATTCATCTGTTTTGAAAACCCAAGTTGGGGCCCAGACACTGCTTGAGCAAATATGGGTTTATATTGACACAGTGCCATCTCCTCTTCAGTTATAAGCTGAATGTGTGCTTCACACCTCCTTTAGGTCAGGAGCACAGGGCACATGTCAGCGCAGTGGTTAGTGCTGTCACCTCACAGATCTAACACCCTATGCTTAAATTCAGTGCCCAGTCCTCGACCATTTAAAGTCAGCATGGCCTTCACGTATCTGTAAGGGTTTCCTTCTCTCACCCTTGAAGATGTGAGCTTAGGTTAAATATTGAAAAACATGAGCTGAGCGGTACTTGAGTGTGTTTTCTTCGATCTGTTTATTTAATCCCTTACTTTATGCTTTAAAATTTTGAATGGTCTTACAATTTGATCATTGGCTTTGGTAAAAAAAAATAGGATTGATTTCAAATCACAAACTTCCAAGAAACAGGATTACATACTAATTGTAAAGTGACGCCTGGGAAAGTACTGCCTGCAATGGGCTTACTAACCAGACAGCGCTCTTTCCTGCTTTGTACCCAGTGCTGCTGGCAGGGGGTTGAAGGGGGGCGTCTGGCCCCTCACAACCATATACTGAATTTGGTGAGTTTGAGACACATGATTTAGAATGTCATAGTCAATGAAGACAGTGAATTCCAATATGGCGGTGCACTGAATATTGCTGTCATCACTAAAGAGACAAACTGTCCCTCTTGTGTCACATGGGATCCAGATGAGAATATCCTGAACTTCTGTTACCTGATTAACAGGTATGAAGGTGGAGGAGTAGGAGATATCTACTGTAGGGAACGGTGTAGTTGATCAGAGGAAGCAACGCCTTAGTCTGTCACGTCCTGCTAAGGATAGATAGATAGATAGATAGATAGATAGATAGATAGATAGATAGATAGATAGTGTAAAGCACTATAAGATAGATAGAAAGATACTGAAAGGCACTATAAGATAGATAGATAGATAGATAGATAGATAGATAGATAGATAGATAGATAGATAGATAGATAGATAGTGTAAAGCACTATAAGATAGATAGAAAGATACTGAAAGGCACTATAAGATAGATAGATAGATAGAAGGCACTATATAATAGATAGATAGATAGATAGATAGATAGATAGATAGATAGATAGATAGATAGATAGATAGATAGATAGATAGAAGGTACTATATGATAAGGCACTATATGATAGACAGGCAGACCAGCTCTTAGCCTTCTAAACAATCTTAAATACGTAATATAATTTAATTATTTAATTATTATTATAATGTTATTGTGTCTGCGGTGGGCTGGCACCTTGCCCGGGGTTTGTTCCTGCCTTGCGCCCTGTGTTGGCTGGGATTGGCTCTAGCAGACCCCTGTGACCATGTAGTTAGGATAAAGCAGGTTGGATAATGGATGGATGTTATTGTGTTTTGATACTTTTTCTATCACATTATTCTATGCAAACAGTCATTTCCTGTAAAGCATTTTGTTTCCTTCTGACTGTGATTGTGAATTTTTTCCCCTTTATTCACTTATTTACTCCAAACTTTTGGAACAAGGTGTGTTAAGTATTTTAAGATGACACAACCTTACATGGTGCACTATATGCTGACCATCACACTCATTTGATTTTGTTGGACACCCCATGGCAAAACCATGTGGACCTCCATTGTGGCTTTAACGTCATTTTAGACATCAGGTGATTTTGAAGTTGGTCTGTGGGAATTTGTACCCATTTAGCTAAAAGAGCATTTGTGAGACCAGGTTACTGGCTTTGGACGAGAAGATCTGACTCTCGACTGGTGTTCAAATTCATTCCAAATGTGTTCAGTAGAGTTGAGGTCAGGCTACTCGAGTTCCTCCATGTAGACCACAAAGCAGAGCCTTCAACAAACTGTTACCATAAAGATGGATGTGCTCACTTGTCTAAAATGTCTTAATCTGCCGTATTATTAGCAGTGCCCTTCACTAGAATCAAGCAGCCCCAGACTATTATGCCTCATTCAACAAGCTCTACAGTAGGCACCATGCAGTCCAGAAAGTTGTGCCTTTCTGGACATCTTCCAAAACAAGACTGGTCCACCAGACTGCCCTCCTGCCAGGGAATGCAGTGTGATTCGCTCCAGAATCCAATGCTTTAGGCCACTCCAACCAGCACTTGTCATCATACTGAGTGATCTTAGGCTTGTGTACGACTGCTCAGCCATTTCTTGAAGCTCCCAACTCACAGATCTTGTGCTGATGCTGATGCTGATGCTGTTGCTTCCAGGGGCAGTTTGGAACTGTGCTGTAAGTGACTCCATAGAGAAGAGGTGATATTTATGGGGTATGTCCTTCAGCACTTGACAGCCCCACTCTAAGTCTGCGTGGTCTAACACTTCATGGCTGAACTGCTGCTGCTCCTGAATGCTTCTGCTCCACAATAGTAGAACTTACAGCTGATTGGGGCAGATCTAGCAGAGCAGAAATTTCACATCCTGATGTGTGGCAAAGGTGGCATAGTTAAAGCCACGGCCCACTCTACTGCTTCTTTATAGGTACTTGTTAACAATGACATTCACCTGTAGGATGGTCTACATACTTTTTGGTCATATAGTGCATGTTTATATTAAAAACATTATATTATTGAAATTAAAATTAAGTGACAAATCAAATGCTTAAAGATGCCACAGCAGTAAAAAAAACAAAACAAAACAAAAAAAAAACCAACGAAACCCATTATGTGCCCTCAGATTAGTCACTAGATGGCACAGGAGGAAATGAAACATTAGGTGTGGGTGTAAATGACACATCAATGGCACCAACTACATTGGCAAATATAATATCAATAAAAAGACACCCTCTGAGCCTGTACTTAGAGAAAAGCGATGTGTGAAAATAAACAGAATTAATTCATGATTCTTCTCAACGACTTTTTGCATGTTTCCCGTTCAAGTGGTCTAGTGACAATCAAACCCGTCATCTTCTCCTGCTGATCTTGTAGCACCTAGCAATGGGTGCTGGTGTGTGGGTGGGGAGTGTTTAACTGTTTTTCTTTTTTGATGCACTTCAGTGAATCAATGGGATTTATTTTATATGTGTGTGTGTATATATATATAAATAACTGTCACAGTGATCCTCTGCCTTTGTTTTTTCACAGATGGTCCTATCCAATGAGGGTATGGTGGACTTTCCCCACAAAGTTGCAGAGATGGACAGTGCTGGTGATCACATCTCCTTCCTGTCAGACTTGGGCAATACGCTATATAGCGACCAAGTGTGTGACACGGACGACGCTGCCTGCTGGTCTGAACGGAGCGCTCCCGACTCCTCTGGGACAAGCTTCTCTAACATTCTGTACACCCAGGGTTTTCTGGATGACATGCCCCCCACTGACGACCACTCCGAGTCCGGCAGTAACAGCCCAGAGCCCGAGGAGAGAGTGTTTCCGGAGCTCCTGAGTATCGTGAGGTGCTCCACGGACATTTCACTCTGCACAGTCCGCCTCTCAGCTTGCACGGCGGGAACAGAGGAGTCGGCCGTCCCGTGCCTGCTGGGACCCAACTGCACTTGTCGGCTGTCCTGCCATGGCTTGGAATGAGCCAGGGGGTCACCAATGATGTCCGCCAACTGAACAGACAACTTGGATTTAGTGGGGGTCAGGAGGGCTTCTATTTGACATGGAAGAGCCTGTCTGGGGACGAGGACACTGTCTGGGGGAGCCCTTAGGGGAATCAAAGGGAGAATAATGCACTTTTGTATTTAAGAATTAAGTGTAAATATTTAATGTTTGAATGACTACTTCAGTTTGTATAATATAAAGACCCCTTTGTAAGTTAGTCATTATGAAAGACTCTATGCACAATGCTTGATTTTGACATTTCGATGTGAAACATTTCTAACATAAAACATAACATATATATATTCATAGAGTCCTGACCTGATTGTATGGTTGGTTACCTACCAGGTAATGCATGTGGTTAGTCTGCCAGTCGGCAAACATCTGAGGTTCAATCCCCATGAGGGGTGCAGTGGAGTGTGTACGCCTGATGAGCCCAAATAAGGGCGAAACATGTAAAGTTGTTGCTATTCCTGCTTTTGCTTGGATATAACAGAAATTGCATCCTTGAAATCATAAGAAGTCATAACTAATGTAACCAGTAGGGGGCGCCACCGAGCCCCAAATCCGATTCCCAATAATACTCAACATAGCAATGGTTTCAAATAATACCGCTTTTTACTCGTGTACCACACACCCTCGTGTAAGACGTGCACCCTAATTTTTACAAAGAAAATCGCGAAAATCGTTTTGC
The DNA here is from genome assembly GCF_016835505.1 of Polypterus senegalus. Lineage (NCBI taxonomy): Eukaryota > Metazoa > Chordata > Cladistia > Polypteriformes > Polypteridae > Polypterus > Polypterus senegalus. Next base: position 222,120,250 of record NC_053157.1, read on the forward strand.
CCTGTGTATGACGTGCATTGTGATTGTATAGGAAGCATTTAGAGAGAGAGAGAGAGAGCACGAGCAAGTGAGAGAGAGAGAGAGAGAGAGAGAGAGAGAGAGAGAGAGAGAGAGAGCGAGCAAGCGAGAGAGAGAGCAAGCCAGCGAGCCCAAGCAGAAGAAGTAAACATTACATTTCCTCGTGTATGACGCGCACCTGATTTTCTAATGCTAATTTTGGGAAAAAATGTGCGTGTGGTACACGTGTAAATACGGTAGATTTCTAATCCATCAAGCACTTTCTCTACAAAGAAGAACAGCTAATTGTCATACAAACAATGACTCTTTTCCTCTCCTTCCGGCCTCCAGTTGAGTGTCGCCCACTGCCTCCTACCTTTGACTCCGACTCCCCGAGGACTGATTCTGTACTGGATCTAGAATGGCTTCTGTGACCCATCATGACTTGTGAGGAGCATTTCAGGGTTGTCTGAGAACCAGGGCAGTCCTCCTCCAACAGCACCCCCTTGTGGCACCTAGGGACCCCAACAGGTTTACACTTCTGGACTGCAGTCTCCATGAACCCCGGTGGTGGTGTCCAAACTGGAATGCCCTCCAGCGAACTACTGCCACCTAACTTATGGAGGATGGAACTGCTCCTGGCCTCTGGCTTCTGCTCATCCAAGCCCATGGCACCTTCAATCTTGACAAGAGGTCAGACTGTTGTCAAGCCAGGAATGCCCATCTGTCATTTGTGGCATTCACACCAGGCATGGCATGTGTGGAATCAATATGAAGGTATAAAGGGGCCTGACATGCGGCATTCTGTATGGAAAAAGAGACCTAACCACATTGGGAGGTCCATCACATTTGCTTTGGAGCAATCCAAGCTTGAAGGAGCACTCCACCCTGAAATCAAATTATTTACTCCATGTAGTTTCTACTCAAGTCAAGTGGGCTTATTTACATACCATCTATATACATGCCAAGTGGATGATGCACATTGGTGGTGGTTCTACTGCCCATGGGGGTACTTACTCAGTTCCCGTCCTGGAGGTTTGTGGTGGCTGCAGGTTTTTGCTTTACCCAAATCATTAATTAGATCCCATTTTGTGTTACTAAAGCATGGGTTTAGTATTAGTTAACTCATTTGTTACGATTCAGAACCCTTAATTGCTTATTTTAGTTTTAAACTGCTGCATTAATGTTTTAATTGTTGACTGTTTTCTTAAACTGCCATCAGTTAATATTGACTAGCAAATCACCAAGGAGCCACCAGCTCTCCAGCTGACGTGTTTCCATTTAAACCTGTGCACATGCATCATGAAGTATCTGTGTTAATGAAATTATTTGAAATGAATGAGAGAATAGGGAAGATCCAAGAGAAACAAATCTATTCTGGACCACAAAACATAAGGATAAAGTTTTGAGAAAATGAAAAATCTACAAAGTGATGATGATTTGTCTTGGAAGAATGAAAGCACTAACTAGCCACCTAATTGAGTACCAAGCTTGATTATCTGGTCTGCCATTCCTGGCTTCAAGTTATGGAACTGATTGGAATGAAAACCTGCATCGACTGCAGACCTCAAGAACTACAATTGAGTACCCCTGGATTAGAGTGTCTAGAAAAGTGCTATATAAATGTAACCATCTACTGTATCAATCTTGGTACATTATACAGTGGTATGAAATTACATTTCCCAGAGCCACAGTGCCATATTTTTCAAAGTTGGTAGGACTGATTCCATCCTTCGAGAGGTCTGGAGAAGTATGTGAGGACTGTCCAGGATATGTATCAGGGAGTGAGGACTCAGGTTAAAAGCAGTGTTGGTAGATTAGACAAGATCCCAGTTAGAGGAGGTCTGCACCGGAGGTCTTCTTAAATTCCTTATCTAATTATCTGGTTATGGATGTGTTGAGATGTGGGATAATAGACCAATCTCCCTGGTGCAGGCTTTCTAATGAAGACATTGTGTTGTGTAGCACCAGAAAAGAGGAAGTTGAGAGGATGTTGGGAGACTTGAGAGGGGCTTTGGAAAACAAAGGGTTGCAGACAAAATAGGAAGAAGAAGACAGAATATGTGAGGTTTATTGAATGAAAGGGAGGCCAGAGGAAGGGTGAAGATACATGGAGTGGAGCTGGTGAAGGAGAATGAGTTTAATTACTGGGGATCAGCAACATAAAGTAATGGGGAGTAAGGAGGAGAGGTGAAGAAGAGAGTGCAGGCAGGGTGGAATGGGTGGAGAAGATGGTCAAGAGTGATTTGTGACAGACGGGTATCAGCAAGAGTGAAAGGGAAGGTCTACAGGACAGTAGTGAGACCAGCTATGTTATATGGGCTGGAGACGGTGGCCTGACCAGAAATCTGGAGACAGAGCTGGAGGTGGCAGAGTTAAAGATGCTAAGATTTGCATTGGGTGTGATGAGGATGGACAGGATTAGAAATGAGGACATTAGAGGGTCAGCTCAGGTTGGACGGTTGGGAGACAAAGTCAGAGAGGCGAGATTGTGTTGGTTTGGACATGTGCAGAGTAGAGATGCTGGGTATATTGGGAGAAGGATGCTAAGGATAGAGCAGGAAGGCCTAAGAGAAGGTTTATGGATGTGGTGAGAGAGGACATGCAGGTAATGAGTGTAACAGAACAAGATGAAGAGGACAGAAAGATATGGAAACAGAGATTCCATTATGGTGACCCCTAACAATAGCAAGAAGAAGAAGAAGAAGAAGAAGAAGAAGAAGAAGAAGAAGTGTTATTATTCAGAGGTTAGCCTGCAGGGAGAGCTATGGAAAAGAGTGGATACATTTAAATACCTAGGATCAGTGGTAGCCCAAGATGGAAAAGTAGATGTTAAGATAAACTACAGAGTGCTGTGTGTGGAACAACTGGGAGAAGGTATCAGGAGTATTGTGTGTTATTTTCTGTTGAACATATTCAGCATTAATATCTGCAGGACATCAACTATTAGAAGGGCGGCATGGTGGCGCAGTGGGTAGCGCTGCTGCCTCTCAGTAAGGAGACCTGGGTTTGCAGGTTAAGTGCATTGGCAATCCTAAATTGAGCTTGGTGTGTGGGTGTGTGTGCCCTGTGGTGGGCTGGCTCCCTGCCCCGGGTTTGTTTCCTGCCTTGCGCCCTGTGTTGGCTGGGATTGGCTCCAGCAAACCCCCGTGACCCTGTAGTTAGGATATAGAGGGTTGGACAATGGATGGTTGGTACGGTGGTGCCGTTCTGGATTATCTGAGAGTGGATAAAGTAATGTAGCATTCGGTGAGTTTGCTTTTTAAATTTGTTTTTCTAAATATTGATTTAGTGTTGTAATATTTTGATAATGTCTTAGGATTTTGGTTATCAGCTTTGGTAAAAAGATTGGATTGATTTCTGGTCACAAACAGTTATGTCTGATCTTTTAGTCATTTTTATTCTGCAGTAAAGGTAGAATGTACAGTTGTAGCAATAAGGGCAACAATAATAACATAATAATAATATTTTATATAACGGAGCAATAAGCAAAATTAATATACTGTATCAATTGTGAAATAATATAAATTATTTTTCTAAATGTTTTTTCATGTGTAGATAGATAGATAGATAGATAGATAGATAGATAGATAGATAGATAGATAGATATGAAAGGCACTACAGTATATAATAGATAGATAGATAGAAATGAAAGGCACTATATAATAGATAGATAGATAGATAGATAGATAGATAGATAGATAGATAGATAGATAGATAGATAGATAGATACTTTATTAATCCCAAGGGGTAATTCACATACTCCAGCAGCAGCATTTCTCTGTATATTAAGGAACTGGAAAATGACTTTAATTTTTTTAAATGTCTTCTTAGTCTTTCGCAGGAGACCAGGGTTCACGTCTTGGGTTGAGTGTGCGTGTTCACCCCGTGTCTCTGGGGTTCGAAAGACATGCAGCTGAGGTGACTGGTGATGCCCCTCCAGGCTTCACTCCTGATTATTTTCTGTGCTAGGTGGGTTAGGCTGCAGCCCCCCACCACCCTTGTCTGGAGTGGCTTAGAGAATGTTGCGACATTTGTTTATTGTTCTCCCTTTTTTTTTTGTTAAAGTTAATTATTTAATTACTGTTATTGCCACTTTTCGTTGTATAATTAGTTATTCGATTACTTTTCTCCATTCTGTTTATTTGTATTGTGTTTTAATTAGATATTTTATTTTTGCATTATGGTAGTGACCACATTGTATTATATTATCCATCCATCCATCCATTATCCAACCCGCTATATCCTAACTACAGGGTCACGGGGGTCTGCTGGAGCCAATCGCAGCCAATGCAGGACACACACCTGCACACTAGGAACAATTTTGGATCACCAGTCCACCTAACCTGCATGTCTTTGGACTGTGGGAGAAAACCGGAGCACCCGGAGGAAACCCATGCAGACACAGGGAGAACATGCAAACTCCACACAAGTCCCGGGAAGAGAACCTGGGTCTCCTAACTGCGAGGCAGCAGCGCTACAACTGTGCCACCCCACTTGAATTTGTGCAGGCCACATATATGATATAAGGGATGTGAGGGGTCAAAGTTATTCATTTTCATAAAACTTCAAAAAAATGTGGATTGTTAATATAATGTAGGCATGTGGAGTATCATTCTAGGCTATTTCAAGATTGCTGATCATGAATATGACATCTAATCTTCTTACTTAGTGGCAACTGCCAGAAAGTTAAAAATGACAAATTTGAAACATATGCATGTTGGGTGTCTTTTTTAGCCTATTTCAAAAATAAAATTACTGCTAATCCTTTGCTAAGAATCTAGCCCTGTATGGACCTTTATCAGAGGGTGCAAATGGCAAACGTCTATTAGAATCAAGAGTATTTTGACTTTAAACTTTTCAATCGAAGCACACATTTTACAATTCCAAATTTCTGACCCAATTATTTGTATTTATTATGTACTTCTACCTCATGAATTAAATCACTGAGTTTCTTATGAACATCCATCTTTTTTAACAGTAAACCCATTTAATCAGCAGTATGCTGTAATCTTCGTGTTTCTTTGATTGCGTGCGTCCAGCTCTGTCAAGCTTGCTAGTGCTGCGACTCACAATTTAAGCCGGGGCTCCTGTCGAAGTTTGTTTCACCTGTATATGGCAACCCCACCTGCCGTACACCCAAGTAGTCACGGCGCTTCACGAGCTGAGGTACCTTGAAGGAGCTCTCCTTTGTGCTGAACGTCGGAGAATGCCGCCCTAGCTGAAATGACCCGGCTCAGCAAATTGTTCTCCGACAACACAGCGCTGGATGACTCGAAGACGGCTCGCTGACTAAATCTCGTCCTTGTTTCTTTCACGCTTTCACACCCGCCGAGAAATGAGGCGTCTTACGGGAAGTCGCTAGAGAGCGGCTTCGAGTGCTCTGGCCTTTCTGTGTGGGTGACGAGCGTTGATTCAGTTAAAGGTCAGGACTTGGGATACCATGCGAGGGTGCGGTGACACCAGGAGCGGCCCGCTTGAAGGTAACGGCCAGGCGTCCGCTTTCGCTTTGACTGCTGCACTTCGCGCTTCATTCGAGCGAGCGAGCGAAACTCGGAGCGGCTCCACTGGCATGTAAAGGGCGCCCAAGGGTGGCGTCGTGCACGTGGGGCGCTAGCAAAGCAGAGATGAAAGTCTTGGAAGCAGCTCATATACACAGTTTGATCCGCACACTTTCGTATGTCGCGCGACAGGTCTCGCCTCCTACGTCTCATCTCGATCACTTGTCGATTCTGCGGTGATGACACCCAAATGCATTAAAATTAAGGGAACTAAAAAGTTTGATCTGCGAACTCCCCGCTCGCCTCTGCAAAGAAGAGTAAAACATGTAATTATTATTATTATTTTTCTGTTTTATGCATTATAAAACCCCACACTGTTCCAGTGTGTTGCTGAAGTGTGACCCAGTCGGGTCCCAGTCCATGTGGTTCATTGTGTGCAGTGGCGGTTCTACATTAAATTGCTCCCCGGCCAAAAAAAAAAATAAAATGACAAAACTACACATTTTGTACACACCACACGTTTTATTGTAGTAATTCCGTCATTCCGTAACAGACCAATTTTTGCAAAAAAAAAAAAAATAAACTGCTCATAACTTAATTATACTCTGTACAAACCAATATTATTTAAGAAAAAATATTTTAAATTATTAAGAATAATATACAAATAAAATATAGAATAAATTACACTAAAGAAAATTAAATTATTTCACTGCAGAACAGAAAATACAAACTGAAACTAAAATCTGACATTTCTGGCCTTTCTAGATGCAAAGTCATCAATAATGGCATCATATGAGATATGCTCCCCTACTGAATGATTAATGCTTATGACAGCAAGGCCAGTGAGTCGTTCCTGAGACATGGTTGACCTTAGGTATGTCTTGATTAACTTCAGTTTGGAAAAGCTCCTCCTGCTTGAGCCACAGTCACTGGCAGGGTAAGTGCAATCCTGAGAGCAGTCCAAAAGTTGGGGTAGATCTCAGATAGATCCTTATCGTGCATGAAAGTGATAAGCTCAAGGAGGCTTATGGTTTTTGATGGCAGGTGAGTAAAGTTCTTGATTTCCTGCAAAAGCTCTCTACTGTCCAAATCAGAATGCCCTTCGAAGTGCAGTGTGGTACCTAGTGCATTGCACTGCTCTGCCAGCTCCTCATCTGCAAGACTAGGGAAATTTGTCAAAACCCCAAATTTGTTTTCCACATTTTCCAATGTGGTAAATCTCTCCGCGATGGCTGACAGGGCTGCATCAAGAACAACATTGAAGAATCCAATCTCCAACTTCCTAAGGGCATCACTGAAAGGCTCATCATGTGATTCATATGAGAAGTGGCGCTTTGTGGACCTCAGCCTTTTTTGTTTCAAAACAGCTTCCACATTCATTTCTTCACAAATGTCTTTGGCCGCCATCTGTGCAGTCACAAAGCCACTTGCCCTGTAGCTCTGGAGACCTTGCTCAGTCTTCTTCAAAAGATTCACAGCTAGGTCGACATGCATAGTTGGAGACTGCATGAGTTTGCTGACATGCTGTATTGCAGATAGCATGTCATACCAAACAACCGTGCAGATGCTGAAGCGGTACGACCCCACCTCCTCAGACAAAGACTGGGCCTCAGCCTTTATAGCAGGGTCTTTGGTGTTGTCTCTCACCTCAATTAAAGCCTCTCTCATTGCAGCTCCATGGTACCTCATGGGCTCAACGCTCTTGACCTTGCTCTCCCACCTTGTTTCTGCCCACATCTTTAAGGTGATGCTCACATGGTTCTTCAGAATGGACCATCTTTGGGAGGAGGCTGAAAATAATGTGTAAAGCTTTTGCAGTACACCAAAATAGCTCATAGAATCCACAGATCCCTTAGCAGCATCACACACAACTAACTTTAATGTATGCGCCCCACATGGCACAAACAGAGCTCTGGGATTCTTTTCTAAGAGCCTGGCTTGAACTCTCTTATTTTTGCCCTTCATGTTTGCCCCGTTGTCATATGATTGTCCACTGCAGTCGTCAACAGTTTTGTTGCAAAGCATAATTTTGTGGTTAAATTTAATTAGATCTCGTGTTGTATACATTGCTGAAAAAACAATAGAACCCTGCCCAAAAATAACAGAAAATGTAATGGATTTAATGGTTATAATGGGAATTGTATTGGTTTTAATGGTAAGTATAACAGTGTCTGCTGGTATATGATGGATTCTATTGGTGGGTGGGATGGTAAATCCTATTGGAAAAGTGCCCAAAACACACTACAATAAGGAATTTTGTAATAGTTTCACTGGAAAAAAGTTAATGGTTCACAATGGTATTTAACAGAAACCATTAGAATTTCTGTGATGGTTTGTATATTAGGCTTTTACTGTGTTTTTTTTTTAGCAAGGTAAGCATAGCATGCATCATAAGCAAGAAGGCTAACAAAGTAAGAGTTAACATTATACCACTAATTAACACAATGACAAGGATACCTTAATCATACAGAGAGAATATTGTTGCATACCTTTATCTTTTGCCCGTTTCTCCTCATCATCTTTTCTTTTTTTCCTAAATTGGGCACCTGACAGCTGTGGCCTTTTTCTCTCCATCGCTGTGTTTACTAAGTAATCGGCAATCAACAGATTTCCCATCATCCCCAACGCTGTCACTCACGACCAGAAGTCAAGACTAAACCAATTCATCTCCACATCATAATCATTTTTTATTACCTATTTTAATTTACGTAGAAAAAGAACTCATTTCTACATCACATTTAATGGTAATCATTTTCTCGGAGCAGTGATTCTAACAGGGCTACACAAGCTTTACTCGTCACTTATTTCAATTAAGCGGGCTGCCTAATGGACGGACGGTTGGTTACTAATACATTCATTCATTGATTCATTTTCCGAACCCAGTATTTTTTCTCACTAGAGTCGCACAGGACAGACGTCTCGACGAGGGTGGCGAAGGTTAACAAAGATACACTTTCACCCTCTCACAAGGCGACACTCATTCATTCCTCGTCAATTTATAGTCGCAAACCTGCAGGTACCCGTCAGGTGTAAATGTTCCAGACATGTTGAAGTATCAGTTCTCCAGTACCTTTTATTATTTTTTACTCACTTACAGTATCCCCAATAACGACAAGACACATTTTTCCTTAATCAAATGTGCCACAGTTTAAATTTACAGATCAAGCAATCCAGACGTGATTAAAGTGCCCATTGCAGACTTTCATTTAAGGGGATTTGCACATAGTATAGAAATGACAACACTTGTTCTACATGGCCCCCCACCTTAGGGAACCATAATGTCTGGGATGCAGCAATGGCAGGTCTATTAAAGCCGTCATATTTAGGACTTTGTCGTGTATCCCTTGTATGCAATGGCTGCTTGAAGTCTGCCACTCACAGACATCACAAGGTGTTGAGGATCTTCTCTGCCATCCTCTCAGGCCAAGCCTCTAATGTAGCCATCTTCAGCTCCTTCGTGTTTCAAGGGCTTGGCCCCTTTACGTTTCCACTTCATCATTTGGAAAGCCTGCTCAGCTGGGATTTAAATCAAGGGACTGGCTTGGCCATTCAAGAGTTTCCCATTTTTCAATCTTTGACAAACTCCTGTGTTGCCTTAGCAGTGTGTTTGGAATCATCATCTTGTTGTAGGATGAAGAGCAGTCCAATGAGTTTGGAGGCTTTTACTGGAACAGATCAGATATTTCTCTACGCCTCAGAATTCATCAGCAGTTCCATCATCAATGAAGAGAAGTGTGCCAGGACCTGTGGCAGCCATACATACCCAAGGTATAACAACCCCACCGCCATGTTTAACAGATGAGGTGGTCTGCTTTTCATCTTCACACGTTGCTCTTGCCATCACTTTGATGCAGCAGGTTTAATTTTATCTCATCTGCATGCTCTTTCAAGTCCTTCTTTCACAAATTGTAATCTGGCCATCCTGTGTTTGTGGCTGACTTGCGGTTGGCACCTTGCAGTATTAAACAGCTGCTCAAAGTAGCCAGCCCAGCGGGTCCTCAGGAGAGCCAATGGGGTCAGGCCTGTTGGGGAGCAGAACTGGTGGGGTGCTGAGGCGTCGCCCACTGCACGGCAGCACTCGGGTCCCAAATTGTAACACACAGGGAAAGAACCAAAAAAAAAAAAAAAACACTGGGACCACCCAGGTCAAAATTATGGGTTCCAAAGTAGTCTGCCACATCCATATGATCCTAGAAAGCAACTATGGAAAATTTGCAATTGCATGGGGAACATCATTCTGATGGTGGCACAGTGGGTAGTGCTGCTGCCTTGCAGTTAGGAGACCCGGGTTCGCTTCCCGGGTCCTCCCTGCGTGGAGTTTGCTTGTTCTCCCCGTGTCTGTGTGGGTTTCCTCCCCCAGTCCAAAGACATGCAGGTTAGGTGCATTGGCAATCCTAAATTGTGCTTGGGGGGTGTGTGCCCTGCCTGGGGTTTGTTTCCTGCCCTGTGTTGGCTGGGATTTGCTCCAGCGTGACCCTGTGTTAGGATATAGCATGATGGATGGACATCATTCTGTTTTTTATATGACAATTGCTCCTGGTGTGCTCTACAATGGCCGATCCTGTGCTCTGACCCCACAGGTCATGTGAAAAGAATATTAAAACAAAAATACACACACATTAAATGGGCTATACCTATGTAGGTCAGTAGGTGGCAGCAAAGCATAACAGAATACCTGATGAGTAGGCAATGTGATTGGTTTGGAAAGGCAGAGAAAAGAACTTGCATAGAATATCCAAGATACGAACACACACAGCGACATCTTAACTGGCTGTTAGCAAAGTGAGTAACTGTTGTCTATATACAAACAAACATTGATGCCCAAGTAATAATATCTACAAATGTTTACCTGTTCATATTTGCATATTTTAACAAGAAGCTCGCAGTCTGAAAGACTGCAAAGAAACTGTGTGGCAGTGTTTATCTTTAAAATACTGAAGCGTTACTATGCCAAGGTAGCTGTTTCCTTCTGTTTTTCTGAGGTGCCATAGACCATTCAATAAAGACTGGTATACAGTTAGGTCCAAAAATATTTGGACAGAGACAACTTTTTTCTAATTTTGGTTCTCTACATTACCACAATGAATTTTAAATGAAACAACTCCAATGCAGTTGAAGTGCAGACTCAGCTTTAATTCAGTGGGTTGAACAAAATGATGTGAGGCAACTAAAACATTTTGTTAACACAATCCCTTCATTTCAGGGTCTCAAAAGTAATTGGCCAATTGACTCAAAGGCTATTTCATGGGCAGGTGTGTTCAAGTCCGTTGTTATGTCTTATCAATTAAGCAGATAAAAGGCCTGGAGTTGATCTGAGGTGTGGTGCTTGCATGTGGAAGATTTTGCTGTGAACAGACAACATGTGGTCAAAGGAGCTCTCCATGCAGGTGAAAGAAGCCATCCTTAAGCTGGGAAAACAGAAAAAACCCATCTGAGAAATTGCTACAATATTACGAGTGGCAAAATCTACAGTTTGGTACATCCTGAGAAAGAAAGCAAGCACTGGTGAACTCAGAAACATGAAAAGACCTGGACGTCCACGTAAGACAACAGTGGTGGATGATCACAGAATCATTTCCATGGTGAAGAGAAACCCCTTCACAACAGCCAACCAAGTGAACAACACTCTCCAGGGGGTCGGCGTCTTGATATCCAAGTCTACCATAAAGAGAAGACTGCATGAAAGTAAATACAGAGGGTGCACTGCAAGGTGTAGGCCACTCATAAGCCTCAAGAATAGAAAGGCTAGATTGGACTTTGCTAAAGAACATCTAAAAAAGCCAGCACAGTTCTGGAAAAACATTCTTTGGACAGATGAAACCAAGATCAACCTCTACCAGAATGATGGCAAGAAAAAAGTATGGAGAAGGCGTGGAACAGCTCATTATCCAAAGCATACCACATCATCTGTAAAACATGGTGGAGGCAGGCAGTGTGATGGCTTGGGCGTGCATGGCTGCCAGTGGCACTGGGACACTAGTGTTTATTGATGATGTGACACAGGACAGAAGCAGCCGAATGAATTCTGAGGTGTTCAGAGACATACTGTCTGCTCAAGTCCAGCTAAATGCACTCAAATTGATTGGGCGGCGTTTCATGATACAGATGGACAATGACCCAAAACATACAGCCAAAGCAACCCAGGAGTTTATTAAAGCAAAGAAGTGGAAAATTCTTGAATGGCCGAGTCAGTCACCTGATCTCAACCCAACTGAACGTGCATTTCACTTGTTGAAGACTAAACTTCGGACAGAAAGGCCCACAAACATTAAAAAGGAGGAAACCCAGCATCTGGTGATGTCCAGGAGTTCAAGACTTCAGGCTGTCATTGCCAGGAAAGGGTTTTCAACCAAGGATTAGAAATGAACATTTTATTTCCAGTTATTTAATTTGTCCAATTACTTTTGAGCCCCTGAAATAAAGGGATTGTGTTAAAAATATGCTTTAGTTGCCTCACATTTTTATGCAATCGTTTTGTTCACCCCACTGAATTAAAGCTGAAAGTCTGCACTTCAACCGCATCTGAGATGTTTCATTTAAAATTCATTGTGGTAATGTACAGAACCAAAATTAGAAAAAAGTTGTCTGTCCAAATATTTATGGGCCTACCTGCATACACTCTGCACTGGAGCACACACACCGTATTTATTTAAAATGCGTACACCGAATACATGTTTTATGATGAACAGGCCTCTGAAGGGCCATATGACTATTGTGAAAGTGGTTAAGATCATTATTTGTGAATATTTTTGAATATTTAGGTGAAAATGTATTCCAGAGTAAAGCACACATATGTTTAACAATGGGAATTAAACTTGAGCAGTGTTGTGGGTTAAAAGAGGAGTGAGAGGTTAGGAGCAGAGGCTGATACAGCGCATTGCCGCACCCACCACATGACGATCCCAGATTAGGACCCGACTGCAGCCATACAACGGGTGACACCTCAGCACCACACCAGTTCAGATGAAATGGAACCAGTGTGTGGTTTTTTATGGTGGCCAGAGTGCCAATTCTGCCACCAACCCCAGGTTTTTCCCTGCAGGGCCTGATGCAGATGACCGTCATACCCAGGACGAAGCAATTGTAGGTTAAGGGGCTTGCTCAAGGGGCCCAATAGAGTAGTGTCACTTCGGGCGTTTACGGGATCTGAACCAGCAACCTTCCAATTACCAGTGCAGATCCCTACCTCAGAGCCACTACTCTGCCCGTCCACCCTGTGGGTTAAGGTTCAGCCATTAAACCACTTTGTCCTTTTATTGTCCAGTTTGGAATTTCAAAGGGTGCAAATTCTTATGTAAGTGTTACTCTATGAATTTTGTGTATTAAAGTCAAGCTAAAGGGAATAAATGGCATTGAAATTCATCTGTAAGGAGAAGACTGTTAAAGAGTTTGTGAATTATTGAAAGTGTGATGCTTTGACTATTTGACTATTTTTTGCTCCTGTAGATTTTGCATAAGAATGTAATCCTGTAAAGCTGAGGTAGCTCGTACTGCACATTTCTCAGCTGCATGTGTGTCACTTCCAGAAGCAGCTTGAAGAATGCAGAATAGGATAAGGCAGTGACCGTTAAAAATGTAAAGTAAGCTGTTGGTTTAAAAAGATGCAATGTGTAAAAACAGTTTAACAGTGAGAACGGGCCACACCCAGAATGGATACTAAGACGTGCAGGCACAAGACACGCCCAGTGAGGTCATCAACAAGTCCCTTCCAGTCACATGACTCAAGGGCACCTGGTAAAACAGGAACATGAAAGAGGAGAGATCAGTTCACTTTCTGCAAAGATGAGAGCAGGAACTTTGCCCTGCATAGGGGGTACTTTTAGAAATTGATCCAAATTTAACATCTAAATAAGCAAATGAATAAATACATACATAACTAAATAAAAACTTGATGTTGTCCCAGAGAGAGCTAGTAAAGGCCTAGAGAGGATCTTGTTGGACTGTGGTTCTTGTATTACAGAAATCCTGGAATGGCAATTCTGGAAATTCTTTTCCTGGCGGTGACAAAGTGCTAGTCAGAAAATGGCTGGTATCTTGTAATTTAAGGCGGCTATGAAGAATTGCATTGTTAAGATTTTTATAGGATGTTTGGCTGTCTGTCTGATGACAGAACCTTTACTAGAGGAATGTGAGGATTGGATTTGTTTATTTTTGGAGTCTTTTTTAAAGGAATAGTATAGCATAACATCCATCCATCCATTATCCAACCCGCTATATACTAACTACAGGGTCATGGGGGGTGTGCTGGAGCCAATCACAGCCAACACAGGGCGCGAGGCAGGAACAAATCCTGGGCAGGGTGCCAGCCCACTGCAGGGCACACACACACACATACCAATCAATCAATCAATCAACATTTATTTATATAGCACATATTCATACAAAAAATGTAGCTCAAAGTGCTTTACAAAATGAATAGAAAAATAGAAGACACAATAAAAAATAAACATAAGTCAACATTAATTAACATAGAATAAGTAAGGTCCGATGGCCAGAAAAAACAAACAAAACTCCAAAAGCTGGAGAAAAAAAATAAAATCTGTAGGGATTCCAGACCACGAGACCGCCCAGTCCCCTCTGGGCCATACCAAGCATACACTAGGGACAATGATAGGATTGCCAATGCCTCTAACCTGCATGTCTTTGGACTGTGGGAGGAAACCCATGGAGACACGGGGAGAACATGCAAACTCCACGCAGGGAGGATCCGGGAAGCTCACCCGGGTCTCCTTACTGTGAGGCAGCAGTGCTACCACTGCGCCACATGGCATAACATTTGTCTGGGAGCCACTTGAACCTGCCACCATCGATTCCATAACCAAGGGATGAGCTGAGCAAATGAGGACACATACACATAGCAAGGAATAGGTGCAATAAAGGTGAACAGTGATTATATTACAAACAAGTTTCCAGCAGTGCAGTGCTCCTTGCATAAATAAATAAATAAATAAATAAATAACCCATAAAATCATCCTTGGGCAAGTGGAGGTTAAAAACAATGCAAATAAACGTTCATAAAAGTCAAGTTAAAAATCCTAAGACAGGAACCTGTCCTCCTCTGCTTACCTCTCAAGAGACCCAACTGACAGACACAGCCATCCATCTTAAACCGGTTCCTGCTGAATCCTGCAGGCGGTGCTAGCTCCTTGGTTGGAATAAGTTCTTTTGTAATTATGGCATGTTACATAGACCGAAACTATATAGTGTGGTGGGTGGCCAGGTCCCATGCCAGGCCAGGACGCACCTTCTACTTATGTTCCAGGGAAGCAGCCATGCGCTCCTCAGTACCTCCCCCAGGACGTTTCGTGGCAGCCTCCCTGGTTCATGATGGTGCCTCAGTTTCCCACAGGGTTTCATGGGAGTTGGAGTTCTCCCCAACCCTGTGGGGATCTGGGGTGGCTGCCAGGGGGAGCGGCATGGATCCTGGAGTCCCCGCGCGGAAGTGCAATTAGCACCAGCTGATCAAGCACCTGGAGCATTTCCGGGTGGGTTATAAAAAGGAGCATCCACCACTCAGGAGCCAGAATTGGGAGGAAGAGGACGAGGTTGCCTGGGAGGAGTGATGGTGCCAGAGGAGAAATATTTTGTGTTGCCTTTAGTGGTTTTGGGACTGTGTTGTGGCTGGAGGGAGTACGGGGAAGACTGAAGAAAAATAAAGTCTGTGTGCTTGTACACGTGCCTATGGGTCTTTGTGCCTTTAATCACAATAGATATAATATAAAAAGGTAATTCTCCTCCCTTAGTGATGTGGCGGTAAGAAATCACATAGGAGAAATAACTTTCATTTCTTTAATGATGGTTTATGTGGCATAAGAGACGAGGAAGCATGACAACACCTTGTGTAGAGTCTGCCATTTTTGCCGCTGCGTTGGAAGGATTTTCTGGATCGGATGACGTTATCTCCCATCCGTCCGTCGGCTTCAAAGGTGTGCCGGGCAATGTACTCTTTTTTCATGTGCAGGCCCCCACTTAGGAGAATCATGCCATTCCAAACAAGGCAAAGAGAGGATACAATTTCATGCTGAGTTTGACACACAGAAATTGCATGCAATGCCCATTTTGCAGTTGTCCCTTTCTTGCCTTCTAATGCTTGCCTAGCAGTTCTAAATGATGAGCGCTTGTGTGCTAAATCTGGACTGAACATGTGAATGGATTTATAAAATATTTATTGTACAGAGCACAGTGACATATTTTAAACTCATTTACTTATTATACCTGTTCCTCAAGGCAGGACACACAGCAGGACTCACAATCCAAGCCTCTCCTCTCCGACTCCCGCTGCCTTCCCAGACATCCGCGAAGAGTCACTTGCACTCCATGAACCACTCAGCTGGAATGACCTTCTTCAGCCCCTGAGCGTTGACCCCACACCTCCCCTCAAGGGAGGCTATGAAGAACTGCATTGCTAAGATTTTTACAGGATGTTTGGCTGGCTGTCTAATGACAGAATCTTTACTTGGGGAATGTGGGGATTGGGTTGGTTTATTTTATCCTCCCGACTGTCTGCCTTCTCTCATTCACTCGCTCTTCCACCGGCTCGCTCCTGTCTTCCTGCCTTTCCCTCAGTCCCTTCCTTTGACCTCTGACTCCTTTTCTCTCTCTCTCTCTTTCTTTCTTTCTTTCTTTCTTTCTCTTTCTTTCTTTCTTTCTGCCAATATGTTTCCTTCCCCCTCTGCCCGTGCAGGCTCCTTATGTACTCTGCTGCCTAATTGGGCTCGGGTGTGTGGTATAGCGGGTCCGCGGCTTCCGAAAAAAGTCAGTTTTTTTTAATCCGTATAGCCGTGTCGTTCTCCTTGGGCGCGATTGCTCAACCGCGGGGAGTTAATGGGGTGATTGGAGTGAGTCGCACCTGCACGTGAGGATGCGGTCGTTCTTGTTTGCCTCATTGGCTTCCTGCGGTGTGTAATTAAGACGCTGTTCCCACGGAGGCAGAGGTGTGTATATATAAATGAAGGTACACCAGAGGGGGGATAAATCATGGGAAGAGAGAAAAAAGAGAGAGAGAGAGAGAGAGAGAGAGAGAGAGAGAGAGAGAGAGAGAGAGAGAGAAATGGAAGGAGGTTAAAGTACGGCAATGGCAGTCTAGGCTGGATGATCTGGCCACCTTAAGAGAGAGACAGAACAAGCGGGGGCCCCGCGAAGGAGCGTTAGATAGTGGCGCTCTAAGGGGCTAGTTCGCCCCACTGACAACTAGCGAGTGGGGTGAGCAGGAGAGGTGTCATCTCTCTGGATCTGAGGAGCGACTACGGGTGCGAAAGATCACGGGAGGAGAGCCAACCTCGTCGTTCTGGCAGTGACGTCCGTTTGGAGGTCAAGACGGAGGTTGACAGAAGGAGCTCGTGACTGTTGGGTCTCCGCGGCTGCGAGTAATGGTGAGCCGGGGAGAGAGTGATGGGGATGGGCCAGAGAACAAGAAGGGAGTGAGAGACTGCATTTTTAACTCCTACATTTTTAACCTCCGATTTTAAAGGATTTCTTTATTGTTGATGGTTTTAACCCCACTGGACACTTGATTTTTATGGATTTATTTATTGAACTTTGACACTGCACTTTTGCACTTTTTGTTTTTGATTGTTTTGAATAAAAGCACTTTATGGAATATCCTCTGGCCTTGAGAGATTTGTCCCTATGTTTCAGCTCATCTCAGGTGACATTATCGACGGTGTTGGGTTCAAGGGCTCCTAAACAGCAATAGGAGCATGGAGTCGTCACAGGGTGTAATAAGCTGCGCCCATTGAGGTGCCTGACTGATCCTCCTGCCTCCGCACGTGAATGTGGCGCAGTCAGCCAGCCAGCTCCTCAATTAACTGCAGAGTAAAATGCACTCCCACACACCAGCACCTTCTTGGGGCCATGATGATTTCTTTATAATTAGCCATCTGTTACTAAGCCAGAGACCCGCCATACCACAAGCAAATGCTGCTGACATGCAGTTTCATGGTCCTGGGTTCAAATCCCAGATTAGACGCTGTCTGTGTAGAGTCTTTCCAGTGTGAATTGTACCCCAAATATCTCAAAGATTTATGAATCGGCCCACTATATGAGTGAGAGTAGCTTGTCAATGCAAATACTCCTAAGAAGGACTGGCACCTGGAGGGGTCCTGCCCTGCACACACATAGCTGCCATCCTAGGTGAGAGTAAGAGGTGTGAGGATGTGCAGAAATGGGTTGTTACTGTCTTTGGAGACCGACTTTAAATGGAAACACGCTGAGCTCAGGACTGTGAGCCAATCTCTTATGAAAAGGGGATCTACCATTGTTTGGCATTTCAACTGACGCACTTGTTTTTTCTTTCTGTAGGAAATGTGTACTTTAGTTTGGGTACAGCAAAAATCGTTTACTCTTTGGCAACAAGATCTTAACAAAGGCAAATGTGGGGGAAAGAAAAATAATTTACAGAAGCAAGTGGAAGAAAATGAATTTGAGCTATGAAAACGGCTCACCAAATAACTTATTTGACACTTTCTTAGACTCAAACTAGTATGTGTAACAGACAGACGGAGTTTCAGTCCCTCAACTGGAAGAAAGAGCCTTTTTAGGGCACTACATCCTCCGGGACATTAGATGGCAGCTCCCTTGGATGGAAATGGTTCCCCGGATTCCCGCAGGGCAGCATGGGACATGGAGTCCGGTTCTTCAGCCCTGTTGGGGGCCGCCAGGGGGATAGTATCACGACATTAACCTGGAAGTACGTAGGAATCAGGAGGACGGAAACCCACAGTACTTCCGGGGCACCTGAAGAGGGTGTTTGACCCGGAGATGGAATACTTCCAGGTCATGGACTTTAAAAAGACTTCGAGAAACCCCAGCAGATGGTGCCGGAGTTGGGTGGTAGAGGACGGAGCTTCTGGGAGTGGAGGATTGTGGATTGTTGTTGTAATTATTATTATTGTTTATTAATTACTAAAAGAATTGTGGAGTGTGCGGTGCTTGGTGCACTGTATTTGAAGAATATTATTATTAAAATCTTCTTAGACGTCTGTCTGGTGGGTTCAGCGGGGCAAAAGGGACCCCTAGTGTCCACATATGATACACTTGGAACAGCACGAAAGTGACTTTTTTGTATGAAGTTGAGAGATAACTTAGTCTGTAGTCTGTAACTTAGTCTCCTTAGCCAGTATTTTTAATAAAGCTTTTGAAGTGGAGACAATTAAATCGTTCTGTTATATAAAAAAATCTTAGGACGAAACGAGACTTTTTCACAGAGACGAGACGTGATTTTCTCAGAAAGAGACTTTCACGTCCCGTGAGATGAGACTTTGTGTCAAGAGATTTAACCGTGCCCGGGGCTGGAAATAAAAGTCAAAGAGTAGATGACAAAGTAGAACGTCAGAAAGAATTCAAAAACGTTGGCGCGATACACATGCAGAGCAGGTTAGAGATAGTGGAAGTACGAAAATTTGAAAGTCTCAAAAAAGTGATAGTAAAGATCACATTAGCACAAACAAATGGAAATCATAACTCGGTGAAATAACTTAACAGCAAAAAGAGATTGAATATATTGCTTGGATTTAAACTTTAAGTTGGAGACTTGTAGATCGTCTAATTCATGTTGCCATCAGGGAAAAGTCGTGTTTCTTCCAACGAGAATTAAAAGATTTGTTGTTTGGTGAAAGTGAAATCCACATACGCTGTCACGCTTGGGTCATGGAGTTGCAATGATACGCAGGAGATTTTAGAGACAGAAATGTTATTCATACGGTTCAAAACAAACATAAGTCTCTTTCAGGAGTGAATCGAACTCCATGTGTAGTCGGAGGGGACAGTTCCATCTCTCAATTAAAAGAATAGGGGCGCACCTCGGGAGCGGGACCCCCAAACCCCTAGTTAAAAATAAAAAGAATTCTGCGCGTTCAAATTTGTGAACATATCAACAAAACACTGATGACTCCATTTTGGAAGAGTTTGAATTTTCACACAAAGTCTAATTTATAATTGGCCCTTGCTGTGACCTTCGTTCATAACATTTCAAAAGCCTTTCTACAGCTTAGAAATGTTGCAATTCTCAGTGGAGGTGTTTTTCTTAGAAAATCAAATTCTTTTATTGTTTGCATCTGTTTCAGCGTCTGAATCATTTGCCTCCCGTTCTAAAGGGGATTTAAACTGCGGGAGCACGCATCATAACTAGAACTAAGACCTGGGCTCTTGAGTCACTGCACTGACATTTTGGTTGATTTCACAGCCATTAAGAACATCCTGTATGTGAAATAAAAAGTCTTTTCTCCATTTTGCCTTAAAGACTTACTGTTGTGTTTAGTAGGGGGAAGTGAAAAAGAGAAGCTGTTTATTATGGTGGAAGACACAGTCTATCAAAAAGCCACAAGGTCACAAGTTCAGTCAAAGTGACAGACTTGCTGCTCTATGTGTTGTCACTCTGAGGGCAAAACAAATTCGTTAGTCATTTATAGAGCATGGAAAATAAAGTTATGTATTTACAGTATGTATTAGCATAAGTAGATATAAAATTTAGTGTGATCTTTAATAAGAATTAAACTTAGTGTGAGCTTTAACACGAATACTTAAATAAAGGCATATGCCATATTTCTTTTTTAACTGAGCTCAGAGTGAAACCACCAATATTTAATAACCCAAAAAGATGGAGAAGGGGGAGAATGATGAATGGAGACAGACCGAGGTCCGAGAAGGGGCAGCACCTGCCGGTTGAGGGCCGGCTAGGAAATAAGAGAAGCGAGAAATGATAATGAATGGCAAAACATGAAGAATATTGGTGGTTTCTGAGAGGGCCTGAAAGGGACCAGCTGGAGTAGGGAGTCAGAATAATCATCCATCCATCCATTATCAAACCTGCTATATCCTAACTACAGGGTCATGGGGGTCAAAACGATAAGAAATGATTATATAAACTGTAAATTCTGGCTTGTTCGGAGCTCAATTTGGTTTGGCTTAATTGGGTTGAGTCTGCGCTATTGATTATTGCAATAAATATAATCACGCTGTTTGCCTATCCTTCGACTCCTAGAGCCTTCTTTCAAGGTGAGAACCTCTGGTACATTTTACACCCCATCAAAAATAACTTTATATTTGTTTGGATTGGCTTCAGGAAGGAACTTCCATCCATACATTTTCAGACAGAAAGTGATCCAAATAATGGTTGCCAGATTGTGAAACACACTGTTTAAACAATTGTTACAATAATGTATGCCTACATTAACTTCCTCTGTTCCCCCAAATTGACACCCTAATATGAAGAGTAAACCAACAAACCAACCAAACACTTAGTCAATCAACTAACCAACCAATCAACCAATCAATCAATCAATCAATCAATCAACCAATCAACCAATACACACAGTAGAAGTGCGGTGCCATTCTTGAGTCTCCACCTTACAGAATTCAGCTACCAATGCACAATTAATGGTACAATTAACAGTACAGTAGCACAATAATACAGAACAATAAATACTAAACTACAGAGTACCAAATACTGAGCAACAGCTAACAACACACAGCCTGGAACAGTAAACATGAGGCAGAAAAGGGCAGTGGAATAAAAGGACCAGTGTTGTTAACTATGAGGACTTGCAATCACTGCCACAGTTTATGACTTAAGCAATAAAGTGACAGTTCTGAGATTCACTAATAATAATAATAATAATAATAATAATAATAATTATTAATAAAGTGCAGAGCAGATAACTCAAACAGTGCACAAAGTGAACAGCTCACAGATAACTGACAATTCCTGTATGTGCCAGTCCAGTAAGTGACATTGTAAGATAATGGAATTCAAAATACAGGATACAGATCACAGTTTAAGCAATAAATGACAAATTCTGATAGTATGGAAGTGCAAAATAAACTAGCATGAATATGCAGACAATTATTGGTACGATAGAAGAAATCTAGAATTGGTGCAGTACGTCCACATTGATGGCTAACAGTGTCAATACTGCCAGTCAGTACTTCTACTTGGAACCTTGTTGTGCATGTCTGGATGGTCCTGAGTCTTTTTACAAAGGGAGGAATGAGAAAAGTCCACCACAAGATGGCGCTAGCCCTTCATAATATGCTGTGCCTCTCAGAAGCAGCGTGTGGTGTAGATACACTGAATCTCTGGTGAAGTGCAAGCCGGCCATTTTCTGTGCTGCTCTCACAATTCTTATGTAGGCCTTTATGGTCCTGTGTGGTGGAACTGCTAATCCAGGATGTAACACATCATCAGTAGACCGACTCCACAGCACACCCATATAAACTGGTCAGTACTGGAAGAGGCATCTGTGGCTTTCTCAAATGTCCGAGGAAATGCAGGCAATGGTGAGCCTTTTTAATGATGAGGGCTGCTTATTGTTCATAAGAAGAAAAGAAAAACTGTAAACATATCAAATTTTGGAGGTCTGTCAGTGATAATCCCATACTGATAGATAGATAGATAGATAGATAGATAGATAGATAGATAGATAGATAGATAGTACTATAGATATAGATAGATAGATAGATAGATAGATAGATAGATAGATATAGATAGATAGATAGATAGAAGGATAGATAGATAGATAGATAGATAGATAGATAGATAGATAGATAAGATAGATAGATATTTTTATTTTTTTTATTTTTAAAATGACCTTTATTATGAACAATAACAAAAAATACAGTTATAAGACAAACAATCCCAATATTCAGGATATTAACAAAAAAGTCTGTATCAGACAACCACCACTGCTCCCCCTTTACACTCCTCCTACTCCGCTCATAAATATAATCAAAAAGTTGACAATTCATTATAATACAAAGACCACCACTACTCCCCCTTTACACTCCTCCTACTCCGCACATTAATAAGAAAATCAGATGGTAATTCATTATAACACAAAGACCACCATTACTCCCCCTTTACACTCCTCCCACTCTGCATATTAATAGATTATTTTAATATTAAAATTAAACTTTACTTCGTGCAATGACAAAAAAAAAAAAAACATGAACACAGCAGTAGTATGCAGTTAATAAATATGTTGCATTACTCCACTACTATTGCCCCTTGCACACTTCTTACTCCACACATAAAGTACAGAATTTCCATATTAAATAAGTAATTCATAATTTGTTCATTAACCCACTATTCCCTTATACATGCCCCCTGATCCACAAATAATAAATAATTGTCCATAATAAACACACATTCATAATCATTTACTCCACCATCACTCCCCCTGTACTCGTCTCCTACTCCGTACATCGCTCTCCATTATACACACAGCATTGTATTCCCCAGGAGTCTCCTATTCTGAGCTTTCAATCATCCAGTATTTAAATATTTTGAAGGACATTTAAAGAAGTCACCACCCAGTCACCAGCTTGCCCTTCTCAACAGAACACAAAGCCCCCCCAAGCCCCCATAAATCACAGAAGGTCTGCATGTCTCCAATGAGTTGATGGTAAGTGAACTCCAACTTCAACCGGCACTTCACCAGCACTTTAAACATCAGGAGCACATCGGTGGTCTTTGAGTTTTTCTCTTGTTCCTCCTGGTTTTGAGGATTGACAGTTTTGCTTGGCCCAGTAGATAATTTCCCAGCACACACTTGTTTCTCTGTCTCTGAGTATACTTAATACCAAAAATAAATCCAACAGTTGACAATGACAGTCCTATTCTATCCAAAAGTATCTTGAGAAATATAAAAATGGTTCGAGCCGTTTGCAGTTAACAAAAAGATGAAAAACAGTCTCTCGCTGTTGACAAACGGACAACAATCTGATGTTCCTGGTGAAATAACCGATAAAAAGGAGTTGGTGGCGAGAGCCCCATGAAGAATCCTCCATTGCAGGTCGCCAATTCTTTTTTGCAGTGGTTGTTTATAAAAGTTCTCCACGCTGGAGTTTCATTCACTCCAACATGCAGTTCTTGTCTCCAGCGTGTGTCTGGCAAGTCTCTAAGAAATTTATAAAAGTCACCTTAACACACACCTGGTAGAGCTCATTTTTTCCCATCGTGTCAAACTGCTTGTCTATTAAGTTGCCAACTTTCAGAATGGAGCCTGGCGGTCAGTGCAGTCTGTGACGTTGGGTTTGACTTGGATGACGAGTTCTGTGATATCTGAGTTGAAGATCGGATTGTCCGGAGAGACGCTCTGGCACAGTGACCCTGCGCCTAAGTTCACCAAGGCCTCCTTAAACTGGCACAGAAAGTGGTGTACAGACGTTCAGACCTCACGCCCAGGACCGATGTGAGGTGTGCTGCGGTGTGCCATGTGCTAGTGTGGTTATTTAAAAGATGGCCAATCTTGTGATTCCACTTTTAATAAGGATTGAGGTGAAGTGACAAGAGAAAAGCAGAGGAGATTTCAACACATTATTCCTAATCAGAGGTTCCTCTAAAAAACAATGAAGATTGCCAAAAACAAAACGAGATCTCATAAGTTTACTATGCCAAGTAAGCAACATTGACTGATAGAATTTTGGCAAAACTGATAAAGTTAGTTTGGAGACGTCTAAGAGGAGTAGCTGTTTGTCAAATTTTAACTCGCTCACTTTGTGTAAAATTACAAACGCCAGGTCTCTCCAAGGCAGGCCGTCTGGACCATAGAACAGCCTCTGCAGCGTCTGGAGCCTGAAGGCCTCGATTTTACTTCTGACGTCAATCAGTCCCTGCCCTCCTTCTGCCACTGGTAGGTGCAGCACACCTCTCTGGACCCAGTGTAGACTGTCCCAAAAAAAGTCAAGGATGATCGTCTGTACAGATTTGATCAGAGCTACTGGTGGATCAGCACACCTGAGCTTGTGCCAAAACATGGAGGCAATCAAGTTATTCAGGATTAACACCCTGCCTCTACATGAAATGTCCCTCAGAAGCCACTTCCAACGGTTCAGCCTTGCTTGGATCAGATCTGTCCACCCCACCCAATTTTCTACAGCAGTGCCATCTGTGCCTAAATACACCCCCAGGTACTTAAACACGTTTTATTCCATTGGAGGGTCTCAGGAAGAGCTGGAGGAGAGCGAGTCCCCAGTTACCCAGCAAGAAAGCATTGCTCTTGAGCCAATTGACTTTCGCTGTCGTCAGTCTTTGAAAAACGTCTAAGCAGTTGACTAAAGTGTTTACCTCAGATGTAGAAGACACAAAGACAGTAATATCATCTGCGTAGGCAACGACCTTAAAACAAGCAGTGGGGCAAACTGGGATGCTGAGACCAGAAAGACGACGCCTGAGCTGCTCTAGGAGGGGCTCAATTGACAGAGAGTAGAGCATCCCTGAGAGTGGGCAGCCCTGGCGAATACCCCTGGTGACAGAGAAAGGGGCTGTTGTGGCACCGTTAATCTTCAGAACGCCATATATATTTGAGTAAAGCATTCCAATGTATTTGGAGAAGGAGGACCCAAACCCAAAAGCTTGTAGGACTCTGAACAGATATTGGTGATCCACTCTGTCAAAAGCTTTTCTTGATCCAATGAGATCATTCCTGCCTTTAAACCGAGAAGCTTTGAAGTCGTAATCAGGTCTCGCACCAGAAATATATTGTCAAAGATGGAGCGGTCTGGCACACAGTAGGTCTGATCTGACCTGATGACACACCCCATTACTCTACGCAGGCGAGTAGCCAGAGCCCTGGACAGAATCTTATAATCCGTACATAAAAGGCTAACAGGACGCCAGTTCTTGAGGTCGGACAAATCTCCTTTTTTTGGGAGCAGAGCAATAACAGCCCGCCGACAGGATAATGGCAGTTCATTGTTCATTATGCTCTCTCCGAAGACTGCCAATAAATCCGCACCTAATAAATTCCAGAATGTCTTAAAAAACTCGACCGTCAGGCCGTCTATGCCAGGTGACTTTCCTGTATTTAGTTCGCTGAGGGCCGTAGTCAAGTCCTCTAAGCTGAGGGTTGTATCCAGAAGCTCTTTTTCCGTTTTGGGGATTTGTGGCAGGTTGTCTAGGAGGCTCCTGGTCTCAGAAGAATCTTCTGTTGTTTCGCACAGAACAGCTTTTATAAAAATCATGAGCAATAGCTCTGATGGCCTCAGGCTCCTCGATGATCGCCCATCCTCATTTTTCAGAGCGTGAATCACTTTACTCTGTGATCTTTTCTTTTCAAGTCCAAAAAATTGAGAAGGAGAATCCATTTCACCAACTCCTGAATTCTTGAGCACAAGAGCACCATGCACCCGTCTGTCCAATAAGTCCATGAGATCTTGTTTTTTTGTTTTTAGATTTTCAAAGACGCCATCGTTAAAAGAGCTGTCTAAAGACGAAGAGAGCTCTAAGATGTCCTCCTCCAACTCTGCCATTGCCTTCCTCATATTCTGAGTTGCATTCTGCGTGTATTGCTGACACAGCACTTTGATCTGAGTTTTGAACAGTCCCACCACTGCCGCAGAGATGAAAAGGAACTTGTCGTCAACCTCCACCTCTTCCAGAAGAATTCAAAAACTTCAATGAAACGGAGATCTTTCAGTAGGCTGTTGTTGAAGTGCCAGTATGACGGAAAGGAAGATTGAAATGGAGGGGAAACTTTGAGAAGGACAAGACTGTGATCAGAAAAGCCAGAAGGATGAATGGAGCAGTTCGCTATAAGATTGCTGTGGTGATTCAAGCAATACACTCTATCTAGTCTCGCCATGGAGATCGAGCCCCCCGAACCCCCCGAACCCTTCACCTCACAATTCCTGGGTGTAATGCCCTCCAGACATCAAAAGGTCGGCCTTGCTGAGGACTGACTTCAAGTGAGCGGAGCTGGGGTGAGGCTCCAGGCCATTTCTATCTAAGGAGGCGTCATCTGTGCAGTTAAAATCCCCCCCCCACAAAAACAAGATCTTCATCTTTGCACTGCACAAGTAAGTCATGGAGCAAAGAGAAAACAGCAAACGCTCCCTTCCTTCATTGGGTGCATAAACATTTATGAAGACCCACGTTGTGCCCCCTAAGCAGGCTTCCACTTTCAGCAGTCTGCCTTTAACTACCTCTGTCACGCTAGTCGAGTCGGGTGAGAAAGAAGTAGAAAAGAGAATGGCGACCCCGGCACTAACACTCGACCCGTGACTCAAAACATCTGTCCCTGCCAGCCTCTGTGCCAGTCTGCCTGGTTAGCAGGGTCTGTGTGAGTTTCTTGTAAAAAAATAACACTAAGCTGCTTATTAAGTAGATAATCAAACACCGCGACCGCTTGTTGTCATGTCGACTTCCATTGATGTTAATTGTGCCAAAATTACACAAAGGCATGAAAAGGCAAAAAAGAAAAGCAGTCACCAAGAACAACTTTAAAAAAGACATGGAAGGACGTGCCCAGCAGTACATCATACTGGCTTGGGATTTAAGGATCTTTTCACCCTGCTCATCACATTTTTCAGCCGCACAGCTTCAGTTCTCTTAAGGCCTAAAGCTGTAGCCTGGCGTAGGACCCCCTTAGCTGAGCTCAAAACAGTTGGAGATCGGGAAATGGTGACTCACATTCACACCCCTCTTGCCCTCAATAAATTTTACAAAACGGATTATGTTGTCGTTACTGTAGCCACCACGGAAGCTCAGCTGAGGTGACAGATTGGACCTCACTGATGTCCCCGAGCCACCGCCTTCATCCTGACTCACAATACCGACGTCTGCAGGCACCTCAGGCTCATCTTGAACATTCTCTGAGTCGTCAGCTGCGGAGACTGAGCTCTCAACTTTATTGTGCTTAAGTGCAACACGCTACATGCGGACCCGTCTTTCCTTTTTCTTGTCACAGGCTTTACCCACTCTGTCTCATCCTCCATTTCTTGAACAGCACTCTCGCTGTTGCCTGCTGGGATGCTCAACTTATTGATCGTATTCTCAGCCCTAACATTCTCCTCAACCTCTCGTATCTGTTGTACAGCTTCTGTTTCAATGAGCTCGGCGCTGGGCAGAGCCCCATCATCATGAACGGCAGCCACACTCACAGGCTGCTCAGCACCATCACTCGTATGTGCAGAATGAACAGTAACACCGTCCGTAGGCAGTGATCCGGCCTCGGCCGCAGCGTCCTTCTCTGGGCGCTCTCACCACTCTGCACATCTGTAGCTGTGGGTGCGGACTCAGCCGCATCCGCCGGCTCAGCTGCACGTTCAGGTGCCAGTTGCGCCATCATAGCAGGTAAAGAACTGCCCTGATCCTGCACACTCTGACCAGGGCCCTCCATTAAGTCCTCCTCCACATCAGAAAAACTGACGGAAGACTCACTGCCTTCATCATCATATAATATCGAGTAGTCCTCGCGGCTACTTTTAGAAACACCAGGTACTGCGGAGTCTGTAGTTTCCTCAGAGCGCTTACACTGGCTAGCCTTGTGCCCCACTTGACCGCACTTAAAACATTTCATGGACTCTGATGATATAAAAACCACATAATCAAATCCATCTACTCTGAATTTGAGAGCCACATCAAGTTCACCTTGTAAATCGTTTAAAATCATGTGAACTTGTCTCCTGAAAGAAACGACATGTTTTAAGTCGGGTGATCGACAGCCCAAGGGAATCATTGAAACTTTTGATATGATCTGCCCATATCTTTCAAGTTCTTTGATGAGAATATCATTCTTTAGAAACGGAGGAACATTTGAAATAATCACTCTCCGTGCAGGAGTAGAAAGAGGTAAAACTGAAATTAAGGTACCGTTAATAATCACACCATTCTGAACAAGAGTATGCACCAAACTCTCATCATTTAGAAACAGGACAACACTTTTATTCATCCGAGACGCTGAACGTACATTTTTACAGCCGATTAACTTGCCGACTTCCACTACACACGCCTCAACAGAGACCATCGGATCAACCAACAACTTCACGCCATGCCGGCGTGTTAAGTTTTCAAAATTGCGCGCATCAAGCCAGGCGGTGTTTGTCTCGGCGCCATTGCCACGCCGCAAATACAATACTGGAGTCAATAAGAAAAACAATATATAGACAGAAACAATGAACCCCTACACATTAGAGAAAACAAAAACAAAAAAAATAAAGATTAGGAAAAAAAGAATAAGAAATACTCACGAGCCCACCCGCACGCCACCACCTCCTCCTCCTCCCGCCAGCAACCCACAGACACGCCCACGAAAGACCTACGCAATCAAACCACAGACCGACAGCGAAACAGCATAGATAGATAGATAGATAGATAGATAGATAGATAGATAGATAGATAGATAGATAGATAGATAGATAGATAGATAAAGATAGATATAGATAGATAGATAGATAGATAGATAGATAGATAGATAGATAGATATGAAAGGCATTATATAAATAGATAGATAGATAGATAGATAGATAGATAGATAGATAGATAGATAGATAGATAGATAGATAGATAGATAGATATAGATAGATAGATAGATAGATAGATAGATAGATAGATAGATAGATAGATAGATAGATAGATAGATAGATAGATAGATAGATAGATAGATAGATAGATAGATAGATAGATAGATAGATAGATAGATAGATAGATAGATAGATAGATAGATAGGTTTGGTAGGTTTGTCATTTCTCCTCCTCAAGCCCCTTGGTTGAAGTCACTACCATTCCAGGGTCAGAATGATTCATCATTAGAGTATCGCTATTGGGTCTTCATTTGCAGAGGGAGGACTATAAACATTGAATGGTGTCAGGCAGGCATGAATAGGAAAGCTCTGCTCGGGTAAACAATAACACCTGTGAGAGATGGCCGACAGCTTATCCTGGCCAATACATCCAGGCCGCTAGATGGAGTCCTCCCTGCAACATGGATTCCTGCAGGGCATTATGTAAAATGGAGTTCGGCTTCACAGCCCTGCTGGATACCGTGGGTGCTGCCAGGGGACGCTGCAGGGAGACACGAAGATGATTGTTTCTATTATAACCCAGAAATACTCCCAAGTCATAGGGATGGAAGGACAGAAGTACTTCCAGGCTGAAAAAAAATATAAAAGTTTAATGGACCCGGAAGTGCTAGTGAATCACATTAACTTTATATAAAGGATTATAGGCAACCCAGCAAGTTAAGCCAGAGTTGGGAGGAAGTGTGACGGAGCTGCTGGGTGGAGATGAGGATTATTGTTGATTATTATTGTATTGATTATTGATTATTATTGTGTATTGTGGAGGTGGAGGTGCTTTGTGCACATTATAGAAGAAATTAAAATTATTTCTGGTACTTTTACCTGGTGTCTGGACGTGTTGACTGTGGGTTTAGAGGAGCGACAGCGCTGTCTGGTGTCACACACCCCAGGTCGAGAGGAGACACGCTTGTTAATGAAACATCACCTTCTATCCACAATTCAGGGGAACGTTCGCTGGAATAAAAGTCATGGCCCTTCAGGGCCCATGCAATTAAGACTCACCTCTTCCAGAAGCAGCATTTAAAACCATCTGGGACCAGAAGAAGCCAGTCAGTATCTTGACTCCAGGCATATGAGATGGACCACTTATTCTTTTCATTTTTTTAGCACCCTCACATGCTGTTTTCCTTCACCTTTTCTCCCATCAACCATCCTCCATTAAATGGAGGACCACTTGTTCCCCAACACTCTCTGTGGCTCCAGATCTACTACTTTCACAGAAGGATGATGTAACGTATTGCCTTAGGTAGTAATATGGATGAATTCCAATTGTATTTCAATTGTAATGTGCCCACCTTTGCTCCATTGCTCATTCACACTAATTTCCAGTCACCCTCCTGCCTTTTTTCAGTCCCATCTGATTGTATCAAAGAAAATCCATTCAGCATTAAAAAAGAGTCTTGAATAAGAAGTTATCCAAAATGCCACAGTACCTAACCAGACTGTGATTTGCCAGGCCATATGTTGATCAGTCAGTCAGTTTCTAACCTGCTTAGTTCTGAACAAGGTCATTGAGGTCTTTTGGGGCAATCATAAGGCACAAGTCAGGAAGAAACCCTGGACAGGGTGGTAGTCCATTACAGGGCAAACACACACACACACAACCTCCGCCACACACTAGGGTCAATTTAGGCTCGCCAGTTTACCCAACCTGCATGTCTTTCAATTATTGAAAGAAACCGGAGTACATGGAGGTAACCCATGGAGACACGGGGAGAACATGCAAACTCCACACAGGGAGGACCCAGGAAGTGAACCCTGGACTCCTTACTGTGAGGCAGCAGTGCCACCACTGCGCCACCGTGCTGCCCCATATGATGGTTTAATGCTTTTATTTGAAAGTGATCAAACATTCTTCATTATAAGGAAGCTGGCGGTTTTTAATTCTTTTCAGCTTACTTTTATTATCTATCAAGTTCTCCTCTTTTCTTCCCATCATGCTCTGTTTGCTCCCACAGGTCCAAAGACTTGGAAGTTAAGTGAACTAGCGTTGGTAGAGTTTGGTCAACCTTGTGTGTGATGATTGCTGGGATGAGCTCCAGCTTCTCAGTGACTCAGCCCTGGATTAGCAGTTTAAGAAGATGGATGGAGTGGTGTCTGCCCACTATTGCTCATACTTAGAAATGTCCTATGAATTGTTTTACAGTTTAATAGGTTATAACATTAGTCCATTAGTTCTATAAACGAGACACAGTTTTGCTCCAAATCGCCATGGACACAAAAAGGAATTTGTTTATTAGTTTAGCTTGAAGTGTTGAGGTCATAAACTCATTTCCCACCACTGTGTTGCTCCAAAGTCTTTCATCTTCAATGTATTCAATGTGGAATCATACAGATGCATATGGATGGAAGAGGCTCAATACATTTGATCTTTAATACTGCAACTTTCAAGAGAAAAGGTGAGAACAACAATGAAAAAAAAAGTCCCAGCCTGATTCACAAATCTAGATTTTGGAGTATGAGAATGGGAGACTTTTGGAAATACGTGATAGTGGATCTGGAGCTCAGTGGGATGGGGGAAAGCCCAGAATCAACGTACCACACCTAAACCAAGCCAAGAAACAAAGAGTTTGATAAAATGTGTCTGAAAACAATAGATTTTGCCAGTTCCTGTGCTGTTGGTCTTCATCTCAAATCACCCTTGACTTACCTGTCTCTGTTTTTCTGTGATCCAGTCTGGGCCTCCTTTGGGGCCATTGTCGTGGTGGACAGGTAAAACCACATCCTGGCTAAAAGAACATAAGAAGTTTGATAATTCACTCCATTATTTTTGCATGGTCAGCAAGGGAAAGTCTGGTCCATGTCCATGTCAAACATTTTAATTTGGTACTTCCTTTATTTAAGGGTGGCTAAGCAACCAGCGTCTTTCAGTTGGTGCCATCAATGAAGGTCAGAAGTAATTGAATGTGTCATCACATATGGTGTATAATGTGTTGCTTCTAGGTCATGGCAAATGTGTTTTGAGATTTTCCAAGTGAGAAAGATGGATGGTTGGAGGTGTTTTGTCATGGTAGGGTCCAAAGATGACCTTATTTTCCTTTTTAGACTCTTCCTTATGTAGACAACATAACAGAATTAATTTAGAACTCTTATATGTTTTGTTCTTTCCAGCCTGGTCAATGTCAGGGTTGACCGTTACTATAATTCAATGTTTCCCCCTTTCAATTAGATAAAGTATCAGAACAGGCTGAAGAGAAAGTTATGCTTTTATTCATGCAATATAGACAATATCATCAACATTTAAACAGAGTGCAGAGTGTGACAATAATTCCAATACAACTTTGATAATAAGCAGTTCATCTTTATTATTATATGCTTACTACCAGGTGGCTCTCTGCCTTAGTATGTTTATTGGTGGTCTGGCCTGGCCCTTAGATGGAATGAAGAAACAGACTGCATGTTCTTCTGCATAGAGCAGCAGCAAGAGGCACCTGCACACTACAATGTATCCAATTGTAGTGGTCCTTGACCCACCTCTTCCACCAATGGGGGTGTATTGCATCAGTAACCTCTCAGACAGACTCAAATCACACCAACCAGTCCAGCGGCTGGTCAGCACCATGTCATTTCATCTCTTCCACCTGTATTCCCCCAGTCTGGCTGGTCAGATAATAAACCTGCTGGTCTTTAATCTCCCACAAAACTCTTTTCTACCTAATCTGGGGTGTTATAGTTACACTCTGAACAAAAATTGGCTTCTCCTGCTTCCCTGACTACCAGGTTATTTTTTTTCCAATTAGATACAGAGCTGGAGGTGGCACAGTTAAAGATACTAAGATTTGCATTGAGTGTGACGAGGATGGACAGGATTAGGATTACAAGTCTGGGATCAAACTTGAAAAGTGGTAAAGTACCGGTGAAAGGAACTTTCTCCACTTACACCAACAGTGAGTGGGATGATTTCCTGAGGACACTAGACAAAGGGTGTGTGTGTGTGTTGTGTGTGACAAACTCACGTCTCTAGAGGGTGTAAACGGAGTGGTGGCTCTGAGACTGGGGATCTGTGCCAGCCATTGGAAGGTTGCTGGTTCAAATCCCATAAACACCAGAAGTGATTGTACTCCATTGGGCCATTTGAGCAAGGTCCTTAACCTGTAATTGCTCCGTCCTGAGTATGACATTAATCTGCATCCAGCCATGCAAGAAGGTCCTCCAACTTGCAGTGGAACGTAAGTGTTGGTGGCAGGAATGGCACTCCAGACACTGTAAAAAACCTCACACTGTCCGATTCCATTCAAGCTAGTGTGGTGCTGAGATGTCACCCGGGTCTTAATTTGGGATGCTGAGGTGGTGGAGGCGTTAACATGATGTATTAGTGCATGCTCCCAACCTCTCCTCTAGAGGGCATCACTGACCGACAATGGGATTTTATATGGGATGGGTGGATAAAAGGGGTGTCACAGTGGCATCACGAGGGTTGGTATCACCCAGTGCGGTAACCAAGGCCAGATTAAGACCCCCCACAGTCCCCTTGATGAACAGAGCTCATAACAGAGAATTGATCATACTTTAAATAGTGCAGGGCACAGACACCCAGTTGTTCAATTCAGGGCAGTAATTCACACTTTTAAAATGCAGTTTTCTGAGAAGCACACAGAGGAACAGTTTCACATGTAAATCAACATAAAATGTCTGTTCTTGTGTGCTGTAGCCACCAGTTTGCTGTCTCTTGTAGCTCGAGCCACTCATGGGCAGCATGGCAGCTGGCAGGGATGAGTAGCTGGTTGGCTGCCATGTTGTCTTCGGCAGCGGCGGTAGTCACAGTCGCAATGCAATGCAATCTAGTTTGTACCCCTTGTCATTGTAAGTGACGATCCACCCAGGCGAACATTGCCATAGGTGCATCAGCTACACGAACGTGTTCATCACCGCAATCAGCTGGGGACCGATCAGCTGATGCGGGCACTTCACTTTTGTTTTTGATCTCGATCTCCAGATCACTTGCATCAAAATCAAAGTCCAACAAGTCAGAGTCCAATTCAGTGAGAATATGCCAAATGTCATCCACTGAGCATTTTCACTTCGATCTCTCGCCAGATTTTTTCGTTGTTTGCTCTTCACTACTCATGTGAGCACAGGGAATCTCAGTCAGACCAACCTAACTACCTTTCTTTCTAACAACGAGAGTCAAACTAAAGCGTAATGGTGGGTTTTGTCATCATTTACAGAAGATTACCACCCTCAACCCCTCCTGTTGACGAGAGTCAACATCCGCCCTAAAAGAGTTAATGGTATGCAAAGAGTTGACTGTCGCATCACGTAGGGTGATTTCAGCTTTAAACACTGCACAGACTACAATTTTATAGACAGTCATTTGGGTGTCACCTCCTCCAATGGTGTCATCCGGAGTGGTCCGTACTCCTCATGCCCACCTATTAACGCCACTGGACATGCAGCTACACAGGGATTCTGGAAGCTTCTCTTTTTAAATGTGAACTAGGCTCAATGAGTACTGAAATAGAATGGTGGATCATCAGGGGCACCACAGACACATAATAGGAAAGATGTCTCCAGATACTAGAAGGTTTTCTAACATATGTGCACCCCTCAGTGACCTTAAATCAATAAACCCTGGCAGAGTGGAAGTGTGGATGTGCCTGGGATGAAGACTCGATGGAGGGAAGCTACATGACCTGAGGTACAGAAAAGGTGCTGACTTTAGAATTTGTCAAGCAACTCCAGAGTTTAGCTAGATGCTCACTTTATTATATGTAGTGAAGCCAGTACTTCTTTCTTTTTCTTTATTATTCTTTTATCCCCAAATGCCTGATGTAATTGCCATGCTGGATTGTCCAGCATCCCAACCAGAATGGTAGCTGGCTCCTTGCATGGAAGAGAGGCTGTAATAAAAAGACAGCAATGGACTGGCATCACATCCCAGATTGAAGCGGATTCCCTGTCAGGAGGCATCCACAATGAAAAAACAGGAATGGACTGATCTCCTGACCAGGATGGGAGACTTTCCCAGAAGACAGGCCTGTGCAGAAGGACAGAGGTTGTCTTCTTTCCATGAGTGTGTTTTCTCTCTGTACACACAATGGTCCCACTGGTGGAACACCCATATGGATACCTGCTGGGCAGGCTGGGAATTGCAGTCCCATGGGAGAACCCTGTTGGGGTTTTTGGGTGCCGCCAGAGGGGAGCTACAGGGAATTGTTATACCCTCTGCTTGACCTGGATGTGCTTCCAATGTGCAGTGCTGTGCCACAGAAAATACTCTAGGGTCCGACAAAAAAAGAACTGGGTTTACTGCATGAGGGATCAGAGTCGGGAGGAGGTGGATGAGACTGCATGGGAGTTATGGAAGGAGAAGGAAAAAATATGACTTTGTTGTGTAGCTTGAAAAGGAGGAAACTAGAACCCTGAATAAACACCTTATATTTGAACCCAGGGCTGTGTTGTGTAGCTGTGTCTCTGGCTTTGGGGCACTGCTACATCCCATCTCCTAGTGTTCACACTGAATTTGAGTTAGCTAGTTTGAAATTATTAGTGCACTTTTGTTTCATCATTTCTTTTTTTTTCCTAAATAATAAACATCCCATGTCATAGCTTCCTCTAGAGGGCGCTGGCCTTGCCTTGATTCAGTCACACAGACTCATTGATTTAATTCAGGGTCATGCATGTCCTTCAGATATCAGTTTTAACTTGTGTAGTGCCTTTCACCTTCATAGAATACCATAACAGTCAAAAGTGTTCTTTTAAACTAGGGTGGGACCAAATAGAGATGAAAGTGGAGAATTTATTTTTGAC
The DNA here is from genome assembly GCF_016835505.1 of Polypterus senegalus. Taxonomy (NCBI): domain Eukaryota; kingdom Metazoa; phylum Chordata; class Cladistia; order Polypteriformes; family Polypteridae; genus Polypterus; species Polypterus senegalus. The sequence continues at coordinate 222,155,792 of NC_053157.1, forward strand.
ATCTTAAGTCCATTGTGCTATAAACATTCAGCATATTGCTGTTTCCTCCCTTTTAATTTATTTACTACTTTAATTGTATTAATTTATAAAAAAAATAATTAATCTTCTTCTTCTTCTTTCGGCTGCTCCCGTTAGGTGTTGCCACAGAGGATCATCTTCTTCCATATCTTTCTGTCTTGGCATGAAACCTTACTGCTGCTCACTAATCATCACCTCACTTCTTAACTGAGCTTCCACTACTATTTTCCATAACTTCATGCTGTGGCTCATCAATTTTATCCCACTGTAGTTACTGCAGTCCTGCACATCCCCCTTATTCTTAAATATCAGCACCAGTACACTTCTTCTCCACTCCTCAGGCATCCTCTCACTTTCCAAAATTCCATTAAACAATCTGGTTAAAAACTCCACTGCCATCTCTCCTACACACCTCCATGCTTCAACAGGTATGTCATCTGGACCAACGGCTTTTCCATTCTTCATCCTCTTCATAGCTGTCCTTACTTCCTCCTTGCTAATCCGTTGCACTTCCTGATTCACTATCTCCACATCATCCAACCTCTTCTCTCTCTCATTCTCTTCATTCATCAGCCGCTAAAAGTACTCTTTCCATCTGCTCAACACACTCTCCTCGCTTGTGATAAAAATTTAATTAATAAAAAATTTAAAATAAAAAAATAATTTAAATAAATTAATAAATTGCAACTGTTCTCAGGAATGCTAAGCCCTTGGTGAGACACTGTTCTCCTTGCTAACTCCTGATTAAGATGTGTGAACACACCCAATAAAGGACACCACTTTCTAATATAATTTGCCAGTTTAAGCCTCACAGTTATTTGAGTGAGCTGCTCAATCTTTTACACCCACAGAGTGTTCTGTCATATTTTAACCAATTTTAAGTCATTTAAACTAATTTCCAAATCCAACCCTTTTCCTTTAAAGCATTGCGTGGCAGATCTCCTTAATATTTACCCACATTCAAGGAGCCCAAGGATGTCCACCCACTGTCCATTCCATCTTGCTCTTAAGTTAGTACGCTCTGTGGACCTTGCCCCACTGAGACACCTGGAGGATGGAAGGACCGGGAGAGGAGCAATATCTACCTTGGGAAGCAAGAGGGCAGCCCCCCCCTGGATTGCATTGGGGCCACGGTCTTGGAGCTTGAAACCTCAACCCTTTTGGGGCCAATGGCCTCCACCAGGGGGCGCCTGGACAATTCCGGAGTCCTGGACTGCAGCATTTCCACAACACTTGGAAGTGCTACCAAAAGAGAATCCATGGGTGCCCATGCAGCACTTCCACCACACCAGGAAGTGCAGCAGGAAGATCATCCGGAGTATTATAAAAGGGACCTCCTCACTTCATTAGATGAGCCGGAGTCGAGAGGTGGAGGATAGAGCTTGCGGGAGAGGAGTGGAGATGGCAGAGAACAGAGAAAAGGAAAGGACTGTGAGCATTATTGTGGTGCTTTGTGCACTGTGTGTGATTTAAAAGAAGCAGGAAAATTAAAAGTGTGTGCGCTTTTTGGACATTGTGTGTCTCAGTGTCTGTCAGTGTCGGGGCTGATTCTCCACAGCTCCTAAGCTCACCCCAGTCAGAATCAGACAGCTCCAGATCATGGATACAGTATGTATAAAACAGAACTTAAGGTTTTCTTTCTTATATACTAGGGGGCTTCGCTCGCCAACCCCCATGTTTGGTTCTCCGGATACACACTTGTAAGATTTTTTTTTTCTTTGAATTGTTGCTATTTTATTAGTTTCACTTTTATTTCAGAACTTCTGTAAAAACAATATTTGGAATCTTTCGTGTTCCAATATGCTGAATCTTTTAAATGAGGTCAGTAAGACATGCGTTTAATGACTTTGTACCGTAATTCAGGACAGGTTTCTCTGTTTGGAATTTCAGCACAGACAAAACAATCAACATCATCAGTACTTAATAATTTTTTTGCAAAGTACCCAATAAATGCATGTGAGTTAAACCCTGTTTTTGAAATTCTCTGACTTAAACTAATTTCTTTTTGTTTCTGTCAATGTGATCTGTGCTATCTTTAATTTTTGATACTGTAGTGACTGACATAATAAAGTGTCACAAAAGTTGTACTTTAACAATCGTTGACTGCGTAACCCCAAACACAACTTTCTAGCACCCTCTTCAACCCCTCCTCCCACGGGTCTCGCCTCCCCCTTACCTCATCAATCAGCACCCAGCTATCAGTCTGCCGTGCTGCACTCTGCCCTCCCTCAATCGGACCTAACAGTCACTTAAAACAAAAAAGGCTTCAGCTTGGCTGGGACGCTACAATACTTTCGACTGTTACTGCTTTCATATTCTGTACCTTTCTCTGCATGTGTATCGCGCCTTGGGTCTCTTTTCTCCGCGCTGCTCTATCTTCTTTGCTGAGAACACAGGATCTGTGCGTGCCACGTGACTTCACATGACTGAATGTTTTGCTGGCTGGCCGTGCTACTATTTGATAAGAAGGGCATGTCTTCCAAGAATCTTATGTTTACGGTCCCCGTGAGACTGTCCTGGGACAATCTGTTGGCACCAAGTCTCATGTTTATGGTCCCCGTGAGATGCTGCGTGGCCAGTCTTTTTTGTCTCGCAGGTCTTTAAAATGTCTTTCGAGAACTTCCGAGAAGATCACGTATCGTCGCCTTGCTTTTCTATTACACCAGGATTTTTTTTTATATATAGAGAGATAAGCAAGCTTTTAATGTCATTTAACAATTAGCTGATACAAACATTTTCTGTAATTTATCCGGTGTATTGTTTTCTGTTGTTTTAGTCATTGCTTGTCTTTTAGATAATTTTCAGTTCTGTGCATTTTTACAGATCTAAAGTGCCTTAGGCAGCTATTGTGTGAATGTCTTCAATACTGTGAGCATCCTGGTGTAGTTTCTCCCGAGAATTACATTTTTCTCTTTCCCATATTTCAAAAATATAAATGTAAGCTGTAGTGGTTTGAAGACAGAGATTTTCTTATTTTATTATTGGGCCACTAGGCACACACCCAGCCTTGACCCAACATGCACGCACTCAAACACACAGACAGACATTGCTAAGAAGCTCAATAACTCGATAATTAATAAAGTACAGAGTGAGTCAAAATTGTGCTAATATTGGCAGAAACAATTTATTCACAAAACTTATGTGCAAGATGTGCAAAACTTATGTCTCAACTTGTTCGCCATCATGTTCAACACATAAAAACCCACGAGCAACAATTCCATTTAAAGCCCGGACACACATTTCATGGGGGAACAGATGAAACCACAGTCCGTATTCTGTCCTTCAGGTCATTGATATCACAAACTTACCTGCTATACACGCGCTCCTTCACTATACCCCATATCCAGAAATCACAGGGTGTCAAATCAGGGGAGGCCATGGAAATGGTCCACCACGACTTACCTATCGACCTGGAAAGGTGTGGTCAGGATAAAAATAATCCATTAGTGTTAACATAATTTTGACTCACCCTGTACATATTCAACAATTAAAGAAGGCAAACAAAAAAAAAAAAATTATTAAACAAACAACACGTACGCAAAAGCTCTCCCCGACAATAATTATTTACATCCACTAAATACAGGAAACCATAGAAAACAAGAGACACTACTCAGTAAACAACGAACACTAATAATAAAGTCCAACACAGTCCAGTACAGCAGGAGCAGGTGGCAATGGTGGGTGGAATGAAAGCCCCCATGAACAACCCTCTGAAGGAAATGTAAAGTTTTGTCCTACCAGGTTCTCATTATAGCATGAAGATTTGTTGAGATTGGGAGCTCTCCCTAGACGAAGACATTTCCACCAAGGTGAAATCACATGGACAAGCAGGCACAGGACAGCACATACATTCAGGCAGAAGCTGAAATCCATGGCGGTTGTAGTTGAGATCCAATAGTGTGTGATGCATAGAAACGAATACAGAAAGTTGATTGTAATTCTCTTGCTATCTTTTTGATCATCAAAGGGCTTATAGGAATGCACTATCTATAGCCAGGAACACACATTATGGCAGAATATTAGAAAGCAGCCATGATAACTCAAGGGTTTTGTTCTCTGTGGTTAATAAACTACTTCAACCTGCGTGTGGCCCAATTATCTCCTCTACCAAAGTTCCTCCATTTTTTCCACTTAATTATCCTTCTTCCCAGCAAACTCTGCACCCTTTGAATCTTCCCAATGGTGTAATACTAACAGGGCATGCTGGGAGTTGTAGGTAATTTAAGTAGTGCTACTGCAAATGCATTATGGTAGTGATAGTGTTGTATGATGGTGACAGCCTTATGTCCAGTGCTGCTGGCCCCTGTGACTCTGAACTGGATTAAGCAGGTATGCATGATGCCTCGGGCAGAATCGATACTGGAAGGGAGTTGAAGATAAGGTGCAGTCTTTAACCTAGCTGAAGTTTGTTACCAGAGCATTAGTTTAATCTTTTACCTAAACCAAAACTGTCAGCAGAAATCACATTCAAAAAGTCATTGCCAAAGATCAGTCCACTTTCAGGGTTTAATCGAATCTTAAGACACATCACAAGCAAAATAAAAAGAGAAGGAATAAGAAAAGAGCTGTAGTAGAACAAAGCAAAAACTAATTGTTGTCAAGCTGAAAACGCTAAACAAAAATGGTCAAAATACAGATAAAAAAAAACAAAATTGACTTTCAGAAAGAATATTATAGCAGAGAGTCGTGTCATCCACAGTCTCAGAAAGGGAAAGACCATCATCATCACACATTTTTATAGCTTACTTACCTCATGAGGTCTGTAATGGTGGCCAAGAAAAAAAATTGTTATCTCATGTTTTCATGAAAAAAGGATATAACAAAATTATAGGGAGGAGAGGTGTCTATGAAGACCAACACTGGACAACAGCAAACAACATGAAACATCCATTACTTGTCGCGTAATCAGGTCATCCAGTCTTATACTCAAAACATACAAAATGCATGCTAAAATATTGTTAAACCAGCGGTTCTCAAACTTTCGTATTTCGCGCCCCCCCCTTTTCTACTTGTAATAATTCTGCGCCCCCTGCATAATATAAGATAGATAGATGAGAATAACCCATGATACAACTAACAAAGGTATGATACTCATGCTGTTTGTGGTATCCTATCATTTTAACTTCCCCCGTTTCCAGTGAGAGTTGGACTCTGCCAGAGCTGCCCTTTGTCACCGATTCTGTTCTGTTTATGGACAGAATTTCTAGGCGCAGCCAGGGTGTTGAAGGGGTCCGGTTTGGTGGACTCAGGATTGGGTCACTGCTTTTTGCAGATGATGTTGTCCTGTTTGCTTCATCAGGCCGTGATCTTCAGCTCTCTCTGGATCGGTTCGCAGCTGAGTGTGAAGCGGCTGGGATGAGAATCAGCACCTCCAAATCCGAGCATGGTCCTCAGCGGAAAAGGGTGGAGTGCCCTCTCAGGGTTGGGGAGAGATCCTGCCCCAAGTGGAGGAGTTCAAGTATCTCGGGTCTTGTTCACGAGTGAGGGAAGAATGGAGCGTGAGATCGACAGGCAGATCGGTGCGGCATCCGCAGTGATGCGGGCTCTGCATCGGTCTGTCGTGGTGAAAAAGGAGCTGAGCCGTAAGGCAAAGCTCTCAATTTACCAGTCGATCTACGCTCCTACCCTCACCTATGGTCATGAGCTATGGGTAGTGACCGAAAGAACGAGATCGCGAATACAAGTGGCTGAAATGAGTTTCCACCGCAGGGTGTCTGGGCTTTCCCTTAAAGATAGGGTGAGAAGCTCAGTCATCCGGGAGGGGCTCAGAGTAGAGCAGCTGCTCTTCCGCATCGAGAGGAGTCAGATGAGGTGGCTTGGGCATCTGATCAGGATGCCTCCTGGACGCCTCGCTGGTGAGGTGTTCCGGGCACGTCCAACCGGGAGGAGGCCCCGGGGAAGACCCAGGACACGCTGGAGGGACTATGTCTCCCGGCTGGCCTGGGAATGCCTTGGGATTCTCCCGGAAAAGCTGCAAGAAGTGGCCGGGGAGAGGGAAGTCTGGGCTTCTCTGCTTAAGCTGCTGCCCCCGCGACCTGACCTCGTATAAGCGGAAGAGGATGGATGGATGGATAATAAGATTTGCATGTGTTCAGCTAACTTCAATCAAATATTTGCAATTTATTTTTTTTAAAGTGCTTTAATAACTGTTAAAATGCCTTGTGTGGTTTTTGGTAGTAATTCTAATCCCAAAAGCAAAGAATAAATTATTTATTCTTATTTAATTATTTTTTATATTTTTTAATTTTTAAAAATCTCGTAAACGAGGACACCGATGAAGTCAATCTGCGCACGACGAATGCATTTTCGTCCGACAAATATTATATCGCTGTTAGTTGTATCATGAAAATAACCCAATACGCAGTAAATTATTTAACTCAATTTGGCAATATTGGCTACGCTGCCAATGTGGTGCAGTCGCGCCACATTATCACCTGATCTGCTGTTACCCGAATGTTCGCGACAGATACCGATACGTCTCAAACTTTCTGGATAGAAAATACGCGACTATAAAAGCAGCAGCAGCGGCGCCGCTCGTCATAGAAACAAACTTCAAATAGTAAAGGAGCTCAGAGTGTCTTATCTCGAATATCAAACCAAACCTGGACACGCTGTGTACGTTAAAGCAGGTACATATTAGTCATTAGATCTATGCCTTAGAAATGTTTTAATTTTAGTTATAATGCATTCGTTGTGATTATATGCTTGCTAATTTAAATTTGAAATAAAAATGTAAAAAATAAATTTTGATGTCTTGTTCATTTATTCGACGTCCCCCTTGTACAGCTTCAGTGGGGGCGCGCCCCACAGTTTGAGAACCGTTGTGTTAAACAAATAACTCTCCTTCCCATGGGGTCGTGAATTTTATTTGAAGACCCGTCTCTCCTCTTCATTGATTGGTCAAGAGACCTGTTGGACTTTGCTTTCTTTCCAGTGACATTTTTTTTCATTTAGAAAAAGACATTTAGATATAGCTGTCATTTTACTGTTGCTTTAAACGTTTTGCTCCCTTATGTTGTTTTCCTATTAATTTTCATTTTATCTGTGCAGTTTGCTTCCTTAATTCTATCCTAATAAAGAAAATGATCAATGAGCAGAGCAGACATCCATAATAACAACAATGAATGACTTTTGCTTCAGAGTCAGACCTACTGGTGCTCTCATTCATAAGACCTAGAATTAATAACACTTGGAGAAGCAGAAGGAAAATGATGATGATGATGATGATGATGATGATGATGATGATGATGATAACAAATATAAGCTAAAACAAATGTTTGCTTTATTATCGTAAAAACATCAACATTGACAATAAAGTATAATTGGGAAATTGGGAAATAGCAAGCTTCTGACTTGGGTCAGGAGTTCAATTCAAAACAGGGGCCAGTGGGAACAAAAACCCTGCAGCCTCATGGGGGCTGAGCTGAAAAACCACTGGAGTCAGAGGACTGTGTTCTTACCACAGTGTTATATACAGAGCTTTTGTCAAAGAAAAAAAAAAAAGAAAATTTGAGAACATCTGTGTCAAGGCACACCAAAAGCAACAGCTGCACTCTGGCAAGTGTCCCCTGGAGAAAGATTTTTAGATGTGAGGTGATAGCACTGCATCATGGGATGCATTTTACTGTGACTTAGTCATTACATATTCTGGCTGTCAGAATCTTATTTCTGTCCAACATTTTCATTATTTTCATTTTTGCTTGCTGATAATAGTTGACTGAGTAAACAAAATTCAAATAATAATATAAGGAATCATCTAAATGCTTTTTTGATTTAAGTTAAAACAAGCTTAGCTTGTTTTGCGGTTCATGCTACAATACTACAGTTATTTTAATAATAGATAGATAGATAGATAGATAGATAGATAGATAGATAGATACTTTATTAATCCCAAGGGGAAATTCACATAATCCAGCAGCAGTATACTGATACAAAGAAACAATATTAAATTAAATAGTAATAAAAATGTAAAGAATTAAAATAAAATTAATGTTCGCAATTAATAATATATTTTATATATAATAATAATAATAATAATAATAATAATAATAATAATAATAATAATAATAATAATAATAAGGTCCATGAAAGGAACCCTAATGTTAAGATCGTGAATCAAACCACAATTATTAAGACCATATATTGGGACCCTAAGCGTAATATCTTTTCCTGAATCCCTGATGTTAATTCCAACCCCCAGAAGGTTTCCCAGACCCCATATAAACAACAGTGTATGGATTTAAGATTAACCTACCCTACTACCAACCCTGACCCTAAGATTATTATTATTAATAATATATTTATTTATTTAATAATTATAATAATAATACATTTTATTTATATAGTGCTTTTCCCATGCTCAAGGCTCTTCGCTGAGTCTGATAAAGAAACAGCAACAACAACAACAACAACATTTATTTATGTAGCACATTTTCATACAAACAGTAGCTCAAAGTGCTTTACATATTAAAGAATAGAAAAATGAAAGACACAATTATAAAACAAAATAAATCAACATTAATTAACATCGAATAAGAGTAAGGTTCAATGGCCAGGGGACAGAAAAACAAAAACTCCAGACGGCTGGAGAAAAATACAATCTGTAGGATTCCAGACCATGAGACCACCCAGTCCCCTCTGGGCAATCTACCTAACATAAATGAAACAGTCCTCTTTGGATTTAGGGTTCTCACGGAAGGGCTTGATGATGAAGATGGTCATGTAGACTTCTGCTTTTTAATCCGTCCAGCAGGTATATGTAACATTGGATGCAAATGTTTCCTGAATAGAACAATAAACAGATAAAAGACAGTAAACCAGAGTAAATTACTAAATTCAATACTAAAAGAAAGCCTGAACAAATAACATAATTTATGATATAACACACACACAAGTTATCTGGAGCATCTGTACAGAGAGGTAATCTGAAAGAGGAGGCAGAATATTAGGTTAAGTTAAAAGCCTTCCTGAACAGGCGAGTTTTCAGTTGTTTTTTTTTTAAAGAATGAATGGAGTCAGCTGATCTAATTCATTTTGTGCGGTCATTCCAAAGTCTTGGAGCTATACAGCTGAATGCGCTGTGAGCCATGGTGTGCAGGTTAGCATGGGGCACAACAAGATTGCCAGAATCAGAGGACCTTAGTGGGTGAACAGGAGCCTAGTGATAGAGAAGGTCACTGATGTAGTCTGGTGTAAGGCCATTGAAAGCTTTGTAAGTTACAGTATTAATAGAACATTATATTCAATCCTGTAAAGCACAGGGAGCCAGTGTTGGTGAAGCAGGGTGGGTGTGATGTTCTCGTTGTTTCTGGTCCGTTTTAGGACTCTTGCAGCAGAGTTTTGAATTAACTGGAGATATGATATAAGATTAGAAGGGGCACCTGCCATTAGAGAGTTACAATAATCAGATGCGGGAACTGATAAAAGCAGGGACAAGTTTCTCAGCATTAGAAAAGGAGAGAAATGAGAGAACATACAGCACCTCACCAAGCAAACATATGTTATGGAGGCGGAATAAGGAAGGGACGGATCAAAAATGGCACCAAGATTCCTTGCATCAGAAGAAGGTCTGACGAGATCACCATCAAGAGTGACAGAGAAGGAGCTAATTTTCTTAAGTTGTGTCAATTTGTAGGAGTTCAGTTTTGTTACAATTTAATTTTAAAGAATTCTGCTTCATCCAGGCTTTAATTTCCCTGGGGGAAGTTGTGAGCCGAGAAAGCTCTGATGCAGTTTCATTATTAACACTGTAGTGAGGTCAAGCAAAATGACCCCTTTTATTGGTGTAACATGAATGTAAGTTTAATGTCACTGTGCTCTGTACAAGAAATGTTTTTATGGATTCATTCACATGTGCAGGCCAAGTCTGGCACACAGGGGCTAGTCTGCCTGCATTTAGAAAACCACTACTTTAACAGTTTGGAGAATGAAGGGGACAACTGCGAAGGCATTGTACTATTCCTGAGATGAAACTGAATCCAGAGAAGGGCCTGCATGTGGAGCAGACAGTATAAATACGTGGACAAGCAGTCAAACCCTTCGAAGCCGAAGGACGGAAGATTATGTCATCTGGCCAGAAAATCCTTTCAGCGCAGTGACGAAAAATGGCAGACTGTATTTATCAAGATCCCACCTTGATCAAGTTTGTCATGGCTTCCTCATCTGTAATGTTGTGTAAACCATCATTAAAGAAAGCTAAGTTATTAACTCTTTATGTGATTTTTATCACTATGGGAGGGATATCTCCTTTTACATTATACAGTGGAATCTCGGTTCACGACCATAATTCGTTCCAAAACTCTGGTCGTAAACCAATTTGGTCACGAACCGAAGTAATTTCCCCCATAGGATTGTATGTAAATACAATTAATCCGTTCCAGACCGTACAAACTGTATGTAAATATACAGTATATATTTTTCAAGTTTTCAAGCACAAATATAGTTAATTATACCATAGAATGCACAGCTTAATAGTAAAGTAAATGTAAAAACATTGAATAACACTGAGAAAACCTTGAACAACGGAGAAAACTAACACTGCAATAGTTAGCGCTATAGCGCTACCAACAGCTCGGGAAAAAACACTTTTTTTTAAATGAGTTTTAAGCACAGGGAAAAAAATGAACATTTGAAAAATCCGTAATTTAATAAACCACCAAGAAAAGTAACATTGCAAAGATGCACGCTACGAACCGATCGCTGTAAACAGAAGTGAAGTGGAGGTTAAAATCCAATAGAAGAAAGTCTTCATTAAATACAATGAGGTTAAAACAATGCTCGGATCTGTCTCTTCAAAAACAAGCCTGGTGCATTCTTTAACTGCCTTCTCGGCCTTATGCATCCAGCCATCTCTCTCTCTCGCTTGCACGCGTCTGTGTGTGTCTCTCTTGCGCGTGTGTGTCTCTCTGGCGCGTGTCTCTCTCTCGTACGTGTGTGTGCGTCTCTCTCTTGTGTGTGTGTGTCTCTCTTGCGTGTGTGTGTCTCTCTCTCGCGTGTCTGTGTGTGTCTCTCTTGCGCGTCTCTCAGTGTGTGTGTGTGTGTGCGCGTGTGTCTCTCGCTCACTGCACAGGGAATGCACAGGGAGAGACTGAAAACGTGCAGAAATCATCAGCATGCACAAACCGAAAGGGAAACTGGTTTGTTCGTATACCGAGTGTGTGGTTGTGAACAGATGCAAAAGTTTTGGTCGTTAACCGATTTGTGCGTGTTCCGAGACATTCGTGAACCGAGGTTCCACTATATCTATATAGTTTCTGGTTACTTAAAACGCCGCAATTTAAAAGAACTTATTCCATCAAGGGAGCTTTTGCTTCTAAAGGAAACAATTGGCTAACTAAAAGATTACAATATGCAAGCTTTTAAGGCAACTCAGGACCATTCCTTAGACAAGATATAATAAAGATGTAATGTAAGATGTGATTACATCTGTTTAGTGTAATCCAACTGTCTTCATTGCCCTGGAGTTATTTTCCCATCATTCAATCAACTGTCAAAACTAAGGTGAATGTTTATAACACCTTTCATCATACGAGTTTGGTGAAGAAGAAGAGAAGAAGAAGTCTTGGTGTTGTTCCGGTTGCATAGAAAGCATTGAATGTACTGGAATGAGGCCATATTTTTATTGTACTGTAAAAATTTGTGTTTGAATCAACTTGCAATGCTTTAGCCTAGAAGTCTCCGTTCAGGTAAACAGTATAGATTCTCACTATTTTACAGTAGACCGTGAGATCAGGTGGGGTTGTTCACTATCACCAAAACTTTTTGCAATTGCTAGTGAACCACTGGCTATCTAACTTTAGCAACAGCTATATCTCAATCGGGATGACACAGTTCTTTTCATTTCAAACCCAAACTGGTCATTCCCGTTTTGTATTATAACTACTAGATCAATTTTACAGATCTTTGGGGGTTTAAATTTAATTTGAAGATGTGCTCTTTCTAGTAACCTTACTTGGCTCACTACTTTAGAACATTTTTTTCTGACTATCTCAGTGCAGTTTAAGTATTTTGGAATCAGAGTCACAGGAAAATTTAAAGAGCTTTATACATTCTATTTTTATCAGCTTGATGGAGAGCATCAAATGGGTAGAGGGTCAATCCTCCTAAACTCTGTTGACAGAATTAATACTAAAATGAATATCCTTCTAAAATTATTATTTCTCTTTAAGAATAGTTTCAATATATTACTACATCTATTATCAAAAAGCTGGGTTTAACTATAAGCCTGTTGAGGTGGAAGACAGAAAGGCCACACGAAAATCGTAAAACCAAAGATCAAAGGTAGAGGTTAGCATGGCGAGACCTGACTTTCATCTTTAGTGGAGTATATTCTTGTTTGATGTGGACTAAGCCTCGGACACAGACAGGTAGACATGTTAACACCACCACACGTTTATTTACAATACTACTATTTACAGTCACAAGTGCACAAACCCCCAAAAGTCCCCAAAGTCCTGGCCTCACACTGCCTCTTTGCTTCAGGCCTCCTCCTTGTCTCCTCCAGAGACCTTGTCCTTCCTTCTCTCCCGACTTCAGCTACAAATGAAGGGAGGCGGCCCCTTTTATCCACACCCAGATGTGCTCCAGGTGCTTCCCGGCAGTCTCCCACCGACACACCCCCGTGTGGCGGAAGCACTCCGGGTGTCCTTGCTCCTCTTCCCCCCAGCACTTCTGCCACACCAGGACTCCAAAGGCATGGGGGCGCCCCCTGGTGGTGACCACAGGCCCCTACAGGGTGGAGCTTCAAAGCTCTGTACCTGTGGCCCCCAAAGGAACCAGGGCGGTCGCCCCTAGATGGTCTGGGGAAAATGTGCAAGCCCTACTCTGGTCCTCCTGGGCGTCCCGGCTGGATCGCCACCCTGGCCACCTCTGACATTGGTCTGCAATGACACTATGTGGCGAGGTGTTGTATGGCAAGCGACTGGGGGTGGTACCCAGCCGGGACGCCCAGGAGGATCGGAGGAGGGCTTATGCCTCCTCCAGACCATGAGGGGGCAACCACCCTGGTAACATTAGGGACCACTGGAACAGAGCTTAGAAACTCAACCATATAGGGGCCTGTGCTCACCGCCAGGGGGCGCCCAAATGACTGTGGAGCCCTGGCCCTCAGCACTTCTGCCACACTCAGAAGTGCTGAGGGGAAGAAGGGCTGGTGGAAACTAATTGGGAGGCACCTGGAGCACGTCTGGGTGAGCTTAAAAGAGGCCGTCTCCCTCCATTCGATGGCTGGAGTCGGCTGAGGAGAAGGACAGAGGAGTGGAGGCGGACCTAAGAGGCAAAGGCATTGTGAGAGGCCTAGACTTTGTGGGTGAGAGTGGGTTGTGTGCTTCACTTTATTCTAAATAATAGTTGTAAATAAACGTGTGTGGTGCTTAAAACAATGTCTACCTGTCTGTGTCCAGGCTGTTCCCCATAGTTGGTTATCTGTACATGTGACACTGATACTACTACTACTACCACTACTATTGCTACTACTAACATTGTCACCACTGCTACCACCATCACTATTATTAATAATACTCTTACTGCTACCATTGCTACTACCTCTAATGTAAATGAAGTCTACAACCATAAATGGCTAGTAAAGTGGTGTTGTGTGACTGTTTGTACCCTATGTCTTGAATATTGCATTCCACACACTTCTACCTCTTTTTACATATTACAAACTGTGTTAAAAAGAACTAACCTGAATTTCCTGATCTTTCATTATTATTCACACTTAAAAATATTTCCTTTCTCTAATTAGGAGAATATAAGAAATATTTCTTGTCTTTTATCAGTTAATATATATCAGTTAGTCCCAGATGCTAACGTGGAGCTACCTGGGTTTAGCACAGTTAGAGCGGACAGAGATGCAAATACCTGCGGGAAACGGAAAGGAGGAGGACTCGCTCTCTATGTGAACACAAGGTGGTGCAACCCTGAACATGTAAACGTTAAAATCTCCACTTGCTGCAGGGACATCGAACTGTTGGCCGTAAGTCTGCGTCCATACTACTTGCCCAGAGAGTTTGGACATGTCATTGTTCTTATTGTTTACATCCCTCCTCGGGCAGATGTGGAGATAGCGGGTGACATCATCCATTCCACTGTTGCTAAATTACAAACACAGCACCCTGAGGCACTTGTGCTAATCTCTGGAGACTTTAACCATGTGACGCTGGACAAAACATTACCTGCCTTCTCCCAGTATGTGGACTGTAACACCCGTGGAAATAGGACTGTCGACCTACTGTATGCAAACATTAAAGACGAATACAGCGCCACCCCGCTGCCTGCGCTTGGGAAAGCAGATCATAACCTGGTTCTGCTTCAGCCTCACTACAAACCAAGAGTGAGGGCTCTACCTACAACTACACGCTCATTCAGGAAGTGGTCCCCTGAGGCAGAGCAGGCTCTGAGAGACTGCTTTGGAACTACAGACTGGGATATCCTGCAGGGGTCAAATAGTGAGAACATTGAGGAGGTTGTTGACTGCACTACTGAATATATGAACTTCTGTATGGACATTATAGTTCCAGTAAAACAGTACGCTGCTATGCTAACAACAAGCCATGGATTACAAGTGACATCAAGGGCCTTTTGAACCGGAAGAAAAGGGCTTTTAAAGGCGGTGATCAGCATGAGCTCAAGCGTATGCAGAAGGAACTCCGAGTCCAGCTCAGGACGGCGAAGGAGCAGTACAAGGGAAAGCTGGAGCAGAAATTGCAGAATAACAGCATGAAGGAAGTGTGGGATGAGATGAAGATCATCACTAACTGCAGCTCGAAGCAGGGTGCCTCCATCGAGAGAGACGTGGAGAGAGCAAACCAGATGAACAACTTCTATAACAGGTTTGACCACCCTAACCCACTCTCACCTCGGAGTACTGTACCCTCCACCCACCCTTCTGCTGATACCAGCATAGGAGAGACATCCCCACCCACAATTACAGCAGCCCATGTAAGCAGAGAGATGAAGAGACTTTGTGCTAGCAAAGCAGCAGGTCCAGATGGAGTAATGCCACAACTGCCGAAGGCCTGTTCGTTGGAGCTGAGGAGTCCTCTACAGCGCATCTTCAACCTGAGCCTGGAACAGGGGTGAGTCCCGAGGCTTTGGACAACAGCGTGCTTCACCCAAGTCCCAGAGGTATCATGTCCTAGTGAGCTGAATGACTTCTGGCCTGTCGCTTTGACGTCACATGTGATGAAGACCATGGAGTGGCTGCTCTTTCACCACCTGAGGCTACAGGTCTGCCACGCCCTCGACCCTCTGCAGTTCGCATACCAGGAGAAGGTGGGAGCGGAGGATGCCATCATCTATATGCTACACCGATCCCTCTCCCACTTGGACAGAGGCAGTGGTGCTGTAAGAATTATGTTTTTGGACTTCTCTAGCGCCTTCAGCGCCATCGAACCTCTGCTCCTTAAGGACAAGCTGACGAAGATGGGAGTAGATTCATACCTGGCAGCATGGATCGTGGACTATCTTACAGACAGACCTCAGTATGTGCGCAGGTCTGACATTGTGGTCAGCAACACAGGAGCGACACAGGGGACTGTACTTTCTCCGGTCCTGTTCAGCCTATATACATCGGACTTCCAATACAACTCGGAGTCCTGCCACGTGCAAAAGTTCACTGATGACACTGCTATCATGGGCTGCATCAGGAGTGGGTAGGAGGAGGAGTATAGGAACCTAATCAAGGACTTTGTTAAATGGTGCGACTCAAACCACTTACACCTGAACACCAGCAAAACCAAGGACCTGGTGGTGGATTTTAGGAGGCCCAGGCCCCTCATGGACCCCGTGATCATCAGAGGTGACTGTGCAGAGGGTGCAGACTTATAAATACTGGGAGTGCAGCTGGATGATAAACTGGACTGGACTGCCAATACTGATGCTCTGTGCAAGAGAGGACAGAGCTGACTATACTTCCTTAGAAGGCTGGCGTCCTTCAACATCTGTAATAAGATGTAGGCACGAAGCTGAACATCCATGGCAGAGCAACGGGCGCTGAGCAGGCTCCTGTCAATCATGGAGAATCCACTGCATCCACTGAACAGGATCATCTCCAGACAGAGGAGCAGCTTCAGCGACAGACTGCTGTCACCGTCCTGCTCCACTGACAGACTGAGGAGACCCCACACTATGCGACTCTTCAATTCCACCCAGGGGGGTAAACGTTAACACTACACAAGATTATAGACTGTTATACCTGCCTCTCACTTTCCACCTTGCATTTTTTAACTTGCACTGCATGTTTATCACTACTTAATGAATGTTGCTTTTTATCAGTATGCTGCTGCTGGAGTATGTGAATTTCCCCTTGGGGATTAATAAAGTATCTATCTATCTATCTATCTATCTATCTATCTATCTATCTATCTATCTATCTATCTATCTATCTATCTATCTATCTATCTATCTAATGTTATAGTGTGCACTGCTGGACGATTTTAGACAATACTGGGAAATAGACCTCGCTATTTATTTCTTTGGTAGGGAAGGAGTCTCATATACTGATAATATACATTCTTCATCAATGTATGCAAAGTACAGTGTAATTCATTTTAAAATTTTACATCTGCCACATTCACAGATTATATGATTCCTTACGGGGAAGGATTTTAAAGAAGTGCAAGGGAAGAACTTATCGGCTCCACTGCCATCTGTTTCTCTTCTTTATCTTCAGAAAGGAAGTCTGGCACCCAGAAAAAGAACTCTGACACAATTACAGTTAAACATCTCTAAACATCTAGTAAAAAACAGGAAGTGATTGTCAGTTGCTCTCCAGCACTTGCAAAAGACATGACTTGGTGCCTTAGAAAAACACTCAACTTTTTTACAACACCTAACCTTACAAATGCGTATTAGATAGTGCTTTCTATTTCTGTAACCTCAAATACATTCACATGTCTTTGTGATCTTTTTACAACATCACAATATTTCTATGATAAATTAGGGACTGGACTTATCATTTACGAATGATGCAATGCAGAGTGGCCTCGCTTGGTCGTTTGGGACACCTGTGTCATTTTCTTTGACTTCTCACTTCTCACTGCTTTCAAAATGGCTAACACCCTAGTACTACAGACTTATCTATCAGACAGTGTTGGACTTGCCAAGGTATTGTTCAGATTTACATTAGATGGCACTGAGAGTGATGAACTTTCATACATTACATTGTTAGCACAACATCAGATTTTTTAGGAAATCTAAACCATCATTCATAACTTAATGGTAAAGCAGCATTTTATGTATCCATCCATCTTCTTTACCTGCTTATCCAAGGCAGGAACATGTGCAATTGTAGCCAATCCCAGCAGTCCTTGGGCACAAAGCAGGAACAGCAGCTGAACAGGGCACCAGTCCATCACAGGGTGAATACACACAGGGCAGTTTGCCAATTCAACTAACCTGCATGTCTTTGGACTGTATGAGGAAATCAAAACAACCAGTGGGAAAAAATGAGGAGAACATGTAAACTGCACATGGGAAACACCCACGACATAAGCCTCCTTGTTTTAAGGCAGCAGTGGTACCATTTCCCAAACATATCGCTCACAGCAGTTTTTGTTATCTAAAACTGGGAATTTGGGAAAAAAATATTAACCTGCTGTTAAAATAATTCTGCTGGGTTCCTGCCCATTTCTGCTTTACTGCTGGTGTTTTTGTCTATATGAGGAAATATTTTATAATGGCCTTTTTCCATATTTCCCTCAAACAGCTCTACAAACTGGTTAAGGGTGGGCTTTTATGGTTTTATCCTGTACTAGCGACTGGGAGCCCGATTGAATCGGGATAGAAATTCTACGTTTGTGAAATCCATACTTCCTCTGTAAAGAATTATTTGTTTTTTTAAGTCCTTGAAATGATTTTGTTATCATGGCACTGATTTGTACTTAAAATAGACCTATTCGGGCGATGTAATGAAGAGCTTCCTGTTTAAACGAGGCTGCGAGACGTGAACTCAGCTCTTCGGTGCACCTCATTTCATTTTTTTCCGGCAAACAAATTTTCAAAACAAACCGTATTTTACAACTCCAATCAGGGTCGGAGTAATAATTATGTTGGCGTGGTCATTTTAGATTTGAGATCGGTTAAAATTTAAACAATGACCGTTGTTAATACCCAGCCGTCATTACTCAGTTTGCCAATAGATGTAAGAAGGACAGATGCCAAAACCGAACTGCCCAAAGATAGATTTCGACCTACCAAGCAAATGGCGATACGTTCTAAATTACTTACGGTTCCAGAGCTGTCGAAGGGTTTAAGTCAGTCAACGATATTAGTCCTAGAAAGTACGCCCCACCAAACCAACATTACAAAAACCAACCGAACTTACTGCTATCTGCTCGAACCAACACCGACTTACTATACTCGACCATCCAGCGGCGTCACTATAGCATTCAAACATTCTTAGCCAATCATGCAATAATGTATTCGTGTTTGCCATGTTATGTTTTAACTACAGAGGCAGAGTCCCATTGCATGGTTCTAACTTGTATTGAGTCGAGGCATTGGCGTGAACACCATACATACGGATAGTATCAAACTATATATAAGGATTAACTCTATCTTTGAAGTGTTAAATTAATTGTATTTTTCATCGGACTGTATTTTACATATTGCAATGTGATTTTAATAGCATGATGTGTTTAACTGCTTGGTGCCATGCGTATGTGTCGGAGGATCACCTTCCAGGCTGATTATAGGAATGTAATGCCACCCTGGGAGGAGAGGGGGTGCTTGTAATAAGTGTATATGTTTAATATGTCACTGTGCTCTCTACAAATATTTTTAAAATCTACTTTTCTTTCTACTCACATGCACACTGGACATAGATTTAGCACAGAGGCTCATCATTTAGAACTGCTAGGCACACATTACAAGACAGGACAGGGACAACTACGAAATGGGCATTGTATACTATTTCTGTGTGTCAAAGTCAGCATGAAATTGTATCCTCTTTTGCCTTGTTTGGAATGTCGTGTTTCACCAAAGTGGGGGTCTGCACATGAAGAAAGAGTTTAAAGCCTTGGAACATTACTCGGCACACCTTTGAAGCCGACGGACAGATCATCCGATCCTGAAAATCCTTCCACAGCAACGGTGAAAATGACTCTACACAACAGGTCCCCACTCCCGAACTGGGTTCTTGTCATTGGCTTCCTTCACCTGTTATGTAGCGTAAGCCGTCATTAAAGAAAGCTAAGTTATTTCTCCTGTGTGATTTCTTACCTCCGTATCACTAAGGGAGGGTTATAACCTTTTAATATCATATCTGTTGTCACGCTTGGATCACAGATTAGCACAGAAACACAGGAGACTGTAGAGACAGGAACTTTATTCAAACACTTCAAACAAACATGTCTCTTTCAGAAGTTAGTTCTCGTTTAAAAGAATAGGCAAACATCATAGGGGAGCACAACGGGAGCGGGACCCGCAACAGGAGCAGAGGATGTGTGGGGGAGAGAGAAACAAAGCAATCAGCCAAAAGGACAGATGCTGTTCAGGGTTTTAAGTATGCGTACCGCCGAGCGACAAACATATCATGTGACAGTGCAGCCGCAAGTACGCCCTACAAGTAAGGGAGCAATGTGAAGGTAGTCTTATCTGTGTTTTTAAAGGGTTTTTTATTTTAGGAGTGTCTGTGTCTTCTAGGGGTGCATTCAGCCCCCATGCTCACACGATATAGTTTGAGGTTATGTAACACTCTGCAATTACAAAAGAAGGGAGCTAACACTGCCTGCTGGAAACAGAGCTGCTGCTAACTGTGCCGTCTTTCTTTCCATCCATAGTGTCAAGACGACACCCAGTGAAAGCAACTGACTCCACGCCTTCTGGTTACCCTGACAAAGCCCAGACATCCATGGAAGAAGATGTTTACTCGAGAACCGAGCTCCCTGTAGGATGAGCAGCTCAAGAGAGCCGATTAAAACAGCCGGTGGGCTATGCTTTCTTGTTTTCAGCTTAAGCATTTTTGTTTTCCTGTGCCAACAAGCTCTTATTTTGGCTTCAGTGATTCAAGATAATTAACCTGGCTGGTGTCCCAACGTTTCTTCTGAGTTTGGCGATTTCCTCCCCAGAGAACACTTGATTATAACTGAAACATTAATTTAAAGCTTCTTATGAAAGGCACCATAAAAATAAGAACATTTCAGACAGTGTACAGTTTATTCATTGATTTTATTTTACTCTTTTTTTTAAACAAATCCTCTTAAAGCACATAAAACAAGATCTGGGTGTGGAGTGAGAGCAAGAGTGAATGCTAGAACACTGAAGGATGCAAGTGCTGGTGGCCCGGGAGCTCATCAAACTTTGATCACTGGAGTGCCAACGGAGGCAAGCATGACGTGCTGGATTATCGAATGAGTTGAGTACTTATTGACTGTGGGGAAAGGTGTCCAGGAGTCTGGTGAGCTTGTGATTGCTAGAGCACATATGGAGTCAAGAGGTAGTGGCCAGAATCTCATCGGAGTGAGATCAAAAGAGCATCAATATATATATATTGTAGAAATAATGTTGGTATCTTTCAAAATAAGAGTTAAACTTCATTGCTTTTCAAAAGAATTCAGGTGTGATTATAACTTCCAGAAATTAAAAGAATTTAAAGGCATGCTCTTGAGAGCCTGAGTTGGGGGTGCACAAGATTCACAATGGCTAACAAGGGACAAGCACCTCAGAAGGCTAAAAACCAATCACTTTTAAGAGTTTCTTTTACTGTGAGATAAGAAACTTGTGCATGAAGGCTTCTGATCCTGTTTATGTTTAACTATTGTCTGTGTGAAAGGGTGTCTTCTCTATATATAGACATATATATATACAGTTAGGTCTATAAATATTTGGACAGAAACAACTTTTTTCTAATTTTGATTCTGTACATTACCACAATGAATTTTAAATGAAACAACTCCGATGCAGTTGAAGTGCAGACTTTCAGCTTTAATTCAGTGGGATGAACAAAAAGATTGCATAAAAATGTGAGACAGCTACATAGAAAACCCATCGATCTACACTCAGTAGCCCATAATGACAAAGTGGAAACAGCTTTAAGAAAGATTTGCAAATATATTTAAAATCAAAACCTGAAATCTCTCATTAAATATATATATATATTTTTAGGCACATGCGATTAAGAGGCATCCTCAAGACTACATGCAGGTAAGCAATGCCACTTCAAAGCAGAGAGGGGGTGCTCTTGTTAGCAGAATTTCTGTTGTTATCCGCAGTTTTCAGGGGAACCTCAAATAGAAGACAAATGACACTACTTCCAGGTCTACGTTGTTAATGAGACAGTCAGTTTGTTGACTAACTGTGACTGAGAAAGATCATTCACAAGTAGTACAGTCTTTGATTGTTTTAGCACCCACCTCAGCTGATTATTTTGGCCAGATTTACTCTCACTACCCTTGAATTACATGTGGGCCTGTTGATTCCCCAACAGTCCTTTGTGGCTCAAGTCTGTTAATATGACTATATATATATATATATATATATATATACACATACATATTATGGGGTGCCAAACAGGTAACTATAATGATTTTCAGAATATATAAAGTCATTCCTGTACAGCATTCAAAAATGACTTTATATATTCCGATGCTGCCTTTATATAATCAGGATTTGACGTCATATATAATCGGAAACGATTTTACATATTCTGCC
The DNA here is from genome assembly GCF_016835505.1 of Polypterus senegalus. Classification (NCBI taxonomy): domain Eukaryota; kingdom Metazoa; phylum Chordata; class Cladistia; order Polypteriformes; family Polypteridae; genus Polypterus; species Polypterus senegalus. Next base: position 222,177,461 of record NC_053157.1, read on the forward strand.
ACTGACTTTATATATTCAGGAATGACTTTATATATTCCGATGCTGACTTTATATATTCAGTAGTGACTTTATATATTCTGACGTTGACTTTATATAATCAGGCTTTGACTTTATATATTCTGCCTCTGACTTTATATAAAGAGGTTTTGGTGTTATATATTCAGAACACTGACTTTATATATTCCGAAAATCATTAGGCAGGGCACACTCCAAGTACACACTAGGGACAATTTAGGATCGCCAATGCACCTAACCTGCATGTCTTTGGACTGTGGGAGGAAACCGGAGCACCAGGAGGAAACTCGCGCAGACACGGGGAGAACATGCAGACTCCACGCAGGGAGGACCCAGGATATATATATATATTGTGGAAAGCATACCCCCAGACACAGACAGACCGACACCAGAATGTCCAAAACACACTTCTTTTTATTTAAATCTTTCTGCACCACAATGCCTTCTCTCACCAACTCTTCTTCCTTTCTTCTTCTTTCTCTCCTTCTCTCACCAACTCTCTTCCTTTCTTCTTCTTTCTCTCTTGACCTCCTGTCCCCTCCTCACAAGCTTCGTCTCCTTCCTCCCATCTCTGGCTCGTCTACTGGAAGGAGGTGGCCCCTTTTATTATGACCCGGATGAGCCCCAGGTGCTCTCCCTGACGTCACCTCCTGGTGTGGCGGAAGTGTCAGGAAAGCACCTGGAAGTACTCCGGGTCTTCTTGGAATTACTGCTGCCATCCAGGATTCCCTAACTGTCCGGGTGCCTCCTGGCGGTGGCCGCGTCCTCTCATGAGCGTCCCAGCTCCGTCCTTGTGGCCCCCAAATAGACCCGGTCGGCTGCCCTCTCGTGGCCGAGGAGAAGTATTGCCCAAGTCGGGGACTATCCAGGCGTCCCGGCCGGGCAGTGTCCCTGGACATCTGTGACACTGCCCCCTCACCAGCTGAAGCCCATCTAACAAAGCGTCCCGTCCAGCGAGGGCTAGGAGTCTCCCAAGGTGGGGTCCCAGCAAACCATTTTCTATGGTCTGGACCTGCAAAACAGGAAACAGGTGCGGAGACGTCGTCCCGACGCTGCCTAACGGCATCTTTACTTCAGGCATATGGACAACGTCTCCACAGATGCCCAAGTCCATGGCACGTATAACACCTGTGCACCCTCTGTCTTTCTGGTGCCCTCCGGATCTGAAAACAAGATGGGAATGCCCGTGCCTGTATCTCGGCTTGATTTGGGGCAGCTCTCCACTGTCTCGGTGAGAGCTCTCTCTCTTTTACACAAGCTCTCGTAACTTCGTTTCCACCTGTCAGGAGACCCCTACGTTTTTCTCTGGGGCCTCCCGTTACTCTGGAGCACTGTAACAGCTTGGATCCCCTTATGAATTAAAGAGGGACCCCGTGCTGTTTGCACACCTCTCAACCTACGTGTGCCGCAGTTTCCTGGCACGGGGCGGTCTGGGTGCCGACACATACAAGCTGGCACCGTCCCCCCGTCTCTGCTTGTACTGCGGGCTCAGTACTCGTCTCCTGATCTACTGTCGGAACCCCTGCTACTTGGATCCCTTCCATTACATCCGGGATCTTTTCGCTAGGGATTCCTTTATCATGTTCGGTACCGGTATCACTTACCTGTACCCAAGCATCGGACTGGCTGGAGAATCCCACGTCGCGCTGCCTCAACCATTCCAGTACGGCTCTCAGGGGCGTGTCCGCAGTCTCCTCCATCGTCTTGATTATACCCTTCAAATCACTGAGTATCTGTAACAGAGGCTGTAGAGGACGAAAGACTTTCTCCAACTTCTGTACAGCCAACAACAAGTCATTTAAGCCAGCCGGTGATGAAGTCATACTTTTTTCACACTCACCTGCCGGATGGGAGCCATGGAGCTCCTGCGCATGCTCTGTTGGGTCTTTGAGTGTCCCAGGATTGACGTTCGTTGGTCCCGCCTTCAAGTACTCATCGGCGGGTACACAACACACTCCGTCCAATCCTGTGCTTGTTTTTGAGAGGAACTTCCGGTCTTCTGACGCTCCCTCCACCCTATGAGTGGACTCAGTCGGGGAAGAGTCTTCCGGGGCAGCTCCCGCCCTGCAGCCATTCTGCAGTCAGCGACGGCTCCTCTTCATCTCCTGTCGCCGTCTCGTCATCACTCCACGGGTCGGCGTATTTCGGCCACAGACGCAGATTCGGGCAGTCCCCTACTAAAAAAAACAAGACCAGGGGACAGCAGGGTAAGCCCTGCCAAGCGTATCACCATCACACGCGAGACTTACCTCCCAAATCCCATCTTCTTGAATAAGCTGTCGCTAGACAGCCTCTTCCACCGCCCCGTTCATCTGTAACGACGACTCCGGGTAGTGGTGTCACTACCTTCAGGGCGCGTTTGCACTTCTTCTTCCCCATAATATAGACGTCTGTCAGGCGTGGTCCTAGGCGAACGTTTTCAGAGGTTTTGACGCAGGCCTGTGTGCTGCGATGGAAGTGCGCCTTTGTCCACTGTGTGGGGTTGCCTCCACAAAATATTTTTAAAATGGAGTCCCCCCTTTTAGCAGGAGGTGGGCCCCACGTTGGGCGCCATGGTGGAAAGCGTACCCCCAGTCACACACAGGCTGACACCAGGATGTCCAAAACACACTTCTTTTTAATTTAAATCTTTCTGCACCACGATGTCCTCAAGCACCAACTCTTCTTCTTTTCTTCTTTCTCTTTCCTTGACCTCCTGTCCTCCTCACAAGCTTTGTCTCCTTCCTCCCAACTCTGGCTCGCTTACTGGAGGGAGGCTTCCCCTTTTATTATGACCCAGATGAGCCCCAGGTGCTCCCCTTGATGTCACTTCCTGGTGTGTCGGAAGTGCTGTCATCCAGGGTTCTCTAACTGTCCGGGCGCCCCCTGGCAGTGGCCACATCTTCTCATAAAGAGTGTCCCAGCTCCATCCTTGTGGCCCCCAAATAGCCCCGGGCGGCTGCCCTCTCGTGGCCGAGGAGTAGCATTGTCCAAGTCGGGGAATATCCAGGCGTTCCGGCCAGGCAGTGTCCCCGGTCATCTGTGACAATATATATATACTGTATATATATATATATATACATATATATATATGGAGGCCAAGGCATATGATATAGTTTGCAAATTTGTAGCTATCTACAAATATATATACTGTATACTGTACTAAACAAAAAAATTAAAAGAACACAGAGACTCTAATGAGAGTATAGCATCAAGTCAGTTGAAACCTGTGTGCTATTGATCTGGTCACTTAAGAAGCAGAGGGGCTTGTTAATCACTTTCAGCTGCTTTGGTGTTAATGACATTAATAACAGGTGACCTAGAGGGGCAGCAATGGGACGACCCCCAAAACAGGAATGGTTTAACAGGTGGAGGGAGGCCACTGACATTTTTCCCTCGTCATTTGTTTTTTCACTAGTTTTGCATTTGGCTACGGTCAGTGTCACTACTGGTAGCATGAGGACATACCTGGACCCTACAGAGTTTGGTTGCACAGATAGTCTAACTTCTCCAGGATGGCACATCAATATGTGCCATTGCCAGAAGGGTTGCTGTGTCTCCCAGCACAGTCTCAAGGGCATGGAGGAGATTCCAGCAGACAGGCAGTTACTCTAGGAGAGCTGTACAGGGCCCCTCGTAGAAGGTCCTTGACCCATCAGCAGGACTGGTATCTACTCCTTTGGGCAAGGAGAAACAGGATGAGCACTGCCAGAGCCCTAAAAAATGACCTCCAGCAAGCCACTGGTGTGAATGTCTCTGTCCAAACAATCAGAAACAGACTTCATGAGGGCCTAACATCCTCTAGTGGGCCTTGTGCTCACTGCCCGACACCGTGAAGTTCGATTGGCATTTGCCATAGAATACCAGAATTGGCAGGTCCACCACTGGCTGGCACCCTGTGCTTTTCACAGATGAGAGCAGGTTCACCCTGAGCACATGTGACAAGACTTGAAAGGGTCTGGAGAAACCATGGAGAATGTTAAGCTGCCTATAACATCATTCAGCATGACTGATTTGATGGTGGGTCAGTGATGGTCTGGGCAGGCATATCCATGGAGGGACGTACAGACCTCTACAGACTAGACAACGGCACCTTGACTGCCATTAGGTATCGGGATGAAATCCTTGGCCCCATTGTCAGACCCTATGCTGGTGCAGTGACTCCTGGGTTCCTCCTGGTGCACGACAATGCCTGGCTTCATGTGGCGAGAGTATGCTGGCAGTTCCTGGAGGATGAAGGATTTGATACCAGTGACTGGCCCCCACACTCACTCACCTGACCTCAATCCAATAGAACACCTCTGGGTAGGACATTATGTTTCAGTCCATCCAACACCTCAGACTGTCCAGGAACTCATTGATGCCCTGGTCCAGATCTGGGAGGAGATCCCCCAGAACACCATCTATTGTCTCAATAGGAAGTTGTCAGGCCTGCATACAGTACAAGCACATTTGGTATACAAAGTACGATTTGGAGTTACTGCAATAAAATTTCAGCCAAATGGACTCGCCTGCCACATCATTTTTTCCCTTTGATTTTCGGGTTGTCTTTGAATTCAGTCCTCTGTAGGTTGACCGTTTTCATTGACATCAAATGATGTGGCATCCTTTTGTTCCTAACACATTACCATATCAGTCCATATCAGTAGAGATATCCAGCAGGATTTTTTCCCTTTGAAATTTGATGTGCTTTCAAGGTGTTCCTTTAATTTTTTTGAGCAGTTTATATATACAGTATGCATGTACATAAATACACATATATGTATGCGTATTCAGACACTGTGCTGTTGCACTCCATATTTTGCTCAGATGCATTCTGTTAACTTTAATTCTCCTTGAGATGTGTGTAGAGCTTGATTGGAGTCTACATGTTACAAACTGAATTAATTGTACATCGTTTAAAAAGGCTCATACCTGTGTATGGAAGGTCCCACAATCCACACTGTATGTCAGAAACGAAAAGAATTGTTCATACACGTCTGAGATCAAAATGCGGTGTGGCATAGATCAGGGAAAGTTTCTAAAAATCTTTTAAGGCTTTGAATGTTCCTAGAAAAAACAGTGTCCTCAATAATTATGATTTGGAAGACATGTGGAACCAGCAGGGCTCTTCTTAAAGGTGACCATCTGGAACAAAATGAGTAATCTTCCTGGAGGGGACTTGGTTATGGAGTTGACCAAGAACCAAATGGTCACTCTAGCAGAGCTTCACAAGAGCAGTGCTGAGATGGGTGAGTCTGTCAGATAGACAGTCATCTTAGCAACACCCCATCAATCAGACTTATGCATGGCACATGAAAGCCCACTTTAAGTTTACTCAACAGCATTGAAAGGATTCTAAGAGCATGAAAAAGATCCTCCAGTCTAATGAATCAAAAATTGAACTCTTTGGCCAGAATCCCTATGTCTGAAGACGACCAGGTACAGCACATCACCTGCCTAACTCCATTCCAACGGTGAAGGTAATGATGGTTGCAGCTTCATGCTGTTGTGTGCTTCTCAGCTACATGGACAGGAAGACTGGATAGAACTGAGTGAAGGATGAATGCAGCCAGATATAGAGAAGCCTTTGAAGAAAACCTGCCCCAGTGTGCACATCACATCAGATTGAGCCAACAGTCCACCTTTCAGCACAATAATGACTCGAGGAATAAAGCCAACGCAATTCTGGAGTGGCTTCAGGACAAACCTCTGACTGTTCTTGAGTGGCCCAGCCAAAGCTCAGAACGTCTGTGGAGAGACCTTAAGATGGCCGTTTACAGACGGTTTCCATCCTATCTAAAGGAGCTTGAGAGGATCTGACAAGAAAAATGGGATTAGCTGCACAAATCCAGGTGTGTAAAGCTTGTACTATTTTGCTATTCTGTATTATAATAGCTATTGATGAATTTTGCTTTAGTTATTTACCCTGCCTCCCTAAACTGATGCCCAAGGAGGCAGGGCCACATGATGATATAGCTGGCTGGTGGCCCCAGTTGTATTAAAGAAGAAACTTTAGTTTACGCTGTGCTTCTGAATTGTGATTTTGATTTTTCATACTTTGTTTTTTTTTATGATTTGCGAATAGAGGAGGAGAAGCAAAGAGTAGTGCTGAGTAGAGTAGAGTAGAGTAGCATGCAGCGTCTTTAAGATGTGACTGGCATTTCATTGAATTATCTGAGGCGTTTTGTAAACTTAAAAGCTCAAGTTTTTCCACTTCAGTGTCAGGGAAAAAAAAGACTCCTGTCCTCCTCCTCTGAAAAAGAAGAAGCTTTGTGGCATTCACAACAAATTCAGCGCTGATGTGCATTGGTCTTTTTTTACTTATGTGAAAGTAAAAATCTGATATTAAAAGCCAGTGAGATATTACCTTCCTTGCATAACCTGTTATGTCTCCACTAAGACAGGGATTTATTATTTAAAGAAGGTGGCAATTATTAAAGAAGAAATTTTCCATGGAAATATGCTCCTTCTATCATGCAAACTGGGGATGTTTGAAAACAGGAAGGGTCTGTTGCCAAAACGCTGAAGTGATAACAGAAGAGAATTAGCAGGGGGTGGTCTCCAGGGGTTTAAAATAAACTTTGCAGGGAGATTTTTGAGGACGGCACTTGGGGTTGAGTATTAAAACATACACACATACACAGATTGCTAAAAGTGTTGTAGAAAAAAATGGAAAAAATAATATACAAGAACAGAACAGGACAAGTAGATGGCACAAGAGGAGCTGATTCTATTCTGCATCCAGATGTTTAACTCTTTGAGGGCTGAATATTTTTTCTAAAAAACTCAGTTTTCTGTGAAGCACCCAAAGGAATTGTGTCACACATAAATCAACATTAAACATTTGTTGCTACATGCCGTGGCTGCTGTTGGCGCATATTCTGCACCTCTGGCATTTCAGTGGACAGCAGGAATGCACGATGGGCCTGCTGTCTGGCTGTCTTTGCACAGCAGGTGGGTGGTTGGTGGTGGTCGCAGTGTTATGCAATATCTGGTGGTCCTCCCAGGCGAACGCTGCTGTAGGCGCGTCAGCTACATGAAAGTGTTCAGCACCACGATCAGCTGGGGAGCGATCAGATGATGCTGGTACCTCACTTTCGTTCATCTCCAGATCACTTGTATCAAACTCAGAGTCGGAAACTCTATTCAACGAAATTCCGTAAAACACCCATGGAGTATTTTGCTTTGCACATTCGCTTTGGTCTCTCGCCAGATGTCGATGCCATTTTAGAGGTTGTTTGCTCTTCGCTGCTCACACACATGTAGGGAATCGAAGTTAAATCAATAAAGCTATGTAACATTCCTTCAAGCAAAGAGAGTCAAACTAAAATGTAAAAGTGAGTTTTGTCGCAGCTTACAGCTAATTACCGTCCTCTACCCCTGAATTTTGACAAAAGTCGACATTAGCCCTGAAAGAATTAAGTCAAGGACTGGACGATGTATGTAATGTGGACAAAAGAACAGGCGTCTGTTATGGAATTCAATCAGCTGCATCTTATTTGAATTTAAAAATAAATATGGTTTGCTTTAAAAGTAAAATATTACTGGGTCATTCTTAATAATATTAAACAGAATAAATGAAAAGTGTCCAAATGTGGATCTTACAAATATAAGAAGGTCATTCTCTAAGGGAAAACAATGTATATAACAGATGTGAAAGAGCGATTTCAGCTTCAGCGTGTGCCTATGTATGTGGTACAGAAACGATGGACATTCATCTTTGTTTTGTTTATTAAGCAAATATAAAGCCACAATACATATGCATGAGTCCATAATGCAAATTAAGTGTCATCTAAATTGAGTTACTGAAATACATACGTATACAGTTCAAAGTGCATATACAGTATTACATGTGTAATTATTTTTATACGCAGTATGTGCACACACATATATACATTAACACCAAGTCAGTTAAGCTTCAGAGCTATCAGTCTGTCCAGTTAGGAAGCACAAGCGACTGTGAATCAACTTGAACGAAAGAGACAACAAGTGCACTGGAGAGGCAACATCAAGACAACCCCCAAAAAAGAATGGCTTTGCAGGTGGTGGCCACAGGCAGTTGCTCTTTCCTCATCCTTCCTGACTGATTCCTCTCAAGTTTTGCACTTTGCTAGTGCCCCTGTCACTACTGGTAGTATGAGGTGGTACCTGCACCCAATTCAGGTTGTACAGGTAGTCCAGCTCCTCCAGGATGGCCATTTCAAGAAAGTTTACTGTGTCTCCCAGCACAGTCTCACCAGCATGAAGGAGATTCCAGGAGATGGGGAGAGCTGGAAAGGGCCATAGAAGGTCATCAAGCCAGCAGCAGGACTGGTATCTGCTCCTTTGTGTGTGGAGTAACAGGAGGAGCACTGCCAGAGCCCTACAAAATGACCTCCAGCTTGCTACTGGTGTGCATGTTTCTGACCAAACTGTCACCAACAGACTCCATGAGGGAAAATGAGGGCCGACATCATCTAGTGGGACCTGAGCTCACAGCTCATCACTGTGCAGCTCAATTGCAATTCACCAGAAAATCCTACAATTGGCAGCTAAGCTATTGGTGCCCCATTCCCTTTACAGATTAAAGCAGGTCCACACTGAGCACATATGACAGACGTGAAAGAGTGTGAAGATGCCATGATGAACGTCATGCAGCCTGTAACATCATCCAGCATTACCATTTTAGTGGTGGGACAGTGATGGTCTGGTGAGGCATAACTTGGAAGGTCAAACAGACCTCCGCATGGTAGGCAACAGTACCCTGACTGCTGTTAGGTTCCGGGATGAAATCTTCAGAGCTGTTGTCAGACGTTACACTGGTGCAGTGAGCCCTGGGGTTCCTCCTGGTGCAGGACAATGCTGTCTTGCCTCATGTTGCCAGAGTGTTTAGGCAGTTCCTGGATGATGAAGGAATTGATGCAATTGACTGGCTCCCTGTTCATCTGAATCCAATTGAGAACCTCTAGGTGCATATGATGCCACCTTGAGCTATATAGGTATGTAATATACTGTACTGTATATAAGTCATCTCATTAATGTTTGAAGTTTTCACTTGTCAAGTAAGGAGACAACTGTGGATGCTAAACACAAGTAAGGCTGCAGGGCCAGAAGGAGTCACTCCGTGAGTTTTTAAGGCCAGTGATGACCACCCTTGTGGTGTCCTCTGTCACCTGTTCAGCCTGTCACTAAAGCTTCAGAAAGTGCCACTGCTGTGGAAAACATTCAGTATTGCTCCAAAGAAGACAGGCGCCTCTTCACCTCATGACTACAGACCAGTGGTGCTTATGTCTCACATCATGAAGCCCTTTGAGAGACTGGTCCTGGAACATATGAGTCCTCTTGTGGTAGGTCACCTGGACTCACTGCGCTTTGCCTGTTGGACAAGGATTGAAGTGGAAGATGCAGTTACCTATCTGCTCTGCCAGGCTGGACAAAGCTGGCAGCACTGTGAGGATTCTATTTTTTGATTTCTCCCTTCATTACCATCCAGCCATCGCTGTAGGTCGATGAGCCAACGGTGTCCATGTTACTGTTTTCCTTTATAGCAACAGCTGTACATCTATATAATACCCAACTGGGACTGGCACTGGGACTGCCAAGTCAAATGTTATCTTTTGTTTTGGGTCATTCTGGTGTACATATTTAATTAGTTAGTTGTTTATTTACTTATCTATCTATCTATCTATCTATCTATCTATCTATCTATCTATCTATCTATCATATAGTGCCTTACAGATCTATCTATCTATCTATCTATCTATCTATCTATCTATCTATCTATCTATCTATCTATCTATCTATCTATCTATCTATCTATCTATCTATCTATCATAAAGGCCTTTCATTTCTCTCTCTCTATGACATGAGATGACCGAACCAAACTTATTAATTGAAACAGAAATGGCTTTGATCTACAAGGATAAAACAAAGAAGAAACAAGAACGAGTGCATGCAATGCCACTAAGGTTAAGTATCCATTTCCTCTATAGTCTGAAATTCACAGCCCGGATGAGTGTGCCCAGACCTACCACCTCCTTATCTTAGACCACCTCTTACCTTTCACTGAAATAAATTATTCTGTCCCCGTATTCTAGCTTCCTGCTGGAAAGCCCCCAAGCTCTAAAGAATCATCAATCTTCCTTCTATAATTCCCTCCATCTTGAATTCACAGATTAACAGGACATCCATTAGGTCAATTGAAAAGCCGACTTTTTCAGCTCACTAGTTCAAACCTTGGTGTGTTGTTCCTTCAGTACTTCCCGTTTCCTTCTGGGGACAGGGTACCTTACAATGACTGTCCCCGGTTCAGGCAGGACAGTATAAGGTGGGTTGCTTTAACTTTATCGTTTCTGTTCCTTTCTAAAGTTCCTGTTGCTACTCTGCATTTGATTTAATAAAAAATGATCACAAAATTGAAAACACCTTTGGTTCCTGAGCTCAGCTCTTTTTAGTAGCGTTTATATAAAAAAATAAAAAAAATGTAACAATATATCCGAGACAGTATTAGTATATGCATACCAAATAAATACTTAGTGGAAAAAAAATGTAACTGATTAATTGAAACAAATAAAGATGATAAAATTTATTTTAAAAAATCCCTTTAGACTACCTGCATTCAGACAACACAAACAGCCAAATATGACTAAAACATATAAAATATGACATACTTACAGATGACAGAAAACTATGTAGAAAATGCTGTGCAGAATTTGAAGACATTAAGCCCCGAAAAAATCACCAAATTTTGCCGTCTCTCTCACAGGGCTGTGTTTAAATTGGACTCAAATCCATTAAGTGCCCTTCGTGATTCCTGTTTTGCAGTCCAGATTGTCCCAAAGGGTTCACCCAAGTCCTCCCACAGTCCAAAGACATGCAGGTTAGGTGCATTGGCGATTCTAAATTGTCCCTAGTGTGTGTTTGGTGTGTGGGTGTGTGTACCCTGCGGTGGACTGGTACCCTGCCCGGGGTTTGTTTCCTGCTTTGTGCCCTGTGTTGGCTGGGATTGGCTCCAGCAGAACCCCATGACCCTGTAGTTAGGAGGGGCAGCACGGTGGCACAGTGGGTAGTGCTGCTGCCTTGCAGTTACGAGACCCGGGTTTGCTTCACAGGTCCTCCCCGCGTGGAGTTTGTATGTTCTCCCCGTGTCTGTGTGGGTTTCCTCCCACAGTCCAAAGACATGCAGGTTAGGTGCATTGGCGATTCTAAAATTGTCCCTAGTGTGTGCTTGGTGTGTCTGTGTGTGTGCGCCTTGTGGTGGGCTGGCAGCCTGCCCAGGGTTTATTTCCTGCCTTGCGCCCTGTGTTGGCTGGGATTGGCTCCAGCAGACCCCTGTGACCCTGTAGTTAGGATATAGAGGGTTGGATAATGGATGGATGGATGGGTTCACCCAAGTTTTGTTTGTTTTGTTCCTGTCACTAATGAAGAATGCAGAAAGGGCAAAAGGTGTATTTTATGCAATGTAAAATAAAGAATCAGAGAAAGAAACAAATTTGGAGTTTGTCTTCACGAGAAAGTTAAATCTGCATTTTGCTTTGTGGTCTACAAATGGCTCATCCATTACCAAATTATAGGAAATCAATGATGCAGACCTTGTCATCTTACTTAGAACTAGTAAATTAGGACGATGGACTTGGACTAAAAGTCTTCTTGCTTCAAAGAGTACTGCTGGATGAACTTCATCAATGCCTTTGAGAATTTTCAAGGCCTCCATTAGCTCCCCCGCATAGCATTTGCTGTTCAAGACTAACCACCCACGAATCCTCTACTGACCCCATTTAATCCAACTGTGAGTTCAAGAGGAGCTGAACCGTTACATACTTTCATGGTTGTGGTTAATAGTCTCAAAACTTCTAAATAGGCTTAATCTTTCAAATAATCCTAGGCCTAAAAACTCCACACAGGCCTGAGATCTACAATTTAAGTTGACTTTGATATCTGACCACTTCTGACAATGCTGTGCCACTCCATCAGTTTCCTTCTGTTATTTATACCACTGCTTAAGCCACCAAATAATATGTTAGTCCTTTGCTTCACTTCACTGAGCAGAACCTTCATTTCTCCTTCGCTGAAATTCTTCTTCTGTACGTGTGCTTTTGCCATTGTCTTATGACAAAACACTGAAGAGAAGGGGCTACTTATATGGATTTACATGTTGAAATAGGCAAATTTCTGGGCGGACTGGTAGGCACGTGCATGTGCATTAAAATTCATGTTAACTGAGATTAATAAAGGGAAAGTGCATAGAACTTTGCTTACACAAAGATTTTATGCATCTGAATCTTTTTGTGCACACGCACATTTCTAGTTTTGTCTGTAAGCTTTGTTTTAGTGTGAATTCTACAAAAAGCTCCATACATGAAGTCCCTTGCTCTAGGGATCTTCTCCAGTGATGCTCTGCCAAGCCCCTAATGCAGCCACTTTCAGCTCAACATATATAAGGCCTGCTTAGTTGGATTCAAATCAGGTGACTGGCTTGGCCATTCAACAATTTTCCATTTTTTTTAGCCTTGAAAAACTCCTGTGTCGCCTTTGCAGTATGTTTGGATTATTATCCTGTTGTAGGATGAAGTGTCATCCAATGAGTTTGGGGGCTTTTACTGAAACCTGAGCAGATCAGATGTTTCTATACACCTCAGAATTCATTGCACCTCTGCCATCAGCAGTTCTATCATCAATGAAGAGAAGTGTGCCAGGACCTGTGGCAGCCACACATGCCCAAGCTATAACACCCTCACCACCATGTTTAACAGATGAGGTGGTCTGCTTTGGATCTTGTGCAGTTCCTTTTCTTCTCCCCATTTTGCTCCTGCCTTCACTCTCATGCAGGTTAATTGTTGTCTCATCTGGCCACAAGACTTTATCCCAGAATTCTGCAGGCTCTTTTAAGTACTAATTTACAAACTGCAATCTGACCATTTTGTGTTTGTGGTTAACTAGTGGTTTGAACCTTGCAGTGTGTCCTTTGTGTTTCTAATGAAGTCAGCTGATTGTCGTCTCTGACACATTCACATCTGCCTCCTAAAGACTGTTTCTGATCTGTCAGACAGGTATTTGGGTTTATTCTTTACCATCGTGAGGATTCTTCTGTCATTGGCAGTGGGAGGTCTTCCTTGGCCTACCAGTCCCTTTGTGATTACGGAGCTAATCAGTGGGCTTTGTTTCTTCTTAATGATATTCCAGACAGTTGATTTTAGTACTCCTAAGGTTTTACTGATTTTCTTCTTTTCCAGCCACATAATGGTTTCTTTGGCTTTAATTGGCACAGCTCATGTCCTCATGTTGAACAATGGCAACTACAGACTCTAATGGGTAGAAGCAGGCTGAGGTAAGAAGCAGAAGGAGGCTCACATGGCCTGACTCAACTCATGATTCATTCACTCATCCTGAGAAATAGTAGTGTGTGAACAAACTTGAAAATGGTGTTGTGTGTGATGGTTGTCTTTTCGGAAAGATAACACATTTAATATTACCCCTTTGGTCAAAATTGTACGTTATGTAACCATATAACACAATTACTTAGGTGACAGAGGGTACCAGTTGAAGACATAGCTTCTCACCGCACTCACCAGCTCACTGACTGAAAAAGAGTGACGTTATAATGACCTCCACTCTCAGGCTCAAGCCAGTTGTAAGTCCTGCCAATAATTGCATTAGCTCGCTGATAAAACGGTGTGATCCCTGAAATTCCACCACCTCCTCCAGTGGTGTTGACACTCAGATGGCCGCTCATCAGCAGTGGAGGTCTTCTTTGGCCTGCTAGTCCCTTTGCAATTACTGAACTCAACAGTGTGATCTTTCTTCTTAATGATATTCCAGACAGTTGATTTTGGTACTGCTAAGGTTTTACTGATTTTCTTGTTTTCCAGCCACATAATGGTTTCTTTGCCTTTCATTGGCACAGCTCTTGTCCTCATGTTGAATAATGGAAACTACAGACTATAATGGGTAGAGTAATCTTATGAAGCAATGAAACACAACTGAGGAATCGCAAACACCTGTGACGCCAATTGTCCCAAACATTAAGGTGCCCTGCAACAGGTGAACCGTGTTATCATTTCCACATGATGTGAACGAAATGTACCAAAAGACAGCAATGTGCACTCTTATCACATCTGAATTATTTTATTTGTATTCTTAAACTGTGGAGCAGAGGGTTAAATCAAGAAAAAAATTTATCTTTCTCCCAAACATTATGGAGAGCACTATATGTATTAAAAATAGCAGCGGCCCTAGCACAGACCCCTGAGTGACACCACTCTTAACATCAACCAATTCTGATGAGGTTCATCACACCATCATCCTCTGCTTCCAGTGTCTGAGCCAATTCTGCAGCCCTCCACACACAAACAAACACCCTGAACTCCCACTTGGCACACTCTTGCACATGTCCTCACATAGTCTCTCCTTCAGACCAAGCCTAAATTGAATTCCAGTGATTTTCAGCCATAGCTGTCATTTAAATAATCTTAGTGAGATGGAGGCAGTTGTGATCACCCTCTCGTGAACTGCTGACATACTTCAGCACCTCACTCCAACTAGTCTGCGACCCGCTCCGATAAATTCAAACAGGTTTGATCGTGTCTTGTCACACACGTGCGACTAGGAGTGAGCAGAGTGGACCAAGTGGAGGTAATTACCCACCAGGCCAGGGGGTGGCTGGGTGCACTAAACCTACCTCTGTTATCTCTACAGGCCAAATATGGGAAAACCTGCCTGATTCAACGACACTTCTGGTTCCGGTCCCCCAGACTGAAGTCACTTCCGGTTCCGGCCAGAAGACATCACTTCCGCCTTTCGGCTTATAAAGCCGCCATCTTTCCTCCACCACTCAGTAAAGTGGAGAACTCCAAACAGTGCCCTTTTGCATCCAGGGACAAAATATGAGTGGCTGCCCCAAACCTTTTTGCGTGTGTCAAGGCTATTCATTTCACAGTCTTTAGTCGTAAAGGGTGGGCTGTGTGTAAGGAACATATTAGCTTTGGGCCTCACAAAACAGAAGAGGAGTTCATCCCTCTGATGTCTCATGTTTTATGTACCATGTAAGAACGGAAAAAGAAAAAAATAAATCAGAGTTTGTGGCTGAACTTGCTGTAGCTGTTAACCTTTCATATAACGCGGGCGTCATCAGGTAGTAGGTTATTGGCAGTTACAAAAATGTGATGTGTGTGACTGCACTGGTAGGTCAGCACTCAGTTGCTAAACTTGGCATGGCCAGGGATTTTCAGTCATTTAAATCAGAGGTTCTTAAAGTCAGTCCTGGGGTGCCAACTGTAGCTTTAGGTTTTTGCTTCAACCAGATTCATAATCAGTGATAAAGGCTAACACTGATCTCATTTCATTAATTGGTATTTTTTTCTCTTTTCTTATTCTACATTAAAAAAAGCACAGAGGCATGATTTTAATAATCTTTGCATTTATATAGCGCTTTTTCTCACTACTCAAAGCGCTCAGCAATTGCAGGTTAAGAGCCTTTCTCAAGTGCCCAACAGAGCAGAGTCCCCTTTGGCATTTACGGGATTTGAACTGGCAACCTTCCGATTGCCAGTGCAGATCCCTAGCCTCAGAGCCACCATTATGTCTTATTATAAGACATTTAGAAATATTTCCATTTTTGCTATAGATTTAAATGCTGAACTCTCTTTTGTTGATTTCCTTATATTTTACCCTTTCTCTGTTCAGTTTGCTCCCTTCATTGTATCCTAACAATGACAATTAAAACCAGGCAAACGACACCAGAATCACGAAAGGCTGCAACTACTTTAGCGTCAGACCCACTAATTAGTAAATAATGGGTTAATTAAACAATTAAAACATCTGGAAAAGCAGAATGAAAATCAAGATGAAGATATTGTTAAAATATAACTGCTTAGTACAGTTTAATATATTTTTTTTTTAACCAAACTAGGTTTTCTAATTTCTATATTGTTTCCAAAACACAGAACTTGGGAAATAACACATCACTTAATTATCCCAGGAGTCCAATTAAAAACAGAAGCTGATTGGAACAAAAACCCGCAGCCACAGTGTGCCCCCAGGACCAACGTTCAGAACCCCTTATTTTAAAGAACATGTTTTGGTGACACAATCTACAACTGCGGTCAGTAAATGTCACAAAGCCCACAAACTAGGAATCACTAATGTCACATCAGCTTAATGTATCATTAAACTTTCATATCTGTATTTTCTTATTTCTCCACTTCTCGGACATGACTACAAGTTCCTTATTTAACCACTGAGTGGCACTGTGGACCACATTTCAATCTTCTCATTCTTCCTTCGGTCTACTATTGTGGTCATTGGCCATTAAGTTACCTCATAATGAAAGTAGGACTCTGCGTGGCTCCTTCATTAGCTGATGTCCTGACAGAGAAAGTGGAAGATGTACAGGAGGGCTTTGGTCCACAACAGGTAACATAATTGGATCATGTATTATTATCGGACAAACATCAGAGTTGTCGTTCCGGGGCAGTAGTCCACCTTCAGTTGTAGAACTTTAAACTCGACCTCTAATATCACAAATCTGAAAGTGTCCAAAAAAGCTCCCAAAATCCCTCATTGGATTTAAAGAAAGAACCTCTCTGTCTCAGTCACAAGAATGTGTGTAAAATATTCCAAGCTTACACGTTAAAAGGTCTATCGTTGTTTAATTCATAGGGTAAAATTTTTTAAATCGCTTAAATGACTTTGAATATAAATACCTCCATTGTTATGTCAGAGGCAACATTGAAAGCTGATTGGTTGAAGGTGAATGAGCTATTTTGGAACAACAACTCTGAGGTAGCGCCAGGCATAATAATAAAATAAAAAATATAAATTGAATAACAACATAAAAATAAAATAAGAAAATAAAAATAATCAGTATCATATGCACCTAACCTTCATGTGGTATGACATTATAAATTGCTTTGTATCAAAGGGGCCATTAAAAACAAAATTTCACTTTTTTCTTAACAGACTTAGTGCTTCTCAGTCTCTTAGAGTTTTTCTTTAATTCATTTGTTTTGAGCTCACTGAATGGATTTGTCACAATGTGCCATCCATCTTCAGAGAGCTAAATGGTCATTCATGTGCTAATCTACTCCCTGCCCATCCACATTTATTTGTCCACTTATCCAGTTTGGGGTCACAGCCACCTAGAGTCTATCTTAGGCACATTTTAGTTTGAGGGCAGGCAACCACCACGAGGGTGGTACCGATCTATTAGTGGGCACACTTACTCATTCAGGGTCAACTTACTGTGAACTTCCTACATTTCCTAACAGGAACATCTTTGCACACGAAAAAAATCAGAGAGAACATGCCATCTCCACATAGATGGTGACAAGACTAGAATTTGACACTGGAGCTGTGAGGCAGAGGGTACTATCTATTATACTATTACTATCTAATATACTATTATTTCTATAGATTTTTTTGTTTGTTAATTTTATTCTTATTTTGTAGCACTCTGAGATTGTTAAATATAAAGCGCAATATAAATAAAATCTATTATTATTATTTATTATTATTACTGACCGTTACACCAGTGTGTAAACCCAAAAAATATCAAAAGAAGAGGACTGATAGGCAGTAATGGCATCTAGGTGTTCAAAATTATGACCACCCCATAATACAATCACAGGCCATTGTTACATTTAGAAAAAAAGTAAAATAATCAGATGAAGCAAAAGAGGTGGTGGGCAGCACCCTACCATTCAGAGGTGTACCCCTGCAGTTCACCACAACCTTCTTTGATTCAAGAGTAGTGTTTCCACCATTGACTTTGACTTCATTGACAATAAACTCTTTAAAGGGTGGGATAAGCACTTCAAATTCTGCCCCGAATATTTTGAAAATGTTCGCCTCATGGCACCTTGTGATATTGAATAGTGTTGCAGTGCTAAAATGCCAAGACTTGCAGACATATGGTGTAGCGGGTCCACAGTTCTGAATGAAAGGGCAGTTTTTAAATAATCCATTTGGCTGTGTCAGACTCTGTGGGCACGATCATGCAGCTGCGGGGAGTTGATGAGGTAATTGGGGTGAGACGCACCTTCACGTGAGGGTGCCATCGTTCTCAATTGCTTCATTGGCTTCCTGCGGTGCATGATTGAGGCACTGCGCCCATGGAGCCATATATGTAAATACGGGCCGGCATAGGAGATCGGGAAGAAAAAAGAAAGAGCAATACTGAGGAAAAGAGAGAGTGGACGAGCCAGCTGGCAGGAAGAGAGAGAGAGAAAGAGAGGTCAGCACAGTCAGGGGTCCCGCATGGAGGGAAGGATCGGCGCTTGAGGGATGGTTCCCGCTCACTGACAATGTGTAGGAGTGAGTTTGATTGAGGTGGAGTTCTCCCTAGGGATCTGAGGGATGACTACATGTGTCGGAAGGAAGACGGGAGAATCCAGAGCGGTCTGGCAAACACCGGCGGAGGCAGCCAAGATGCGAGTCAGTAGCGAGAGAACCACGACTGCTGAATTCTCTTCAGCTGAGCAAGCCTTGGGTGAGCTGGAGAGACTAGGAAGGAGCTGTGTTTGGCTGGTGTGGCCCCAATGACTGCTGCAGGTTATTCTTGTGTTTTAGCCTTATTTTATGGATTATTTATGTAGTAATAGGATGTTGTACCGTGTTAGCCATTATGAATGCAGTGAGAAATCAAGCAAAATGGCACATTTTATTGGCTAACTAAAAAGATTACAATATGCAAGCTTTCGAGGCAACTCAGGACCCCTTCTTCAGGCAAGATGTAATAAAAATGATTTATTTATGGAAATGTTTTGAAGCACAGCACTATGGACGCTGTTTTGATTTTGTTTGATTTTTGTAATAAAAGCACTTGCACCTTATGCACCATCCCCTTGCTCTGAGTGTGAGTTGTTCCCATTTGCAAAGCTCATCCAGTTTCAATACCGAAATTGGAGAGGCTCCCAAAAGGGAAGAGGGACTATGAAGCTGAACCCGTGCTGTCACAAGAAGATCATGCAAATCTTCCAAAGTGGAAAGCCCCTCCTTTTCTTGGCCTTAGCAGTACTGTTATTTCTTAGTTGTTAGAACCGAGCACAGACAGGAAATAAATGTAGACAGAGTGTGCAGTCATTACAGGGCCCACCCAGTTCAGAGTCACTTAATCAACCCTGCACATCTTTGGGTTTGATGGATGACACAGGGAGAACATGCACATTCCACACAGATAATGAAAAGGTGAATTTAATTGTTGGCAGCCCTGCCCACAGCACCACTCTAGCTAACACTTACAATTGGCACAATCAATATCTGAATTTCTTGAGTCATGAAAGCTGTACAGTATATTGAAAGAGTATAGATAATGGCACCATCTGCCAATGCATTGATTGCTGTGTCAACTCAAAGGGAAGACGACATCACACCAAAAATAATTTTTATACATGGAAGCAGTATGAAAATGTGCTTGGGCAATGCCATTTGGGTGAAATTTAGAAACATTTTGCATTTTTAGGTGTATTTACTGTAGTAAAGACTTGACAAAAGTTAATCACCATTTAATGTATTTGCTGTATTCTACCATCCAGACTCATTAGTTCATTAGTATCATGAAGCTGCTAGACAATCAGATGACAGCAACTGTTACCTACAATGGAATGGAAACAAATCCCTTTACCATCCGAACTGGGATTAAACAAGTTTGTGTCTTCAAGCCAACCTTCTTCACCATCTACCTCCACGTTATTCTTCTAATGACCTCTGACCACTCAAAATGAATTATCCGTTTGACGGGAGGCTCTTAAATCTGCAGTGCCTTAAGGACAAGACAAAAGTGACAAACGGGATGATCATCGACCTCCAATATGCAGATGACTGTGCGAAGTCTGCCCACTCTGTGGAGGAACTCCAGATCACTCTGAACCTCTCTTCTCCAAAGCCTACCAGAACCTAGGACTATTGCTCAATATCAGAAAAACCAAGATCTTGGTTGAAAATGTTCCTGGCTGTAACTGGGCGCTTGGCAATTACTATCGCTAGAGAAACACTGGAAGTTGTTGACTACTTCCCATACCTCAGCAACCATTGGTCCCAAATGAGAGCCATTGAGGATGAAGTTCAGCACCATATCAGCTAAGTATGCCTGCGCCTCCTTTAGCAAACTTCATGACTTCAAGAATAACACCATGATCATTGTCTACACGGCTGTCTGTGCCACTGCTCTCCCTATGACAGAGAGAACTGGGGCAATTACCACGCTGGGTAGATTCCACCAGTACGACCTCAGACACATTCTCCATATTGAGTGAGAATGTTGAGTGCCATCTTAAACTGAGACAAGGATGGCAATTCATAATTCTTCAGAGTCAACTCTTCAGGACAGCTCACTACATCAGAATGCCTGACTCTCATTTCACCAAACTGGTAGTCTACTCACAACTGAGTTGAGGGCAGAGTTCTAGTGGTGGCCAGAGAAAGCATTTCCAATATACCTTGTAAACCTACCTTCATCTTCATTAGTTGGGAACCCCTGGCCATAGAATGTCCCATTTGGCATCACATGATACTTCTGGTGGCAAACCAGCTTGAGGATGACTATCTCTGTCAAATGAGACAAAAGATGATGATAGAATGGGACACAGGAGAACCTACTTGCAAATGAAATGTCCTGCACTCAATGATCCAAGATTCGTGGCTCAAGAATTGGGCTCCTCAGTCATCTAACGATGAATGATAAACTTCGATGGATGTCCTACTCATTTTGAGTGACCACTACCCATATAAGTGACTTTACCTATAGTACTGGTGGCACAATTTTTTTTATTCAGTTTTTAATTTTCATACATGCTTTTGTTTTATTATTAAGGTGACTATTAGGACGGAGTGGTAGCTCTAAGGCTTGGGATCTGTATCGGCAATCAGAAGGTTCAAATCCCGTAAATGGCAGAAGTGACTCTACTCCATTGTAGGCCCTTAACCTGCAATTGCTTCATCCATGGTGTTGATCTGCAGGCAGGTCTTGGCAATTGGTGGCAGAATTGGCACTCCAGCCAAGGTTAAAAAAATCTCACACTGTTGCAGTATGGTGCTGAGGTGTCACCCGCGGCATTCGGGTCCCAATCCAGGGGGTTCATCATGTGGTGGGTGAGGCCATGCGCTATCAGTGCACGCTCCCACCCTCCTCTTTTGTTTTATTGTAAATGCCCCTTTATATTGTCTATCATCTTGTTTTGTTCTTGGCCAGAGGGATGCTGAAGCAGCTCATTCAATCTAAACCTTTACACCAGTATGTTGTATATTAGACGGTTTTCCTGGAGTTATTAGAGCACTGATCTCATCATTTGTCCGTCTGTTCTGGATTAACATTTAACTTACAATTATTTAGATTGCATTTGGTTTCCATTCATAGTTTATAGCTTGTTATAGCTTTGCAGCGTATAGAGTACAGTAAAGGTCTCACTTGCATTTGCTAATCAACATGTAATGTGTTGCCAGTCTTCAACGGCACCATTAGTGAGTACCTAATCTTAATACTTCTGTCTTTCTTACCACACCCACATATGTAAGTAACAGGCATATTAATAAAATTGAAAATTCATTTTTATAAAACTGACATTCATTTATCAGTGCCACATATATTTCTGTTTGTTCTTTATCTCAGTCCTCAGTGTACGATCTTTGAAGCACTGGTAGATCATTGAACGTCAGAACACAAAATGTAATTAGCATGAAACAGCAGCATTGGGTTATCCTGCACTGACAGCCCATCCTACAAGGACACTTGTGTGACGGAAGACCCCTTCTATGACCTGGACGAGTGGTGAGGTGAGAGTAATGCTCCATGGTGCCTAAATTAAGACACACTTGACATCTCAAACTTACCAGCTCGGCTTCACCCACAAGGAGACATCTTAAACTTTATTTCTTCTTTCTGTACAAAACAAATTTCACAAGCTCTTTTTTAACACTCCATCCTTGCTCTCAGCATTTAGTGCTGTTCGGCATGCTGGAAAATTCAATAGCGTATTTAATATTATTGTATTCATACTGGTGTTCATTGAATTGACTAGAGCTTGTTATACCATACATTTATAGTTCAACTCAAAATAAAAAGAGTGCTTTAAAGTACTGAGCACAGACAGCAATTTCATGTAAGCTATATGCTTTTCTCTTTATGCTGTAAACTAATTAAACTGTTATTAACATACAGATAAACAGTCACATTATATTTCCATAAGATGTAGAGTGTTTTGGTGTTAGACGTGTTTATGTGTTTGTTGTATTTTTTTTTGTTATTGTATGTTTTATTTCTGTTTTTGTATGTTATGCTTATAATAGTGTACTTTCCCTGTAAATAAAGTTCTGTTCTGTTCCTTTGTGGGTGGAGCTGCAAGAGGCGGGGCCATCCTCACGTCACCACCCCTGAGCCCTCCCTCTGGCTTCATAAGTGAACTGACTTATGAGTAGTAATCATTAATCTTTGACTGTGTGAGTTTCTTTTCTACATTTGAAACTAGAGTTAGCAATGTTTGAAATCTTATAAAAATTAAAAAATACAAAGCCTCAAAGAAATGTTAGAAAAGCTTTCAAAAATATAAACTTCTTAAAAATCATAACATGCTGCCATTTTGTGAGATTCTCTTCAGGGCCACTGCCTATCCAGCTTCTGGTACCTAAGTTTCTGTATTTATTTTTAGAAAAACACTATGAACTAATATCTATTAAAGAAAATCTTGCTTGAATTTTGACTATGAATTTTGGCTTTTTTCTTTTTTTTGGTTTTTACTTTTCCTTTTATTTATTTGTTTTCTGACTTCAGCCTGTTCGTGTATTAGGATTTTTCACTTCTCCTGATTGCTATTACTCCATTTTCTCATCATATTTCCTATTCTTTTCCTCGCTGGGCACCCTGACTCTGTGTGCCAAGTCACCTCAAAGAATGCCTTACCATCCCATTTTATAAACCCACTTAGACCTGAGAAGGTTTGCAGGGACCTCAAAGAACACTTCCAGATAAGTTTTATTAATGCTTTTAAGAATTCTAAAGGTTTTACTTTAGACCCCACTTAGCATTCATGACAATCCATTAGTTAACCCAACCACAGGATTGTGAAGAGCTAAACCCTGGCATGAGCAGCATCTACTCTCACTCAGTCCTACGGAAACAATTTGAAGTCTCAAATTAATCACATCTTTGGAATTTGGAAGGACCTGAACCTGAAATCACTAGAGAAAATGTCACATGAACACAGGGAGAATATTCTGACCAGAAACACACACAGCACCCTTCACATGATGCAAATACTTTGAGCCTGAGCAGAATGTTCCTTGGTTTATTATTACATTTGATAAATCTTAGAATGTAACCAAGACGTTATTTGCCTTTAAATTTCTTCTGTTGATTACCTGGAGAACACTGAATTTGAAATCCCTTTCAGTACTTGCCTCCTGTAGGTCAGTGTCACCATTTGTTCACAGCGTTTTTTGTCCTTTAAAGTACATTTTCCAAATGTTTAGTTGGTTTTGAAAATTGTCCTGATCCTTATGAAATGCTTTTGCTGCCTCGTCACTACTTGCTGTTTTGGTGTCATTTGATGATGTTCAAAGTTTTTGTCAGTGTGCTAAAATTAACACCATTAATACTCATTTGAAAGAATAAAGACATAAACATGGATCTCCAAGGACTCCAGTGAAGACTTCACTCTATTATCTCTGCTTGTGAATCGCTTCTGATGCCAATAGCTACTAACTTCACAGTTCACAAGTCAATATATCAGATTATTATCTTTTTAGTACAACACAGTTCTGTGGGCAGTGGTTTGTGTTCACAATGAATTTTAAAACACATGCAATGGCAAGGCTCCAGATGTGCATTTTATAATAATTTTGAGACAATTTTCTAAGTAAAAATTTATATAACAGATGTAAAACAGTGATGGATATTGAATGTAATTTGAGCATCAGTTGCGTCCATATGAAAAAGAAAGAATGTTACGTTACTCTCTTTTATATTCAACATTCTTGTATATACATCGTAGAAATATACTGTGTATCTATATATGTTTTATAAATATATATATATTTAAATATTATATACATATATATATATGTGTGTGTGTGTGTGTGTACTGCATGTGCTATATGTGTATATTGTATTCGACAGAGGAGGTCTCAGACCCCCTAAACAAGTAAAACAATTCCAGACTTAAGTCCCAGCTTTAAAATTAGTCTTTTATTGAGCACTCTATCATTTCCACAAAGAAGAAAATGCAAGAATCTTTCTTTACGCCTTACTCTCTTACTTTTCTTTCACCACCTCCACCCCAAGTGAGCTTCATCCTTCTCCACTCCCATCTCTGTTTCTCTCTGTCTCTCCTGAGTTGAGGTGGCCGAATCCCTTTTAAGTTGAACCCACTACCACTCCCACATATCAGTGGCGTATCCAAGTAGAATCTCTAGCTGACAGGGGAACCCCCTCCTAGTAGTACCCCCTACCAGCACCTGTGGACCCCAACAGGGTTGTTCACTACAATTCCCATGCAGCCATGCAGATCTCCAAAAGTGAGCCAAGCCAGAGGGATGCTGAGGCCGGTGACCCATGTCCCTGGGAAACTGTCTCCCTCTGTCTTTAATTTATGTTGGAAACTCTACTGGGAAAGGGAACGATAATCATCCTGGCCAGGATTCCCACTTGTCCATATTGTCCATTATATTGGGGCTTTCTGGTCAATAGAAAGACAGCTCTAATCTTATATCACAGCTCCAGCTTATTCAAAACTAGGCTGCAAGAGTCCTTACTCGAACCAGCAGCAGCGAGCACATCACACCCATCCTGCTTCGCCTTCACTGGCTCTCTGTGTCTTACAGAATTTAATATAAAATTCTACTAATAACCTACAAAGCCTTAAAGGACCTTGCGCCAAACTACATCAGTGACCTTCTCCATCACTATGTGCCTGTCTGCCCACTAAGGTCCTCTGATTCTGACAATCTTCTTGTACCCCACACTAATCTACACTTCACGGGTGACAGCAGGGCCTTCAGCTGTATAGCGCCCAGACTCTGGAATGACCTACCGAAATTAATCAGATCAGCTGACTCCAGAAATTCTTTTAAAAAACAACTCCAAACTCATCTGTTCAGGAAGGCTTTTAGCTCTACTTGACTTTATTACCCTTCTCTCAGTTTACCTCTCTGTCAAGATGCTCTTATAACCTGCGTGTGTGTGAGAGACCATCAATTATGTTGTCTGTTTGGCTTTTTCTCTGAATTTACTGTCTTAATCTTCTTTATTTATTCATCTGGTTTAGTACAATGCTATATACTGTATACCCTGCCGTTCTTTCTGTGAAGTGCCTTGAGCATGGGAAAGGTGCTATATAAATAAAATGTATTACTATTATTATTATTAAGTACTGAAGGCCTGGGGAGAAAGTGTGCGTAGGGCATTATCTCCCCCAGATCACTAAATGGCTGCCCTCATAGATTGCTACAGCAGCCCAGATTCCCACAGGACATGCCTGGACTTGCAGTTTGTGGGCTCAGCCCTGTTGGGTTCTGGGGGTGTCAATAGGGGGTGCTGCAGGGACTGGGAAGCACTACTTTGTTGGGCTCCTATGTCACCCAGAACTGCTTCCAGACCGTGCTAACAGGCCACCGGAAATACTAATATAATTTGTACTAATATATTATTTTATCTAATAATAAAGGAAGGCTACTGTCACAGATCCAGGAACCAGAGTCAGGAAGAATGAGATGAAGCTTGCTGGGAGGAGTGGAGGCAGAGAGAGAGAGATAGAAAGAAAGAGAAAAAAGAAAGAAGATAAAGAACATTGCTGTATGCTGCTTTGATTGTACTGTGAATTGGTGGTGGGAAACGTTTCCCACAGCAAAATCAAAAGCCTTTACTATCTATCTATCTATCTATCTATCTATCTATCTATCTATCTATCTATCTATCTATCTATCTATCTATCTATCTATCTATCTATCTATCTATCATATAGTGCCTTACAGATCTATCTACAGTATCTGTCTATCTATCATATAGTACCTTTATTTCTATCTATCTATCTGCCACTGTTGTAATAACCAATGCAATACATATGTCTTTGGGTTTCGTAAAAGCAATATTATTATTATTATTATTATTTAATTTTATTAATTTTATTGCAATCATTCCATACAAATCAATCAATTTTTACAAAAAGTAGGATTAAGAACAAGTCGACCCCCACCCCTGAGAGAGAGAGCAAGGCCAGTGAGTAAAACTTAAATACCTAAATTGATGAGTTTGATAAGCCAATAGAGATAAATTAAGAAGAAGAAGAAATGCAGAAATAATTGCTTCCGCCGTGCTTTAAGAGCTTATTCTAAAATATTACTGATTAGATCCTGCCATGTTTTGAAAAAAGTCTGTACAGATCCTCTAACTGAGTATTTGATTTTTTCCAATTTCAAATAGTATAACACATCGGTTTCCCACTGACTTAAAAGAGGTGAGTTAGGATTCTTCCAGTTTAGCAGAATAAGTCTGCGTGCCAAAAGTGTAGTGAATGAAATCACAGTTTGTTTGTCTTTCTCCACTTTAAACCCCTCTGGAAGAACACCAAACACAGCTGTTAATGGGTTAGGAGGGATTGTGAGTCCAAGGCTGTCTGACAGGTGATTAAAAATTACCTTTGTGCAGGACCAAAACATGTGACCCAGTGAGGCTGTGACTTTATTGCAGCGTTCGTAGGTTGGATCTTGCCCTGGAAACATTTTGGAGAGTTTTAGGCGAGACAGATGTGCTCGATATATAATTTTGAGTTGAATAATTGTATGCTTTGCGCATATGGAGCGCGAGTGAATTCTCTGCTTTGCTATTTTCCACTCATTTTCTGATATATTTATTAAGAGATCTTTTTCCCAGTGTCCTCTTGGATCTTTGAAAGGAAGGGACTGTAAAATAATTTTATATATTGCAGAGATGGTGTCTGAGTCCTTGAGATTGAGCAATATTTTTTCCAGCATGGACGAGGGTGCAAGATGAGGAAAATCAGGCAGGTTCTGTTTAACAAAGTTCCTAATTTGAAGATCGTGAAAGAAATGTGTAGCTGGAATGTTAAATTTGGAATGTAATTGTTCATAGGATGCAAAGACGTTGTCTATATAAAGATCTCTAAGCAAGTTAATCCCAAATTTTTCCAGATACTAAAACTGCATATGTTTGCGAAGGTTGAAAGAGGTGGTTCTCTTGCAGAGGTGCCACAGATAAAAGCTTCTCCATCTTAAAATGCTTTCTACATTGGTTCCATATTCTGAGTGAGTGAAGCACAATTGGGTTATTAGTATATTGCCGATAACTTGCATTTATTGGGGCACAGAGCAGGGCATATAAAGAAGTACTGCAGGATTTTACTTCTATTGCGGACCAGGCCTGTGTATGTTCATCTATTTGTGTCCCGGTTTTTATAGCTTGGGTGTTTGCTGCCCAGTAATAAAACTGGAAGTTAGGTAGAGCCATGCCACCTTCTGCCTTTTGTCTTTGTAGGGTCACTCTTTGGATATGTGGATGTTTTGAGTTCCAAATAAATGAGGTTATTGTTGAATCTAATTGCTTAAAAAATGATTTATTGATGTATATTGGAATGTTTTGAAATAAAAAGGAGCTTAGGAAGAATATTCATCATAACAGTGTTAATTCTTTCAGCTAGAGTAAGATAAAGGGTTGACCATCTATGCAAGTCTTGCTTAATTTTTCCACGGCAAAATTTTGTTGATAAAGAGCTTTATGTTTACTTGTGATGTTTACCCCTAGGTATTTAAACTGTTCTGCAATGATAAAAGGTAGGGTGTCTAATCTAATATTATATGCTTGAAAATTCACTGGAAAGAGTACACTTTTATTCAGATTAATTCTGAGACCAGAGATCTTTTGAAATTCTGTGAGTGCTGTTAAGACTGCAGGCACAGAATTTTGTGGGTCTGATATATACAGTACCATATCATCTGCATAAAGAGAAATTTTCTGTTCCAGTCCCTCTCTGATAATCCCCTTTATCTGATCAGCATTTCGACAGTGTATTGCCAGTGGTTCAATGGTGATTGCAAACAGTAGCGGTGACAAGGAGCATCCTTGTCTGGTACCACGTTCTAGTTTAAAGTAGTCTCAACAAATGTTGTTGATACAAACTGGATTGGTATACAGTAGTTTGATCCATGCACAGATGTTCGGGCCAAACCCCAAATTTCTCCAATGTAGTAAAAAGGTATTTCCATTCAATTATGTCAAATGCTTTTTCTGCATCCAATGATAATGATATTTCTGGGGTGTTTGACTTAGTTGGTGAGTATATTACATTAAACAGGCGTCGAAGATTTGAGGATAAGTGCCGGCCCTTGATAAATCCAGTTTGATCTTGTGATATTACCAAGGGGAGCACTTTCTCCATCCTTCTAGCTATAATTTTTGAGAGTATCTTAACGTCATTATTCAAAAGTGAAATTGGTCTGTATGATGCACATTGTAATAAGTCCTTATTTTGTTTAGGAAAAACGGTGATTAATGTTTGGCGAAAAGTTTGAGGAAGAGATTGGTTATCTCTGGCTTCTGTAAATGTTGCTAATAAGAGAGGAGCTAGCTAAGTGGAGAATTTCTTATAAAATTCTACAGGGTAGTCATCAGGGCCTGCTGCTTTCATGCCTTGAAGTGACTTTATAGCATCTAGTAATTCTGATGCCAGAGGTTTATCCAGTTCCTCCGCACTAGGAGTATCTATTTGTGGTATCTGTAATGTATCCAGAAATGCATTAGATTGTGTGTTGTCTTCTTTAAACTCAGTAGAATATAAACATTTATAGTAGTCACTAAATGTGTCCATTATATTTTTGTGGTCGATGATTTTGTCTCCGTTAGTGTTGGTGATTACTGGGATTTCGTTGCGGACCTCTTGCTTGTGAATTTGTTGAGCTAAAAGCTTATTAGCTTTCTCTCCATGTTCATAGTAATGATGTCTGGATTTCTAAATTAGTTGTTCAGAGGTTTAGTTCTGAATGCAGAGCCTGCCTTTTCCTATGTAGAGCCTTTGCTTGGGAGCCTGGCATGTTCTTCATCTATTCTAGTAATTTTGCTTTTTAGCTCTGCTACTTTCTTGGTTTCTTTTGCAGCTGCAGCTGATCCTTGCTTAGTAAGTGAGTCTCCTGTAAAAATACTATTTTAGCATTTAAATTTGTTAGGTGAGAGAATACTTTCTTTCTAATCCGTGATTCAGGCCTTTAACATTCCAGCTCACAAAGTTAACTGTCCCATCATGAAGACATTGATTCTGAATTTTTCATGTCATTTTATAGTCTTAACTGGAAGTGAGACAGCTTAAACCTTAATTTCCTATTTTCCCAACAGTTATTGCCATGCAGCTTATTGTTACATTGGTAGTTATAATTATAAAGATTAAAAGGATAGATTAGATATAGATATGGCCTGCTCTCTTTCTCTCCCCCCCTTATAATATTGCCTCCCCACGTGAGGCTAGACCCCACTTCACACAGTCCCGGTCCTCTGACATACCCAGAGACAGAGCACGTCCAGCAAAACAAGTCCCCAAGCAGCGGTGTTTT
This sequence comes from Polypterus senegalus, assembly GCF_016835505.1. Taxonomy (NCBI): domain Eukaryota; kingdom Metazoa; phylum Chordata; class Cladistia; order Polypteriformes; family Polypteridae; genus Polypterus; species Polypterus senegalus. The sequence continues at coordinate 222,206,957 of NC_053157.1, forward strand.
AGGATTAAAAAATAGAGATATCTATTGCCAATATAGTCTAAATACTAGTCTAAAATATAATCATTGACAAACTATGAACCTAATATGTATATAATCTTCACCAATCTTAATGTATTAAGATAATACACCCGGATAATAAACCCGGGGAATGGTGTTAGAAAGTGGTATAGAATGAGCATAGTAAGCCTTAATGCAGTAATAACAATAACAATAAACTAAGGGTATGATTTTAAACAGTCTCTTTTAGGGTAGAAAAAAAAATGAAAGGAAATTAATCGCAAAAGCAATATTAATGTTTGTGATGAGCCTTCTGTTGGAATGACTGAGACATAGCAACCAAACGGACACATATACATAGACATACATATACACAGACACTTGTCCTTTTATGAAGAGTGGGTGCCAGGCTGGTCTTGACTAATGATGAGTAAAAGAGGTTACACTTTTTTTGCATGTGATTTAGCATTTGTGAAACACAAAACTCACTAAAAATAATTTTTTTAGAGGTGTTAAATATTTCTGGGCGTGGAAAATTACTGCCTAAATTCTGGCTTACACTTTTGTGTTTAACTCTGTTCTTTTTTCTGCAGCTGTGTAATGCATGTTGTCCATCACAATTCTCTTCATACCTTTCATGTGCATTACCGTCACCTGTGACATGTTGCTTATTTTGCACTAGTGTGTACATTACTGTGTTTTCTACACAGGAAAACATGGAAGGCCACTTCCCATACATCCACCCAGTTGAGCTTGGAGCTACTTTTCTGTTTCTGAGGCATCTTTAGGATTGTGATCACAAAGGTTGTCATTATAAAAGGCACAGTGGGCATTGTAGCACATACTGCCAGTACAAGCAAGACACATGACTGATGGCTCAACAAAATGTCTACACAAGACATGAAATGAGTCCGGTGATGTTTTTTCTTCCCTGGAGATTTTTTTTTTAAATACTAATGGAAAGGCAGACATGATTAATGCATGTAAACCCTTTGTAACATACGTGCGAATAGGAGGCAGCTAAAGGGCTTGAGTAACTATAACTCTACATCAGACCATCAGACTGTCTCTCTCAGTTCCTTGCAGACCATTCCTGGGAAATCCCGTCAGGTACCGGCGCCTCTGATGACATCACTTCCGGTCCAGGGAGGCCTGTGATGGCATAACTTTCAGTCATGGCGCTAATGATGACATCACTTCCGGTCCCAAAGATGTCACGAAAAAATCACTTCCATATCCGGCATAAATGACATCACTTCCTCCACCAACCTTTAAAACTGCCATCTTACCTCCACATATTAAGTTCTGTTTTGGACTCAGTCTTGTGAACAACAACCTTTTGCAGCCAGGACATATTATATGGGTGGCTGCCCCAAACCTTTGCAATTGCCTGGAGTCGTTTTGTGACACCTTCCAGATCAGAGCTAAACTCCTTTCTCCTTCTGTCAGTGGCACAAATTTAGCTGGAAGTGCAGCCCCATTTGCTTTGCAACCTTTTTCATTTTTGTTGCAAATTCAGTTTTTCACAACTTATTTTATAAATTACTAATCACAAAATGTAATTGTTGTGCGCTACTACCAAATTTCGTCTTCATTTCCGCCACCTCTGTTAATTTGTCTCAGCTACATAATAAGATACGTGTAGGCCCTTTACCTTAACCTCTTGTCATTGACCTTCACTAAAACCACCTCTCAATCGTTGGTCCATTTCCAAGGCTTATGGTGTCCACAACCTCAAAGTTTCACCTCCTTCACATCTGCCAATCAAATCTTAAACCCTTTATGAGTCCAGAAATTCTATAAGGACAAGACTCCTTTCAGCAGCTTTGAATAAAAACTGCATTGTCGCCATAATCTATATCCTTTGACCTTTTGTACACCTCTTTCAGCAGATAACACAGAAGTCCATGGTGGAACAGCTTGACGCTCCTATTTTTGACACCAATACATGTTAACTGGGAAAAAGTATCATTTCAATCCATAATAACCAATATAACGGTACCAGAGGAAATAAGATTCATTATAAATGGATGCTAAAAAGTGCTAGCACAACAAAATTCTTTATCAATTTTTACAATTTTTCTTTATTTTTTTTTATAACTCAAATTCGGAAATCACATTATCAGCCAAAGTTAATTAAAAAAATTGGAAACAATTTTGTGTGAGAACACATTGTCAAAAACAAAAGGATTCACTTGATTCAATAAAAAGTAAGACGGCTGTCCCTGAAAGGCGTTATAAAAAAAAAAAAGGCGATCTTTTTTTAAAGTAGATAGAAAAACTTTTTATCTCATCATTTTTCTCGCTTAAACCCATTAAAGCACACATTACCATATTGTCAAAAAGTTTTCTGGATCCTTATTGTAACATGGAAGAATTGAGGAGAAGGTGAATCGCCATCAGCAGAGCCACAACATTCAGTGGCAGTGGGTTCATTCCAGAAGACCCTGCAGACAGGAGAGGACACAGTCAGGTGGGTGGAGGTACATACGCGTTATAGTTTGTCAGATTTCTGTTTACAGTTTCATTTTGAATATTATTTTTGGTTCTCTAACTGATGATTTAAATATGACATCATTTTTATTGCAGTCCATAACAGGTCCTAACTTTGCTCCTCTTACTCCACTGATCCACAAAGCCTTGCTGATGTTCAGACTGCTGAACTTACTGCTCTGACGTAATGAGAGGCCTCCTTCAGGCTTTCAGCCAACTTCATTGAGAATTCTAATACCAAGCAATCTAAATAACAGAACAATTGTTTCAAAAGACACAAGCCCCTTGTTTAAAAATGACTAAACTATTTACACCCATCCAAGTCTGCCTGTTAAAGCTCTACAAGTCTGTGATTAGGCAGACTGAAAGACCTTACAGCCTTGCCTTTATTTTAAAGAGTTGATTAACAAGATGGACTTCATTTCATATTTGTTTTTTTTTTGTCTTTCAAATTTTGTCTGTTTTTTTTAATGAATTATCTGTAGGCGTTTGTGTTGCAGTCTTGCAGTTTCAGTGTGTCAGATGTCAGTTTTTGGTGTGCAGTTTTCACATTTCTCTCCTTGTCCACCTTTTATCCCCATCTAAATCAGTACAAATGGAGTCAGTGTGCTCACTTTCCTAATTTGGACACTATGGATGGATGGGTATTCCATCTGCCTAACTGAGATGTCTGATGTTCCCTTTACTGGTTGGGAAGCCAAAAAAGGAGAAGGACAAGAAGAGTCTGCCACCCCAGACCAAGTGTTCCAACAGTACACTGGGTGGCAGTGTGGGAACTGTAGACCCCATAGGCAGCCATATTGGGGACAATGGGAGTGTGGGAAGAGCTGTCCTAGTGAGGGTCCACATGACATGGAAGACCATAGTGTCACACTAGAAGGATTACTGGGTCTGACTTGAGAAAGGAACTATCCACCTTACCCAGGGAGAGGACAAGGCATGCCTGGAGTGGAGCGGAGGAGAAAAAGAATATCATTGTTATGTGAAGAAGCCTGTTTTGATGGGATTTCTTCAAATGAAGAATTGATTTGAACCCAGGACTAGTGGATTGAGGATCAGAGATGCCTCCCAACCAGTGCTCACAGTACTTAAGGACATTCCATCCATGGCTGGTTCCTGCCATATGCACAATGTTTCCTGAATAGGGTCAGCCTTGCTTATGACCCCAGGCTGGAATGAGTGGGTTTAGAGAACTTGAACTTGTCTTCCCTGACATAACATACTTGTTTTAAATCCGAATGCCACGTTTTTCCTTCCTTGCTCTCCTCACATAAATCCATCTGCATTCAGTTCGTGTACTGTTGAGAATTTGTCCTCCCTTTCATGTTCAATAAATGATCAGAGGAGTAAGAGAGGCCAGCACTTCCTTCAGAGTTATCCACTTGCATACTTATTAAATAATAGCTTAAATAACTTGAACATTAACGAAACAATATTAAATAGCTAGTGAAAAAGAATGACTTCATCCCCATCTAACACACATGTGCCTACTCTATCCAATAATCATTGAGTATAATCAGTTTATCATTTCTGGAGTAATAAAATAATGGAAAATTAATGAGTGGAAACTGGTGAAGACGAAAAGCTGCAGCTACAGTGGACTCCCCAGGACTGAATGTGAAGACCCCACATCTGGAGTAGGACTATAGAAACACTTAAAAGTGCTAATTAAACACTATGATGATACTGGACTCTTTCCTATTGGACAAGTGCCATAGTGCTCCTTAAACCCTTCATTAATGTTTTTTCCTAATTTTGTTTTCAGTGCATTTTGACACAAATAACACTGAACGAGTGGCTCCTCAGTCCTAAGAATGATGCATGGTCATTTATGACAATCTATTTCTTAACTCACTTATCCAGGGCAAGAACAATCCCAGAGTATAGAGCAATCCCATATAGTCCATAGCAGGATGAACACACACACCCAATAGTGCCAATGCACTTAACTGGCATGTCTTTGAACTGTGGGAGGAAACCCACCCTAACACAGGCAAAACATGGAAACCCCTGTCTCCTTATTGCAAGGCAGCACTGTGCCACCCTGTCCGCCCGTCCATCTTTTTTCAATCCACTTATCCAGTTTGGTTTCAAATTGAACCTGAACATATCTTAGGCACCATTGAGCAGTGTCATCTTTAGGGGTGGGCTCCTTGAGAACCTCCTTACCCAACCCCATTCAATGATTTTAGGTATCCAGCCCCTTATCCTTGAGAGGTTAGCCCCAATTTCTTTCCATTCTGTGTTCTGACATGGATGGATGACTATGTGAAAATTCCATGAGGTATTCCACTCACCCTCTTCGACTCAATAAATGCTCCTCAAGGGACCACCAAAACAAACCTGCTATTCATCTAAGCGAAACCTCCAAGAGAATTTGGGCAAGATCTGTACCCCTGCCAATGAGTAGGACACTATTGACACAAGCATTTCAAATATCATAAATCTGAATATATATAATAAATAAATAATAGTAAACATAGAACAAATCTTAATACATTATGTACAGTATTTTATATAACAAATTGAAACCATTCAATCACAAAGCAATCTGCATATATAAAATGCTGTCTGTCACATGATTACCCAAGATCCACAAGGGCTACAACCTTGATCTTGGTCTTAATTGAGGCGTATTTGGCTGACAGCAACCCTTGCCAAGTTATCTGACTTCATGCGTTTCTTTTGTTGAACCCCATAGGCAAAATTCTGAAGAAGATGGCATGGCGGAGAGAAGAAAAGGAGCAGCAACACTAGCGGGATATGATACAAATTGAAGAAGCTGCCAGGCATGAAGCACATTGCAGAATCCCCTTACATGATAGGTAGTAGATGAACAACATTCCTGGAAGTGGCTGCTCACTGAGAGTCAAGCAATCATGGAAGCTGCTTATATGATTGTCATGATTACTCGGATGGTTCCTGCCTTGTGCTCTGTGTTGGCTGAGACTGGCTCCAGCAGATCCCTGTGACCCTGTGTTCAGATTCAGTGGATTAGAAAATGGATGGATGGATGGATCTCTCCTCTGCACATGTCCGAACCAACACAATCTCGCCTCTCTGACTTTGTCTCCCAACCGTCCAACCTAAGCTCATTTCTAATCCTGTCCATACTCATCACATCTCAAAGACAGCTCAATGAGTGTGACTTTCCTAAACCAATCCAATGCCTCATTAAGGTGGCACTGATTTTGAACTGTTAAGATAAGAGTTACTGTCATTAATCTGGTCCAAAACAAAGCAAGCTTCTCATTACAATGAACCGTCTACAATGAAAAAAAAAATAACCCTATTAGACACTGTGGTCTTTGGCCTGCTTGTTATCCTGACCAATACCCCCAGGCCGCCAGTATGGAGGTGCCCCGAAGACCAGCAGGGATACCACAGGGGCCACAAGAGGGAGCTGCAGGGAGGACCAAAGACTCATTTGTGCCCTATAACTCGGAAGTGCGTCAAAGGAAGAGTGACGTGCTTCCGGGGTGAGAAGAAGGACTTGTACCTGACCCGGAAGTGATAAAGAATCACATGGACTGGGGATTGGAAACACTTCCGGGTCAGGGAGGATAAAAGGACTATGGGAGCTCCCAGATGGCGAGCTGAGCTGGGTGGTAGGAGGGCAATGCGTCTGGGAGTGGTGGATTGGTTATTGTGATTGTTTTGAGTATATTTATGAGTATTGTGGAGGAGAGGGTGCTTTGTGCACTGTGGCTTATGAATAAAGTCAACATTTGAACTTTTATCTACTGTCTGGCGTTTTGGACAAGGGTTCAAGGGAGCGATACAGCCCTAATCTGTCACAACACATAAATGGGGGTTGCATGTGGCGAGAGAACACATTGCATGCTTCTGAAGCAAGGGAAAAATTAGATTATACATTAGTATTTGAAGGCATCAATGGAAATGTGAACAATATGTTGTCACAGGTGCTCAGTGTGCTCTCTGTTGTTCATGCTAGTATAGTCGTCGATGTAAGTTTGAAAAAATTGGTTGCTATATTCACGAAAATATGAACAGAAAAATATACATTTGATGTATATGTATATGATACTCTGTTAAAAGGACCGCCATCAAGATAGCTGATAAAGATGAGCCAACAAGATGCAGGTTTCAGTGCTCAAAACATCTAAATCAACAAATCTGCCTGTCAACACCAGTAATACATGGACAAAACTGCACCACATCCACCTTCTGACTGCATGTCTAAACGAATATCTAAACATGAAACATGCCATGACTGAATAGCCGCAGTGTTTTAATACGTTGTATATCCATAGACAGCAATGCTTATCTAAACTCAGTTTTCTGCTGTGATGTCATATAGGGATGCAATAGTTGTAATGACAGAAAGATATTGTAGCAGACAGAGGCATATCTTAAACATGTGGAGCCATGTAGCTGTGGTGATCTACATGGGTGTATGTCTGTATCTGTCTCCACTGTCGCATTAAAACGTGCAAATGAATTATTGAACTTCAGTTACCTGGTGCTACTGAGCTCCTGAATAGATAACAGCCATTTTAGCTTTTTATTTTCTCTCGGCATCAAGTCTTTTCTTTCATATCTTTTACTCTCTCCCTGATACCCCGGCGGTGGTTTAAAATGCAAGGACTGGAGAAATTGAAGGCAGGGAATTTTAGGAAGAAACACTGTGGGAGTAGCTTTTGCAGCTCCGAATTATTTTAACGGGTTGTTTCCAGAATTGTTTTCTCGTTTTCTCGTCTGGCCCCGAGAGACTTAAGTATTTACCAATCTTATATATTGTCACAAGAACGAGACATGGACAGATAAAGAGTTGGGGCAGCCACCCGTATATTGTGGTATCCTGGCTGCAAAGTCGTTTTCTTGTAAAATACAGAGCACTGAAGTGCATACAACCGAGTCCAAAACAAGACAATAGGAAACAAAGGAAAGGGGCAGGTTTTAAAGGGGAGACAGGAAGTGAGGTGATATGGATCTGGCACGTGGTCTTCCACCATTGGCTCATCGGAGGTGACATCAGATTGAACTGGAGCTGGTGCTACTGGCCTGAATAGTTCCATTAGCTTTCAGTCGGCATCAAGAAGTGATGTCAGGAGATCCAGGTGAAATCCCGGGATGGTCTACAGGCAAAGGAGAGAAAGAGTCAGTGCACTCTGCCACACCTCGGCATGCCTAACGAACTGCCTTCACTCAAGCCCTTTAGCTGCCTCCCATGCGCTTAAGTATTTGTGACAATATAAACGTCTAGGCATGTTAGTGGGTCTGTCTGTCTGTCCAAGGTGACCCGGAAGTGCGAGGCTACAGCATAACGTTCAAAGAAAATGACTCTGTTGCCAAAGTGAAACCCCCGACAAAAGAGAAACTCGCTTAGCTGCTAATACACAAGCAAGGCGAGCAAAATGGTAAAAGGAACTCCGAGTCCAGCTCAGGGCGGCGAAGGAGCAGTACAGGAGAAAGCTGGACCAGAAGTTGCAGAATAACAGAATGAAGGAAGTGTGGGATGGGATGAAGATCATCACTGGCTGGAGCTCAAAGCGGGGTGCTGCCATCGAGAGAGACGTGGAGAGAGAAAACCAGATGAACAAGTTTTTTAACAGGTTTGACCACCCTAACCCACTCTCACCTCGGAGTACTGCATCCTCCACCCATCCTTCTGCTGATACCAGCATAGGAGAGACATCCCCACTCACAATTACAACAGCGCAAGTGAGCAGAGAGCTCAGGAGACTTCGTGCCAGCAAAGCAGTGGGTCCAGATGGAGTATCGCCGTGACTGCTGAAGGCCTGTGTGCTGGAGCTGGGGAGTCCTCTACAGTGCATCTTCAACCTGAGCCTAGAAAAGGGGAGAGTCCCGAGGCTTTGGAAAACATCTTGCATCACCAAAATCCCAAAGGTATCACGTCCTAGTGAGCTGAATGACTTCCGGCCTGTCACCCTGATATCAAGTGATGAAGACCATGGAGTGGCTGCTACTTCACCACCTGAGGCCATAGGTCCGCCACGCCCTCAACCCTCTGCTGTTCGCATACCAGGAGAAAGTGGGTGCGGAGGATGCCATCATCTATATGCTACACTGATCCCTCTCCCACTTGGAGCGAGGCAGTGGTACAGTAAGAATTATGTTTCTGGACTTCTCTAGTGTCTTTAAAACACCATCCAACCTCTGCTCCTTAGGGAGAAGCTGACAGAGATGAGAGTAGATTCACACCTGGTGGCACTGATCGTGGACTATCTTACAGACAGACCTCAGTATGAGCATCTTGGGAACTAAAGGTCTGACATTGTGGCCAGCAACACAGGAGCGCCACAGGGGCCTGTACCTTCTCTGGTCCTGTTCAGCCTGTATACATCAGACTTCCAGGAGGACCAGAGGAGGGCTTGTGCCTCCTCCAGACCGCAAGGGGGCGATCGCCCTGGTTATATTGGTAGACGGCTTGGAAGGCCAACCCTGTAGGGGCCCGTGGCCACCGCCAGGTGGCGCCCAGGTGCCTGAGGAACCCTGGAGCCCAGCACTTTCGCCACACCAGGAAGTGCTGGGGGGAAGACGACAGGGGACACCCGGACGGCTTCCAGGTGCGCAGCCGGCACTTCCGCCACACTGGGGTGTGGCTAGGACTGATTGCCGGGAAGCAGCTGGAGCCCATCCGGGTTCCCATTTAAGGGGCCGCCTCCCTTTTACAGCCCTGAAGATGGAATTTTCTTGTTCCAAACATGTCAGTCAGGCTTCAGTGTGAATTGCAGTGTCTAAGACAGCCATTTGTAACAAATTGTGATTGTCCAACAGTGGATTATCTCTCCCTTGTAGACTGGGATATACAGGGATAGGGACATGGTCATTTCAATTTCTTTGTGAGTTTCTGGTTCCAATTTGTTATATGAAATATAAAGTCAAGTCAAGTGAAGTTGGGTAGCATGCCCACTACACGGCAAAACAACTCAGCATGCCCGTTGGCAACCCCCCAGGCAGACACGCGGTCCAGTCCCACTCTCCAGAAATGACCATCTATCTGCCACAGCCAGATGTTACATGGGCGACCCCTTGGCCTGGTCCAGCCACTTGGGTCCCCAACAATGAGGATCTTATGATCTGGATGTAGGATTTTTTTTCCTTTGATTATTTCTTGTTTGTTGTATACAATAGATTTATGATATTTAAATGATGTTGAGCTGGTTATGTCAATAGTTTTCTACTCTGTGGTGCTTAAGATACTCTCATGTTCACTGTGACACCAAACTGGATGAACAAGTTGGAAAAAGATGGATGGATGGACAAGGCTCTTCACAATAAGGAGATTGAACTTCTTGCGTTAACAGTTTTTGTTTGTCCTTAGCAGCTCAATCAATCTGGTATTGATGGTTACTGATTCTATTGCGTAGAAGTCATGAGACAACCACCGGACACACTTGCTTAGACTCAGTCAATTTCATAATACGCACAACTTTGGGATGTGAAAGGAAAGTAGGAACATCTAGAGAACACCTTTGCAGACACAGCGGACATGTAAACTGCACACATTGACCAGTATTTGAATCAGCAGCACTAACTGCTACACCATCATGCCTCCCTGTTTTATAATCTATTTACTGAAAGAGGACTGATAGGCAGAGATGACATCTATGTGTTGAAAAGTATGTCAAGCCTAATAAAAAAACTCAGATTATTGTTAAGATTTAAAGAAAATAAATCAGACATGCATGTTCAAGCAATAGCAGAACTTACCGCTTAGAGGCCAACATCTGTAGTTCACGGTGACCTTGTTTGATTCAAGCGTAATGTATCTACCATTAGTCTCTTTCACAACAAACTCTTCATAGGGTGGAATAAGCACTTCAGATTCATTCCCAAATATGGAAAACTCTGAAATATCCGCTCCATGGCATGTTGTGATATTAAACACTGTTTCATTGCCAAATCCTATTGCGACCTCAAAATATTTAGAAGACGATGCAAATCTTCCAAAGCGGAAAGTCTCTCCTTTTTTTGGCCGCAACTCTTGTGATATTCCTCTGTAAGTCCTCATGCAGTCGCTGATTTTGAGGGATTGTATGGCCTTGGTGATCAGGAAATGCATTGACCTGAAGTACTCGGCTGTCACATCCCTCACACCCTTTTCCACTGCAACATTAAAATCATAATGCATATGCTCACCCGTGTAGGCCAAAACAGCTATGGCAGTATAACTGTCCAAACCTTCTGGCATCCATGATTCCCAGATACTGCTTGCATTTTCCCAGACAAAGTATATGAAGTCGCTATTATTCAGCTCGTGAAACAGGTAATGCTCTGTAATTTCCTTTTCTCTTTCTTTCAGGCACCCCTTGTAATCATCATCATAGGATTTCTCATACATATATGAAGACTGAAACAGAAGAGAAGGTAGGAAGATCATGTAATGGATGAATGGGTTAATGATTTAATAGTATTTTACCACAGTTTAAAAATCTGCTGTTCTTCAAAAAACGGCCCTATTTTGCTTAGTTCTTACCACTAACACTTCCCTAATGCGTTGTACCAGTGCTGAAAAGTTGCATCAGCCAAGGATAACTCACCCGTAGTACGAACTGTCATTACATCATGCAAATGTGCAGCTTCAGAGCCAGCAGTAGGGACTCCTATGAAAACGGCAAGCCTGCAATGTCACAAACAGAATTCCATCTAGTGTGCCAATGGCAACAAGTCCTTCAAAGAATAGCAAGCAATCTAAAAGAGCCTTGTAAAGAGCAGAGAATCCATTCTGGCACTCAAACGGGTGCTATATTGGTGTTAGCAGTGGGATGAGAACAAGGCCTACTTTGCATTTTAGGAAAGCACAGAGTACCACAGAGACCACAATGGACTTGCTTGGCTCTTTGGAGGGGTTACTGATGTCTGAAGGAGAGATCTGGGATGTGGAGTGCCATTTGCAGCATCGATACAGGGCGAAGACAGCTGAGAGACTGCTACCTCTGCAAGTCGACCAACGGTTCTCCATCTAGTAAGGTTAATAGGCCTTGGTGCACTGACACTGGTGGAGCCTCCGGTTCATAAACGGAAGAACCAAGAAGCATCAGGCTAAAGTAAGAAAACAGCTGTGGTCAGAGCACAAGCTGATTACACTGCCACTCACTCACAGGGCTGATTTAGAATCATAGATTGTGGCACAATGTAACATGGACACACACATTCAGTTATGGAAAAATCAGGTAAAGTTGATCTTAAATAAACTAAGTAATCAGTGTCGGGGTGCAAACCGCTTGCTATTGTTTTGCCACTTCAGGACAGAAGTGCTGTTATGAAGCCTCCAGTGTCACATGTCTCCTACATCTTAGGTGTTTGCTTGTTCTGGCACTCACCACAGTCTAGGCACAAGGAGTGCGTGAGGATGACGTGCGTGTTTGTGGTTGGTCTTCAGACAGCCCAAGATTATACAATTAACTTGTACGGATGAGTGCATCTCTACTGGCTTAAGTAAGGATGCATTAATGGGTGTGGGCAGGTAATAATTGTGAAGTTCCTGGGTCATATGATTTCATGTGGTTTGAAAAGTGCTCCACACCATCCCAAAGGGGGAAAGAGAAAGCAGCAAACCTTGAAAAGAGAATCAGGGGGCATTCATCTGACTGTGGCATTGGATAGGTAAAGGAGCTGCAAACAACCAGTATAAGGCTGGTGCAGTGTGGGACAAGATTTGTGGAGTGGCTAGCAATAGCAATTGCAAAGATTGGGCTCCCATCCAAAAAACTAAAAGCAATTACAGCAGAACAGTGGCTAAACATGTCTATATTTAGCTTTTTGGTACGTTTGTTTTTGGATGCTGTTGGTGACATAAAATAGCGTATAATAATAGATGGCACACTCTTACTCATCCAGGCCAGTGCAGTGAAAGGATCAGGGGAGATTATAAACTGGTGAATATTTTCTCTTCCAATACACTAGATGGTGGCATCACTGGGCTTCATTTGCCATTTGGATTTGGATACCCAAAACGTATGCTGATTCCTGGAGTCCCGAAATTTAGCCCTGTTGGTTTCTCTGGTTTACACCAGCGAGGGGGTGCAAGGTGTGAAGCAGAAGTGCTTCAAATGGAGTGTGTCCTAACAATAGAAGTACTCACGGGTTTAAGATAAAGGGGCCGCTTTATGTCAGAGTCGGGAGGCAGCAGGAGACACTCGCCTATAGGAACGGAAGGAGAGAAGAAGCATCAGAGTAAGTATATTTGGCTGTGTTCACTTTGGAAACAGTGTTGGTGATCAGTAATAATCCCTTATTTGAACCCGGGACTGTGTTATGTGGAACAGTGTCTGAGGTTACAACAGTGTCTTGTGGTTACAAGCTCTTTTTATGATCAAATTTATAAGACTATTAAAGCTACCTTCACAATGCATCTAAAAGTGACTCATTCTGATTTTTGCCTCATATCTGATTTATTTTGACTATTTACATTTATTTTACGTGAACCAAATCTGATAGGAGTTTTTACGGATATGTGCACTGTGGTCGCTGAAAGCCAGGAACGACAGGAGACAGACACCAATGTAAAATAAGAAGCAATTTCTTTATTCTGGGTGAATAAGCAGCAGCTGTCAGCTGAGTTAGCTATAGACAGCCACAGGGTTTCCCTCTTTTTATACCTAGCTTGTTTACTAAACAAAAGGAGGAAGTATGGCAGTTCATTTTGAGGTCTCACAGAGTTTGCAAGTAGCAGAAGATGACACATTAGATCATTATGCGCAAAAGTACACGATAGTCTTTATGGCTAGTTTTGCAAGACACTTACGGAGACCGCACTTTGCAAAACAAGTACTTCCCTATTCTTCTGCACCATCAGATTTACAACATTTCAACGGCTATGTGGTGTGATGATGCAGGTTTGCTACATGCTCCCCTCTGCGTTCCGGGAGCCCTTGAACCCGTCACCATCGGTAATGTCACCGATGAGCTTAGCAGTGAGGCAACAACAAAGCAAGGGGATGGTGCAAAAGTGTCAAGTGCTTTTATTTATAAACAGAACAAAACATTGTTCAAATTAAATCAAGTGTGGTGCTTCCCAAAAGTCAATAAATAAATAATCCAATAAAAGCAGAAGTGAAACATGGAGGTTAAAATATAACACAGGAAGCATTCTTTTAAAAACAACAAGAAGCCTGATGCCTTTTCACATGCGACTCCCCTGCTTTCTCTGTCTGGGCCACACAACAGAAGAGTCTCCATACCTGCAGCTGGCCTTCTCTCTGCTACTGACTGGTCGGTTGCCTTTCCGATCCTTGGCACCACTGAACAGCGACTTGGGATTCCCCTAATGACCAAGGCTCTCACGTTGGGGACACCACGTCCCAAGTCCCGACTCCCGCTGCCTTCCGCAGAGAGTCCTCTGCCTTTCGGTCACTCCCGCCCTCCAAAGTAACCTCTGCGAGAGTGACCACAACTACTACTTCCCCGGGTGTCGGCCAAACACCCAGGCTGCCTGCCCAGGTGCTGCAAGCTTGTTCTCCCTCACCGGCTCTCTTCTCACTGCTTCCTGCTTTCCTCTACAACCTCCATTCTCTTTTTTTTCCTTTCTTCCCCTTAACCGTCTCGGGCTTCTCTTTATAATGGACATGGCAGCTGTGGCAATCAACAGTTCCCGGGAACAACTACGATGTGGACAGTCCCTCACCTGTGCACTTAGGTGAGAAGTGGCCACACCGCAAATCGCCCCGAGAACCGCTTCAACCACACTGCCATGCCCCCTCTCTATGCAGATAGTACGGTGATTATTTATTTAAAAAGCGGCTCTTTACGTGAGCTGTGGACCCGCTACACCACATGTGGCAGCTACAATTTAAGAATCTTATTTCAGCTTATAGAAGGATTAATATTATACTGTCGGTTAATGCACAGCACATTCTTATTATAGCGTACATTTCGCACATAATGATCATCACACATAATAATTGCTTATACAATATCAAAAGCTACCTTAAAAGTTAGTTTAGTACATTTGTCTTACAAGAATACACTCTTACAGCTTAATGTCGGTATTAGGTTACATTTGTTCGATTGGCTTAATTCAAATTATTCCTTCTCAACACTATACTGGGTGCTGCACCACTTCACATAGTTTCAGTGCAGGATAACTTTGAATGTGTCAGCTTATGACTGCAAGAAGGAGAACCAGGAAACGAAAGAAAACATTGGAGCTCAGTTATTACTGATGGAGCTTGATGTATGGTAGAAACCTGTCGACACGAGAGGAGACACTGTTGAGAGTGCGATGTGAACAGTTTGGAAGCAAACAAATTGCTACGAAAGTTGATTAGATCATGTCTTCAAAATTTTGATGCGGATCACTCTACTTTAAATGATCAGACCTGTGTCACATCTGAGTGAAAAGATGTAGCGTGAATGTTTTCAAAAATCAGACACGATGTTGTATGCACTACAATGATTTTGGCTCCAGTGGTTTAACAACTTGGTTGATATTATAGAAAAATGTATTCTTAAAATTGTTAATCTCTACATATTAGAAATGTACTATGAGAAAAATAGACACTATATTTCACTAAGTATTAAGATGTAAGAGTTAGGATTGAAAAGGCTTATGCCTGTGTTTAGGAGACAACTAAAGGGCTTGAATACATGTGATTCCACGCCGGACCAGGGGGTGGCGAAGTGCACTAATTTTCCCTTTCGATCTTTTGCAGACCTTTCTAGGGAAATCCTGCCTGGCTCTGGGGCAGCCACTGACGTCACTTCCGGTAATGATGACATCACTTCCTCCACTGGCCTTTAAAAGCTGCTATCTTGTGTCAGGAGAATCAGTTCTGTTTTGGACTCTGTTATGTAAACATGTCTACTCTTTTGAATCGATTCTGCAGCCAGGAACAATTATACGGGTGGCTGCCCCAAACCTTCTCAACGTCTTATGGTCGTTTTTGTGACACTGCGTATTTTTTATTATTCTGTATGAGCTAGAAACTACCAATAATTTATAAGTCAAAGGTTAGATGTGAAGGAGAGCTGGAGAAAGATAGGCCCCTCGCTCAGAGAGGGAATGTGAACTCTTTGGCTGTAAATAAAGGTAGCAAGCGCTGAGCTAGTGGGAGTAAGGATAGGCCTTGTCAGACAGATATGATGGACAGAGATGGGTTTGACACCCCCTTAGCTAAGAAATATTAGAATTAATTAGAGGCAAGTTAGTGAAGTGAAATGATAGGAGTCAGATGAGGATGAATAATGGCTCGTGTGATAAGAATTGTAATAAATGTTAGAGATGCCTATGACTCAGGGCTCAAGTCATCTGAATGTGCGCCATACAATAAAGCCCGATTCTGCTGTCTGCCCTGAGTCTCCGAGTGCCTTCATTGGGGCTAAGTGTGCCCGTGTCAGCCTGCTTCAACAATACCAACAACACTGTGAATGAAAAAGAATAACAGTCTGATCTAACAAGAAAGGACAATGCTAATTGCACAATTTAAACAGAGCAAATCAGTACATGTTCAAATTGTATCACACTTTGGAACCATAATAATAAATGTATGACAAATTTGTTGAATTTTGTGGAATGCTGCGGTGTTTTATTGTTGTTTTACACAATAAAAAAAAATTCACACATGCATCAAGTACATGGAGCAGAATAGAGTCTGGAGAATTTTATTTTAAGAACATTTTCAATTATTTGTTATATTTAAATTAGGAATGACATTTGGAAAATGATCATAATTTAATATATTTTTTGTTCAGTCTTATTTGAACGCTGGTGCAATTGTTTGCTTTTCATTCAATTTTAGTATTAACTTTGGATACATTTGTACAAAATTGAAAAGCACCTATTATTGCCATTTTGTCTTGTGGGCCAGCAGAGTTACATTTCTTTATGTGGCCAACACTTTTATCCAAAGCGACTTACAACATTTTAAGATGCAATTGATTACATTTCTTTTGTTTTTCCAATTGGAGCACAGGCAGGTGAAGTGACTTGCTTAGGGTCACATGGTATCGGTGGTGGGATTTGAACCCATAATCTCATGATTTGAAGTCCAAAGACTTAATCACTACACCGCACTGCCTGAGCTATTCAAACAACACTGAATGTCGCCATTTTGCCAT
Organism: Polypterus senegalus; assembly: GCF_016835505.1. Taxonomy (NCBI): domain Eukaryota; kingdom Metazoa; phylum Chordata; class Cladistia; order Polypteriformes; family Polypteridae; genus Polypterus; species Polypterus senegalus. The sequence goes on from NC_053157.1 coordinate 222,223,493, forward strand.
GGAAGCCCTGGTAGCTGTTGTGAACCTCTGCCACACTAATTCACTTCTGTTGCATGAAGTCATGCCAGGTAAGTTAAATGATCTTTTGGGATCATAAAAAAGAACAAAAATGAAAGAAAAGAATCCCTTAATGCACCTAGCAATGAATGGAAGGTGAAAGGAGCTTCTAAAGTGTCACTTTGAAAACCAGAATGAATACATGTGTACTCAGCATTTATAAAACATAAAAAATAACCAAAGCAACTTTACTGCTATACTATCTGTAATGATTTAACTCTTGACTGAAACAATATTTTCAAAATTACTGCATATTGTTAACATCCATCCATCCATTGTCCATCCCGCTATATCCTAACTACAGGGTCACGGGGGTCTGCTGGAGCCAATCCCAGCCAACACAGGGCACAAGGCAAGAAATAAACCCCGGGCAGGGCGCCAGCCCACCGCAGGGCTATTGTTAACATGACTTTGCAAAATGCTATTGAAAAGGAGATAATTTACTTTTTTCATGGAACTAAAGTATGTAATTTCAATGTCACTGTTATTTTTAACATGACACATTTTACAAAATATTTAAAGCATAAATGTGATCTGCATATCTTTAGTGAAGTGAAAGCACAAAATGTAAAACTGCTCCAAAATAGTTTACTAATTCCTTGAATACACCTGAATGTTGTGTTATGAGCACATTTTCTAACTTGTCTTTTGCTATAAATGCCCATTTTCATTTGCCACCAGCTTCAAAGAGGGTAAAAGTGATGCTGCACAGTGATCCCGATGTGTGCCCTTTGTACGAGGCAATTGCCATATTCAACTTACCGACTTGGCATCATTCACAAAAATTAGAAAGCACACCAGGAGGATTGTATAGATGATGGAAGGCATTTGAAATTGCATTTCTTCTGTCTGTAAAAAAAAAAAAATACACAAACATTTTTAATACTGAATTCCGGCAATCAAACATCATCCACCCCATTAGCATTATTTAGGTTGGACCAGCTCTGCTTCCTCCAATATCAAATCATTTCTTAGTAACCTTTCCCATCAATTAATGTTTACACCCCGTGTCTGCGTGGGTTTCCTCCAGGGCGCTCCGGTTTCCTCCCACAATCCAAAGACATGCAGGTTAGGTGGATTGGCGATTCTAAATTGGCCCTAGTGTGTGCTTGGTGTGTGGTTGGTGTGTTTGTGTGTGTCCTGCGGTGGGTTGGCACCCTGCCCAGGATTGGTTCCTGCCTTGTGCCCTGTGTTGGCTGGGATTGGCTCCAGCAGACCCCCGTGACCCTGTATTCGGATTCAGCGGGTTAGAAAATGGATGGATGGATTCTCAAGAAAACTTGGACACTATAATTTTTGGGAAGGCCCCAGGGCTTGATGGGCCTCCTCCTTAGATGGCCTAAGGGATGGATAGGGTTGCTCTTCAATTAATTTTGTCATTTTGGAAACTAATTATGCCTCCATATCTTCAATATGATAAATGTCACTTCATCTAATCATAGGGTTGGCAGACGTCCCTTATATACGGGACATGTCCCATATTTGATCATTTTGTCCCCTATCCCGTACTTATTTATCCCGTATTTAGTTCATTTTCAAATTTCGTAATAAAACATATTTTTTACTACCTTTTTAAGGTACTTAACTTTTTTCTAACCGTCTGTATTAAATAATAATACTATTTCTTTGTTGTCTGTATTAAATAAATATTTTCAAATTATTTCACTTTCACAGAATTTTTTTTTAGTTTGTATTAAATAATTTTCAAATGATTTTACTTTTGTTTTCGTCATAACCCATTAAAATCCTTGCTTTGTGTTTTTAGATTATGTCTCTACTTTTATATAATAGATTGGTCTGGGTGTGTAGGGGGCATGTATAAATTTATATATATAGTAATATAGAGAGAGATTTTCCCATATTTCTAATTTTCTAATCTGGCAACCCTATCTAATCACTTAAACCCAAGAACAAACATGGCAGTCATTGATGATCTTTAAAGCATGGCAAGGAAATTCCTTTTTACTTTTTCATATACAAAGAATAAGTATTGTAATCATCCAAAAATTCAATGTCGAGATTTTGATTAATCTCGACATTTTAGACCTCCCTGACTTTCTTGTATACGAAGTATGGCAGTGTTACTCAACGTTTAAGTATTTGCGACCTGAGTTTTCATAACAGTTTTAATCGTGCCCCGCTAACATTTTTTTAAAATGTAGATGCATATTTTATTATACCTACTTAACTTTTATCGACATTTATCTAACTCTATATTTATTGTTCTAGTATCAGAATGTAGTTTAAGTTAATTTGTTTTGGTTTCAACAGATGTTTTTTTTTCATATTTTTGATTGTTTTCTTTTTTTCACATTTTCGCGTCCCCCTTTTTGTTACTTCGCGCCCCTCTAGGGGGGCCCGCCCCAAAGGTTTAGAGTATGGGGAAAGTACTGGAATCCCCCAAAAGCTCCACTTCAAGATTTTGATGAATCTCAATGTTTTAGACCTCCCTGAGTCAGAAAATACAATTTTTGGAATTATGTCTGTGAGTCTTTTTGTGTGTGTGTGTGTGTGTGTAAACACGATAACTTGAGTACACTTTCACTTAGTTTAACCAAATTGTGCATGCAAGTATTAGGTACAAAACATAGATTTCTATCGACTTTTGGGCTATTTCCGCTATTTCCACCAGAGGTGGTACTTTATCTTTTTTTCATGCAGCAGCAGAGTTGTAATCATCCAAAAATTCAATGACGAGATTTTGATGAATCTCAACATTTTAGACCTCCCTGACTTTCTCGTATACGAAGTTTGGGGAAAGTACTGGAACCCCACAAAAGATCCATTTCGAGATTTTGATGAATCTCAATGTTTTAGACCTCCCTGAGTAAGAAAATGCCATTTTTGGAATAATGTCTGTGTGTCTGTTTTGTGTGTGTGTGTGTGTGTAAACACGATAACTTGAGTACACTTTCACTTAGTTCAACCAAATTTTGTATGCAAGTATTAGGTACAAAACATAGATTTCTATCGACTTTTGGGCTATTCCGCTAACCGGAGGTGGTACTTTACCTTTTATTCATGCAGCAGCAGAGTCCAATTTATTCAACTTGACTTTTGTAATAATTGTTCAATATAAAGTATTATTAATCTGATGTGATTTGTTGTTGATGGTTCTTTAATGTACATAATATAAAAATATAATCATTTTCTTGTGGTTTACTCCTCAGATATCCATCCCCATATCTGAGTATATGAGAAAGTTGAGGGGAGACCACTCTCATTTTTTTTTAAATTTACAGTTTTCTGTTTATTTATGATCACAGATGCAAAACTATTAGCTAAAGTCATGGCTTGTCATTTACATAAAGTCATTAGATAATTTATTTATCCTGCTCAGTCTGGTTGGCCTGTAACAACATCCACAAACTTCTAAATATTATTGATTGTTTTATCTCTTACAAGTCCAGTTGCTCTCCTTTCCCTTTATGTTGAGCTTTCAACCACATGAATTGGCCTTACTTATAACAGGTCATGGGCAAAATTGGTTTTAGTTTTGTAAACTTGAATATGACTCTACATACATTCCCCACCACACTCTTTGAGACCAACAAACATCTCAAATCCTTTCTCATTAGTAGACGAGCCAGGCAGAACTGCCTTCTTCCCCCTGATTTTTAATTTATATCTTACACTGCTTGTAGTTGCCGTCCAAATCTCCCAGCTTTTAACTCCTAATCTAGTTTTCAGTTCCTGTTACGTAATTATTTTTACATGCAGATAATGTTCTTTGCTAGGGTAATTTTCCATATGATATCTACCAGGGTTGAAACTTATCTGGGACAGCTGAAATCTTAACTGGTTATAAAATTAATTAGATTAATTCTGTCATTTAGTTCTCAATGACTTTAAATGTTGAGCCTGTTCTGCATTCCCACTTTATTCCTGTGCCTGATTGTTGCAGATTTTTATCATTAGCACAATTATATCCTTTAAGAACTACCGCCACATTCTCTCTGATGTAAGACCCTCTATTAATAACTGGAGAACAGACCTTTTATACATGCAAGCCACTTTCCTGCAAAGACTAGTATGCTTGTAGAAAAAGAACTGAAAATCTCATACTGACCTTTAAGGATTTTGCACTTTGACATTCTTTGACATCCTTCTTCTGTGAAACACTCTGACCTGTCATTATTTACATGTCTTAAACAACTATTATCATACACTGATAATTTCTGTATTATCTATATTTATTATTTATTTATTATATTACATATTTATTGACTATAATTATGTCTCTAGATTGCGCAATAACATATATTGCATCAATGTTTATATTGCTTACTACACGTCAATGTTGCTGCTACTTCTTTGTCTTGTCTTTACAAAATGTCTTGTCTTGTTTGTGTTTTAATTTTTATTTTAAATTTAAATTTTAAATGTAACATTTTATTCTATTTTTAATTTAATTTAAATTTTTCATTTGCACTTCATGTTGTTACACTATGGACCCTGAGCTTCACAATTTCGTCTTTCTGTATACTTGTATAGAGTATGACAATAAATTTCGCGTTGACTGTGACTATGGTTCCACTCTCTACTCCCACTAAATATTGCGCTGATGTCAGTTTTAGTTTTCTGTAAAACGATAAAACAACTCATTTTAAGCACCCAACTTGACATAGTTCATGACAAACTGAGAGTTGGGATGTTGCTTCATGATTTAAACCCTGTGGCCTACTTGATCGTGGTTATATACTTTTTTCCCAATCAACTCGGTGGATGCTGATTGAATTTCTACTTTCTTCTGTGCTTTCTTTCCAGGGTGTTCTGTTCCTAAATATCTAAATCTCCATTTGTTCACTGCATCGTGTCTTGTGGTAAGCCATCAGAGTCTGGCATTGTGGAGCTGTTTAAAGATGGCATACTCACACACCCATTTTTCTAAATGCTGCGCTCAATACTGGCAGCCAGCCCTGTGGTTGCACCCAGGTATTAGGGTTCAGAATACTTCATGGTAATCAGGGGATGCCATTAATGCTTCCTCTGGGTCCGTGAAATATACAATAAATTAGCTATGGGGAATAGGATATGCATACTGTATATTAGGTAGATGAATCACATCATACTGTTATAATTCTAGGGTTTTTAACCAGAATAATTATTATGCATCAGTGTCTATTTTGTCATTTAAGCATACTATTTTAATTGTTACGTTCTGTCACTTTTACCTCACAGGTGCTGCCATTTTATGTTTTTTTTTTGTCGCTTTTGTGGGTAACAGGACCATTTCTGGTCATGTGACTAAAAGTCACATTATTTGTGATATAATTATTTTCCACCTTTACATTAGGATGACATCACTGTAATTCAAGCATTGAAGATTTAAGATTGTTAGGGAAAATTTTCTTAGCTATTGAAAAGAACACTTAGGGACTCGGGGTTCTGCCTGTTTCTTGACTAGGGGTTTTGGTTTGGTTTGGGCTTTGTTATTCACTTTAAGGAATGGCTCAGGTAGTGCGCCATCCCAGAAAGACACAAAGAGATGAAATCATAGATTTCTGATTTAACCGAACACAAACACAACCCCAGCTGACAGAACAGCTTTGTGAAAGCAAGCAGCATGCTTTGACGTGAGGTTGGGCCCTATTCCTAGTTCCCTGCTCTTACAGTATGTGCTGCTGCAACATTATATTCAAAACATCATAATCAAATCTCAGTCATAACAACATTCGCCTTGGTCTAACAATTCACTCTGTGGATGTCATCCTGGGTCCTTGGATGTGAGTCAGCGACCTTCGGGTTACTGAGATACTGCACACTCAGAGATTTCTTGTCAAGTTGAGTCGCTGAGAAATACTCCCTAACCATCTGACCAAACACCTTCATGACTGCAAGCAGCACGCTCTGAGGCCACTATGGGCACCATTCCCATTTCCTTGTTCCCACTCACTGCCAGACTGTTACATTTCATACCCCCACAAAGTGAACCCATGACACCATTTATCACAGTCTGATAATTTCCTCTGTGAATGTCACTATTAGTGCCGGACTTGGGACATGAAGCAGTGTCCTTTGGGATCAGGGAGACACTCTGAGATCTATCTAATAAAGCTGAGCAAGTGAGAAACTCCTAACCAATCCCACCATAACCTAGCTGACAAAACAACTTCATGTAAGGCCAGAATGTTATACTCATCCACTGCCCCCTACCAAAACATAAATCTGGGTGAAGCCATCATTTGTTTCAGCCTGATAATTAGATTTATGGTTGTCACACTGGACCTTGGGAAGTGAACTAGCAACATACAAGTTATAGAGCAATAAACTCAAGTAGTTTCTGATCAAGCTGAGCAAGAGAACAATTGAGCCCTCTGCCCTTCCCAACAGACAGAACACCTTCATGAGAGCAAGCAGCTGACTCTGATATGAGGCTGGGCACTGTTCCCAGCTCCCCACTCCTACACACTACAAGACAGCTACATCTTGGCCACATAAAATACATGGATATAGAATCCGTAAAGTAATGTTAAACCAGCTCCTATTTAAACCTATTTCTGATCAGCATCACACATTACAGCCACATTTTAAGGAAATAGTGCCATGTAGATGCTGTGAGAGGTCTGCGGTAGGAGTGACGGATGCATTCAAGGTGGAGGTGGGATTACATCAGGGATCGGCTCTGAGTTCTTTGTTATTTGCAATGGTGACGGACAGGCTGACAGACGAGATTAGACAGAACTCCCCATGGACTATGATGTTTGCTGATGACATTGTGATCTGTAGTGATAGTAGGGAGCAGGTTGAGGAGACCCTGGAGAGGTGGAGATATGTTCTAGAGGGGAGAGGAATTAAGGTCAGTAGGAACAAGACAAGTCTGCCGGAAGAAGAACAATGGCGGTGCTACACAGTCGCCTGAATACATGTGTGTGAATGAGAGGGAGGTCAGTGGAATGGTGAGGTTGTAGGGAGTAGAGTTGGCGAAGGTGGATGAGTTTAAATACTTGGGGTCGATAGTACAGAGTAATGGGGATTGTGGAATACAGGTGCAATAGAGAGTGCAGGCAGGGTGAATTCGATTCTGCGGCGTTAACCAAGAAGTCTCGTCTCGCTCATTCAGCATCAACGTGTTTCGCTGTGTAAAGAGTTAACTTTTGTGCATAATCAAGCCCTTCGTTATGGCTCCAAAATGATCTGCTCCTGCTACTACTTCAGGGGCCGTGCCCAAGTGCCAACGGAAGATGCTAACGATTGCCGAAAAGGTAAAAGTTTTGGATATGTTGAAGGAAGGGAAAAGCTACACCACTGCAGGACGCCATTACGGCATCAATGAGGCTACGATTCTTTTTATTTTAAAAGGAGGAAAAGAATATAAGATCTAAGACCGCAGTGTCCTTTTAACCAGGGCGCAAAACGAGTTGTAAGTGGATGTAATAAGGCAGTAGTCCGGATGGAATCTGCTTTAGGGATTTGTATTGAAGTCTGCCGGAAGAAGAACAATGGCGGTGCTACACAGTCGCCTGAATACATGTGTGTGAATGAGAGGGAGGTCAGTGGAATGGTGAGGCTGTAGGGAGTAGAGTTGGGGAAGGTGGATGAGTTTAAATGCTTGGGGTCGACAGTACAGAGTAATGGGGATTGTGAAAGAGAGGTGAAGAAGAGAGTGCAGGCAGGGTGAAGTGGGTGGAGAAGAGTGTCAGGAGTGATGTGTGACCGACGGGTATCAGCAAGAGTCAAAGGGAAGGTCTACAGGACGGTAGTCAGACCAGCAATGTTAAACGGGTTGGAGACGGTGGCACTGACCAGGAAGCTGGAGGCAGAGCTGGAGGTGGCAGAGTTAAGGATGCTAAGATTTGTATTGGGTGTGACAAGGATGGATAGGATTAGAAATGAGGACTTCAGAGGGTCGGCTCAGGTTGGACGGTTGGGAGACAAAGTCAGATAGGCGAGATTGCGTTGGTTTGGACATGTGCAGAGGAAACAACCATTGTAGTATCGCACACACAGCATCTACATGGCTTTCTTCTTCTTTCAGCTGCTCCAGTTGGGGGTGGCCACAGGAAATCATCTTGTTCCATACCTTCCTGTCCTCTGCATCTTGCTCTGTTACACCCACTACCTGCATGTCTTCTCTTACCATATCCACAAATCTCCTCTTCTTCATCTTCCAGCTGCTCCCGTTAGGGGTTACCACAGCGGATCATCTTCTTCCATATCTTTCTGTCCTCTACATCTTGTTCTGTTACTCCCATCACCAGCACATCCTCTCTCACTACATCCATAAACCTTCTCTTAGGCCTTCCTCTTTTCCTCTTTGCGTGGCAGCTCTATCCTTAGCATCCTTTTCCCCAACATACCCAACGCAAAGTAATAAAAAAATTGGTGTCATTAAAAATATTTTCATCTGATTTGTAACTTTCTTACCCATGTCCAGAAGCATGGAGGAATATATTCTTGCCTTTGACACTACAGAGCATGAGATATTGCTGTTACGGCTTGAACATCTTGTTGGGCTTAAAGGGGCTGCTCTTAACTGGTTCAGGTCATATCTAACTGTAGACACTTTTCAGTGACTTTAAATTCCTCTTTTTCGTCTACTGCTCCTCTTAAATGTGGTGTTCCTCAGGGATCCATTTTGAGTCCTATTTTACTCTCTATATACCTTCACCCAATTGGAGCTATTTTTAGGAAATTTAGCATTTCGTTTCACTGCTATGCTGATGATACACAGGTTTATATTCCTGTCTGCAACTCTGCAATAAATCAACTGCCTAACTATCTTTTTGAAATAAGATCCCGGATGGCTAATAATATTCTTGATCTGAATCAAAATAAAATGGAGGTGTTTATAGTGGGTCCATCAGCTAAAGCCCAAATTGGTCTTGGACTTCTCAGCTCTTTCTCTGTCTTTTGCAAACCTCAAGTCCGCAATCTTGGTGTTATCTTTGACAGTAACCTCTCTTTTGAGAAACAGATTACAGTAATCCCTCGCTATATCGTGCGACTTTCGCGGCTTCACTCTATCGCAGATTTTATATGTAAGCATATCTAAATATATAACGCGGATTTTTCACTGCTTCGCGGGTTCTGCGGACAATAAGTCTTTTTACTTCTTGTACATGCTTCCTCAGTTGGTTTGGCCCAGTTGATTTCATACAAAGGGCACTATTGGCGGATGGCTGAGAAGCTAACCAATCAGAGCATGCAGTTAAGTTCCTGTGTGCTGACTGGCTCAGTGACGAATTCGATTCCGCGGCGTTAACCAGGAAGTCTTGTCTCGCTCATTCAGCATCAACGTGTTTCGCTGTGTAAAGAGTTAATTTTTGTGCATAATCAAGCCCTTCGTTATGGCTTCAAAATGATCTGCTCCTGCTACTGCTTCAGGGGCTGTGCCGAAGCGCCAACGGAAGATGCTAACGATTGCCGAAAAGGTAAAAGTTTTGGATATGTTGAAGGAAGGGAAAAGCTACACCACTGTAGGACACCAATACGGCATCAATGAGGCTACGACTCTTTTTATTTAAAAAGGAGGAAACGAATATAAGATCTACGGCCGCAGTGTCCTTTTAACAGGGCGCAAAACGAGTTGTAAGTGGACGTAATAAGGCAGTAGTCCGGATGGAATCTACTTTAGGGATTTGGATTGAAAACTGCTGGAAGAAGAACAATGGCGGTGCTACACAGTCGTCTGAAGAGGCTCCTTTAGAAGGGCTGTAACTCTCTCCTTTGTTGTGCAGCAAAACTAAACTCATCGTTATTGGACAAGCCTTAATGTCATTGTTGGTGAGTAACTATAATTAATTTTCTACTTACAGTACTTACTACATGTACGTATGTTTAGTGTCACTGTACACACATTTACTGTATACAATTTTTCTTGCATTGTACGTATTTATTGCTGGTGGCCTGTCTATTGTAATGGCTGTAACATATGTGATATCGGAGACACTCGATTTCTTTAAAATAATATTTAGGTTTTACTGTATATAAACAGTGTGTTTACATACATAATTTCAATGAATCTTACCTAATATCTAAGAGAATACAAAGGGTTTATGCTGTATAACTGTGTGGGGAATATTTACAAACAGTGTGGGAGAGTTTATAAGGGCTTAAAATATATAAAAATAACCATACAAAAATGGTTTCTACTTCGCGGATTTTCACCTATCGCGGGGTCTGGAACGCAACCCCCGCGATCAAGGAGGGATTACTGTAATTCTGTAGTCAAGAGTTGCTTTTTCCAGCTTCGTCTATTAGGTAAGATCAAGCCTTTTTTATCTTCTAGCGATCTTGAGAAAGCTACTCATGCTTTTATCTTTTCTCGCCTTGATTACTGTAACTCGCTGTATTCTGGGATTAGCAAATCCCTGATAAACAGGTTACAGTTGGTCCAGAATGCTACCGCTCGCTTTCTGGTTGAGGCAAGAACGTCTGATTCTGTTTCTCCAATATTGGCTTCTTTACGCTGGCTGCCTGTCAGTTTTTGAATTAATTTTAAAATCTTGTTGCTAGTTTTTAAATCTTTACATGGGCTTGCTCCTGCCTATTTATCTGAATTGTGTGTTGTACACCAGCCATCCAGAGTGCTTAGATCTTCTGGTCAGTTGTCTCTTGATGTCCCTCTTACCAAGTGTAAAACTAAGGGGGACAGACAAGCTTTTACAGCTGCTGCCCCTCGCCTGTGGATCTCTCTACCTCATCACATAAAGGAGTCGTCTACAATTAAACTGTTCAAAACGAGATTAAAGACTAATTTCTAGTCACTTGCATTCAGTGACCTTCAGTAATACTGATGGTTTCCTTATTGTGATTATATAACATTACTTCTATTTATTATGTATTTTATTTATGTTCATTTATTTTATTTCTATTTATGTTAATTGTATGTTTTTCTTCTTTTATTGTAAAGCACTTTGGTCACAGCTATATAAATAAATTGACATTGACATATTCTTGTGCAGAATGTGAAAATGGGCCAGTGGATAGAGACTGCACATCTGCACACACATCTCTGCCTCTAAAATATATTGACCTGGGTCAATACATTTACTTTATTACTTTATTTACTTTACATTTTATTATTTCATTAAAATACCTTGGTGAATGGCTGCCAATAAGCCTCCAGATGGTTGTGAGGTCGGGGCAAGTATGGTGCTACCTCTCTTGTGAAGTGAGCGGTGCAAAGTAGTTTGTGGTGGAAAAGCCTGGGTGTGCATGGTACCTGCATGCACTTCTTCACTACTGAAATCCAATGGCCTGGGTAAATGGCAAGTCTCCAGGAGGATGTGGAGTTGGAGAAAGGGAGTGTAGATGTCAGTACCTGTCACCCAAAATGAGCGGGGCAAGCCAGAAGGAAGGCAGTGCATGACAGTGGGGAGCTGCAATGCAGGCAACAGCAAAACTAGAGAGCGGCTGAGGAAGGAAATGTCTGTTTTGGCTGAGGAATAACCTCGAGGGAACAATATTTCTTGCTTCTTACTCCAAACAACTTTTTTAAAACTTTTAAAGCAATTGTGAAATGAATTTTAGGGCCAAACTGTATGCAAACCAAACTCTGCTGTTTTGTTCATCATTACTCTTTTCTCTGACTGTTATCTTTCTGTAATTTTACCACAAACCTTCTTCTTCACAATTTCTGCGACCTTGAATCATTTGAGCAACGGGGCATCCAGCAGATTAAGTAAAAACGGCATTTGTTTCAGCTCAGCTCACTTGTTGCTGTCCCACTCTTTGGTGGTGGTCTTTATTATTCTAATCTTATCTCCTGGGTTAGGTGGAATTGCGGTGGGTTGCTTTACCTTTACAGTTCAGCTCCTTCCTATATTTCCTGTCATTGCTCTCTGTTAAGTTTAATAAATAACTGATCAAAAAAAAATTCAACCTGCTTTGGTTCCCGAGCTCACGCCTGTCTGTCTGTCTGCCTGCACGTCTGTTCACTTGCCTTATTTACAATAATTCCTATGTCTGACACTTGATAGTACACATTCATAGAAGAAAACATTTTAAGAAAAGCCATTCATGATGTTGATGCCATTTATTTTTAGCAAATCCACCCTACAGCACAAATAGCCAAACACAAAGCACTCAACTTAAATATAATAAATCAGACATACTTACAGACAATGAGAGAGAAGGACAGGAAAGACGTGGAGAACTAACAGTGCAGAGGGAAGCCCGTAGGTTTGAAATGCAACTGTTCAGAAGTCCAGGGAGTGTTTAAGTTTGACTTGTCACCCCCAAAACTTCCACCCACCCAAATCTGCTGCTAAATGTTTAGTGGGGGTTTTGTCATTACAGTCCAGATGTTCAAGGAAGGCTCACCAGCTATTGTTTTTTGACCTCTTCTGCAGAACGCAAAACTACAATGAAAATCCCATGTTATGTCAGTTAAAACGAAAATCTGGAGAAAGACACACAATGCATGCATTTAAAGTTTCTCTTTATGTAGACGTTACAGTTGCTATTTTTTTTTTTTATCATGGGACCCTCAAACACTCGCTGATTGACAGGAAATCAAAGGCATGTTTGTTCCCACTTTATTAACTGTTTTGGAGTTCCTTGTATAATGGTGAACAAACTTTTTTTCTGCCTTAAATGTCCTTTACGGATAGTGTTGCAATTTTGGATTCAATTCTTTACAAAAAAAGAAGAAGTTCCAAGTAAGCTTCAACATGTGGCTGTAAGTGCTACACCAATTATAAGCCTGTGCACTGCAGAATTACATTTGATTTTCAGCATACAAATAAAATTCAAACTTAACCTACTCAGAAACATTTACAATTCTGCTCAGTCTCGTCTGGTTGCTCCGATATCCATTTAAAAGTTGTCAGGGCCCCTACTTCAGCCTCATAACTCTTTTTTTATTTCTGGATTCCCATGACCCTTTCAACTTCCGACATTCCAACTCACTTTCCATTAATGTAAATCGGAGTCCCCAAACATGAGATTTACTACTTACCCCCTGATAGGGGGTGGAATCAGCTTTATCAGTGCCTTTCAGAGTGCCTGCATTAGGTCCTCACAGAGCATTTACTATTAAAAACCATTGCAGAGCCTGCTGAAGGGTGGTGAGGAGACTGTAGCATGGCACTCACTTCCATTAAGCCAGCTTTGAGCCTCAAATTAATCACACCTCTGGAATTTGGGAGGAAACACCAGCACACTTAGAGAAGATGTGAACAGAACCCCGCAGAATATTAAGACAGACCTGCAGAGCGTACTCTAAATATCATGAGTGCGGCAGTGGAATATCTATATTTTTTATATTATATCTATTTTTATTTAATATTTATTTTTACCGGGTGGCACATTGGCACAGTGGTAGCGCTGCTGCCTCGCAGTTAGGAGACCTATGTTCATTTCCCGGGTCCTCCCTGCGTGGAGTCTGCATGTTCTCCCCGCGTTTGTGGGTTTCCTCCCACAGTCCAAAGACATGCAGGTTAGGTGCATTGGCGATCATAAATTGTCCTTGGTGTGTGGGTGTGTGTGCCCTGCGGTGGGCTGGCACCCTGCCCGAGGTTTGTTCCTGCCTTGTGCCCTGTATTGGCTCCAGCAGACCCCCGTGACCCTGTGTTAGGATACAGCGGGTTGGACAATGACTGACTGACTGATTTATATTTACCTACGCTTATAAAACGTATTCACTTCACTGGAAGCTTTCACATCTTATTATTCAACATTGAATCAAAGTGGATTCAATTTGAGCTTTCAATGCTGATTATCATTGTCAAAGTGACAACAGATCTGTGATTAATATGCTGTTTAAGAATATAAGAAGGGAGCAAATACTTTTTATGCTGCAATTATAAGTGTTGCGATATAACCTAACATTTTCATTATGTTTCATTTATTCTGTCCATTTCTGGGAAAATGTTATGCCATCATAAACTTTTAAATGGCTGTCATCAGTTGCTTCTCCACCTTCTTTTTATAATTACAGTGATCCCTCGCTATATCGCGCTTCAACCTTCGCGACTTCACTCCATCGCGGATTTTAAATGTAAGCATATCTAAATATATATCACGGATTTTTCGCTGGTTCGCGGATTTCTGCGGACAATGGGTCTTTTTATTTATGGTACATGCTTCCTCAGTTTGTTTGCCCAGTTCATTTCATACAAGGGACGCTATTGGTGGATGGCTTAGAAGCTACTCAATCAGAGCACGTATTACATATTAAATAAAACTCCTCAATGATATACGATATGCTTCCCGCGCTGTGCCTCGCACACTTAAAAGCTTAAAAGCTCTAACAGCACGTATTGATTTTTGATTGTTTGCTTATCTCTGTCTCTCTCACTCTCTCTGACATTTTCTGCTCCTGACAGAGGGGGTGTGAAGATACGGACTTTATACTGAGTCCGAGTGACTTTAAATTGTAAATATTTGTAAATAAATACGTGTGCTGGTGATGAACAACATGTCCGCCTGTCTGTGTCCGGGTCGGCTCCACACTATATATATATATATATATAGCACATTTTAATAATAACGTAACATGATTGACAATGTAATTGTTTTGTCATTGTCATGAGTGTTGCTGGCATATATATATATATATATATCTGTCGGAATATATAAAGTGAAAACTTGAATATATAAAGTCAGCGTCGGTATACATAAAGTCAAAACTTTTTTCTGAATATATAAAGTCAGTGCTGGAATATATAAAGTGAAAACTTGAATATATAACTTGAAAACTTGAGCGCTGACTTTATATATTCCGACGCTGACTTTATATATTCAGAAATATTCCAACGCCGTCTTTATATACTCAGGTTTTGACTTTATATATTTGGGAATGACTTTATATATTCAAGTTTTGACTTTATATATTCACGAATGACTTTATATATACAAGTTTTGACTTTATATAGTTAAATGTAGTCATCATTGCATAGCTTTTTCTTTACTATAGAAATTTAAAGACTAAATTCAACTTCCATTCCTAACAAAAATATTTCTGGCGACTAAATAGAACCTACTTATATCCAAATTCGAGCTATTGAGCTGTCGCCTGCCTGCCTGAATAAGTCACCGTCGCTTCGCTCTTACTTTTTTACCGTTCATTCAATCATGGCTAGTGGCCGAAAAATTATAAAATGGAAGGAGGATTACACTGAGTATGGCTTTACCAAAACAATTATTGATGGCGAATCGATTATTCATAAAGCTTCAATTGGTGATCTGTTTTTCTGTGTTAACCTCATATTTTTTCATACTTCTTCTCAAACCAAGGGTGTGCGAAGGTAAAATGAATCGGGAAGCGCTGATCAATGTAATCGGTGTACCATGAAATCATGCATTGACAGAAGTTCCCCTTTGCTTGTATTGCAAAGTGTGATTAAATGCGTGATTTTTTAACACGTTATGGAGCACATGCATCAAAGCTTCTCAGCTGTGCTTGTGCTAAGAAAAGGAAACATTTTAAAAATAACATAGCACGATTGTCAATGTAATCTTTTGTAAGTAGTGCCTGGAGGATTCAGTTTGGAGAAACTCTAGAGACAGCGTGTGTATTAACTTGTGGATTTTTCTGTGAGTATTTGGTGGCAGCGTCACAAAGTTGCTTCCGTAACACTCCGTGTGTTAGCCTCGGAGCTCAGCTCAGAGCGAAATGAGGTGAATGGGAGGGGAGATGATGACGTGACTCCCCCACCCACCTTAACTGTCAATCCTCCACAAACACAGTCTCTCGGAATTTGCATAAGCACACCCCTTCACCTGCAATTTTAACTTAGTTACAAAGTGATCAAATCTCGTTTATATCCTGCGTCCTCTCATTAAACTTGTATCCCGCATTACCCGTGGGTATGACAAACGCCAGCGGCAGCCTGTCTATGAACTTAATTTAAACTTTAGGTTAACACCGTGCTTTGTTTCCGAAGTAGCAGTACTCATGAATATGGTTGTATATGTCACTTGCTCGCTTCTTATTGTTTCGCTGCCTTCTTAATTATATAATGCATGTTTTCTTCAGCGCTTTTTGGAGCTCTTCCTTGTTTTCTACGTACTGCGTTGACAGTCAGTTCACGTGATTACGTGGGAGGCGTGATGATGTCACACGAAACTCCGCCCCACGGATTTCGAGCTCAACTCCATTACAGTAAATGGAGAAAAATAGCTTCCAGTTATGACCATTACGCATAGAATTTCGAAATGAAACCTGCCCAACTTTTGTAAGTAAGCTGTAAGGAATGAGCCTGCCAAATTTCAGCCTTCTACCTACACGGGAAGTTGGAGAATTAGTGATGAGTCAGTCAGTCAGTCAGTCAGTCAGTGAGGGCTTTGCCTTTTATTAGTAAAGATATATATATATATATATATATATATATATATATATATATATATATATATATATATTAGAGGACTCTGCAGCTTGCGATAAATCACGCTGTGCTTTTGGATAAACATGATAAAAACTCTCTCGATTCTGTATTCCATCACTTCTCTGTGATCATAAATATAAACCTGACCGAATTTGAATCTTTGAAATTAAATTCGTAGTAGCTCTGTCATATCACCTATGTCCATATATTGGATCTCTTTTCATTGTTCTGTTATTTCACCGAGGAATAATTTCTGTTTTATAGCACTAATGCAATCCTTACTATCAGTTTTTTGAGATTTTCGAATTTTAGTACTTCCATTATCTCTAACCTGCTCTGCATGTGTATCACACAAACGTTTTGAAACCTCTTAATGACATTCTACTTTGTCTTCTACTCTTTGTCTTTTATTTCCATCCCCGTTTGGACCTGTTAGGTTTTCAATTCATCTCTTGGCACAAAGCATTGTCTCACGGGACTTTAAATTATCTCTCTGAAAATGTCTTGCCTTGTCTCTCTGAAAAAGTCTTGTCTCATCCTAAGATTTTTTTATATAATAGAGAGATTTATAAAAATGTTTTGTAGATGCCCCAGAGGTTGACTGGGCATCCCAGGACAGAGGATAAATTCCTTATCCAGCCAGGATGCCATAATGGAATGATGAAATAAGTGGAGGCAATACCTGGCTGGAACACCTTATGATACCCATCGTAATTGGGATGCACAAAGACATCAGAACAGCAGGAGAGCAATTCATCCCTGTCCATTCTTGGTGGCAGTCTCCCTCAGGTAGGGTCCCAATCTGGATACCGGCAGGGCTGCATGGGAGTTGGGGTATGGAAATGCAGCCCTGTAGGGTTTCCTTGGGGATGGTAGGGTGCGCTGTCAGTGAAGACTCTCCCTGGCTTTCTTCTACAGTATGTAGCAAGAAGGAGAATGGGTTCAAGTCCCAGGTGCTCCCGGCATGGAGTTTGCAAGTTCTCCACATGTTCCATTGGGCTCTTCCCTCAGTTCAAATACATAAAGGTTAGGTTACTGTTGGGGATGTTAAATTGACCCTCCAGTGTATGTGTGTTTCTGTTAAAAAAAATCTCAACAGGAATCTGAACAGACAAAAGCTCGCCTGAAACGTGATGGAGGACGAAGAGGAGGAAACACCAGTGCTATTGATGAGACAAGGAAAAGGAAGAGGAACGTAAGCAAGGTGACAAAGTATTGTATATTGTGGAGTCAGGCCCCTAGGGGGCTTAGAGTTTGTTCTTTTTATTTCCCCTGCACCTTCTGGAAATTGCTTTTCCATCCATAAACCTTGCACATGTTCTCCACATGTTCCCTCCTGCTGCTTTTCCCACAATGTTTGATGGATGGATGATGGTAAAGTGACCCAACAGTGTGTGTGTGTGTCTGGGTGACATAAGAATAAGAATGTTTTCAAAAATAATGATGTGAACAGATTGTATTAATCAATAAACTTGCTATAAAGTGTAGTAAACAAACAAATAAACTAAAAAGAAAATCATAAATGAATTCCTGGCATGAGTACCCTTTGCCTCCCCTTAGCTTCACTCTCATGCAGTTTTGTCAGTTCCACTGCACTTTGGCTTTCTTGCTTGTAATCCCAGACTGGCCTGATGGTGTGGTTTAGAGCTCTGTTGTCGGCCATACGTCTGGTGATGATTTGGCTCATGTGTTTGAGCTCATTGTCGTGCTGCAGAATGAAGTTGGAATCGATTAGATGTCTCCCTGGCGGTAATGCATGACGGATAATAATCTGCCTGTACTTTCCGGCAGTGATGGGGTCATCAATTTGGATCAAATCTCCAATACTTTTTGGAGAAATACAACCTCAAACCTCCATTGTGTTTCATTTTTACAATTCATCCTTATTGTTTTCCAGTCCTTCGGTGAACCAAACATTTCACATTTGCACTCGTCAGTCCAGAGGACTTGCTGTCATTTTCCTCCACCTCGGCCCTTGTGTTTTTGCCATAAGTGAGTCATTTGACTATATTTCCACTTTCTGAGGAATGGCTTTTTGGTGTTTCTTTTATAAAGAACCTCCACATGATGTCATTGATCATTAGCACCTTCATTGAACACTGGGCTGTATGACTAAAAACATTATAGTGTTCAATTACAAGGATGGTTACTTTCTTTAAGTGCATTCAAATATCTTGTTGCATCGCCTCACTATTTGCAAAAGGAATGTCTGGAACTCGAAAATAGTTTTTTTCTCTATTGACACACTAATCCAGAAGACATAAAATAACCATCTCAGACCACTTTGAATTATCTAAAGTGCTTACGACTTTTGCACTATGCCCTTAAAGACATCAGGGTCCTGAGGTTTCTTTCTCCTGTATATCAGTCAGTCTGGACCACCAGTGGAAGCCAAAGGAGTTTTCCAGAAGTTGGACGTCCCTTTCCAGATGGGATATTAATGTTGACCAGAGGAGGTCAAAAGACCATCTGGTAGTCCCCCCCAGCTCACTCAGGAGGAACAGGAGGATGGAGACATGGCCTGGCGAAATATATACATGCTTAGCTCCTTAAAAATAAAGATGCATGCCTGCCACAGGATTTTAAAAATGGCCCTGAACTATTAGTTGGACAAATGGCCATAATGTCAGAATTGATCTTGTGCTGCCCTTTTAAAAAGAACCTCCTACCCTCAGCTGACATGCTTGGAGTCAGGACTGACTTACAATGTGATGGAGGAAGAGGAGGAGGAAACTCTGATGCTATCTGTGAGAGCTGGAAAAGGAAGAGGATGGTAAACAGGTGACAAAGTATTGTATATTATAGAGTCAGGCCCCTAGGGGCTTAGTGTTTGCTCTTTTTCTTTTCCCAGCATAAACCCCCAAAATGCTTTCCTTCAGTAAACCCCCTGTTACTGAACTGTGGTGTCTCTGGGTCTTTCTGTGTTTAGGACTGGCTCAAGAGCAACCCCTAGTGGTCACTATAACTTAAGAGGTAAGGTAAGTAACAGACTCTTTATAATATATACTGTGTGAAGGATGCTTGATATATATATATTTAAAACTGAACTAATGTACATTTATATGTCATGAACATACCAGTAATGCCCAGCCCACAGGGACTCCATTAAAGCTGAACAAAAAAGTAAAATGAAAAAGGTTAAATCTTCCTCTGCTAACCACATACACAAAAGTCTTGACACAATTTCTGCATGTAGGTAAATCTTAGACCAGACAGAAGTAAGGATGATTAGTCTACACATTTTAGCCATTTTTATAAAATTCCATAAGACATGGAATTAGCATCTGTATGCAGCTTATCTGATTCTTCAGATTTTAAACATTTTTTTAATGAGGGGCTTTTTTAACATCTTCCATCATTACTTCATTTTCTTTTTTATTTGTAGAAAACTTAAATTCAGTTTTGAGAAATGTAGATAGATAGATAAATATCTGTAAGGCACTATATGATAGATAGATAGATAGATAGATAGATAGATAGATAGATAGATAGATAGATAGATAGATAGATAGATAGATAGATAGATAGATAGATAGATAGATAGATAGATAAAACTTTATATGATGACCACTTGGCTGAAGGGCCAATTGTATGTATTGTAAGAGCTTGGGGTCGCTGTCGCAGCTTTAAACCCAACAGACAGATGGACTCGACACAGGTTAAAAGCAACAAGAAGGTCTTTTAATATTTTTCTTCCTGCAATAGTGCCCTCAAGCACCTCCACCACAATAAACAGGCAAGAAAACACCAATAACACTAGTAACAAACACAAGTCACACCTCCCAGCAAGTTCTGTCCTACTCCTCCCAACTCTGGCTCACATGCTGGGTTCACAGCAGTCCTTTATATAATTATTGGCCCGGAATTGCTTCTGTCCTTCCATCCATGTGACTTGCTAGCACTTCCAGGTCAGATGGAGAATTGGCTTTTTCTTCAGCCCGGAAGTACTTCGGGGCTTCCGTCCCCATGACTTTGGAGTACTTCTGGGCTTTGCAAACAATAAAAACTCCCAGGTTCCCCTGCAGCATCTCCTGTTGGCACCCACGGTACCCAGCAAGGCTGTGAAGCTGAACTCCAGATCCCATGGTACCCTGCAGGAATCTGGGGCACCGCTCTGCTACAGGGAAGTCGCCATCTAGCTTGTTGGGGGAGGCAATGTCCCAAAGTAGCTGCCTTACCCCATCCTTCCAGTCTTTGGGTGTCCTGGCTGCGTTGTGCTGGTGGCCATCCATCACAGTATGTATGTTGTTATTATTCTGCATTTGGCTGACACCTTCATCCAAAACCTCTTACAAGATCAGGATGCTTTACAACTCTTTACCATTAGTTGCTTGACATTTACAGCTCTAGCAGGCTACGTGGCTGGTGCAGGGTCCATTGCCCAAGCTGCTACCATCATTATATCATTATATATTACTTCAAGAGATAAGGCCAAAATCACAGATAAACACTCTGACCAAGCACAAAAAACTATGAATATTTAATTGAATTTATTAAAGTAAATAATGGAATTCCAAAAGAACTCAAAACACAATCAAAAATCTTAAAAATCCCAAAAGATCAAAAATCAGAAATTAAATACAGAAAATAATCCATTAGAAAACCAAAATATAATGAAAGAAGAAAAATTAAATACAATTCTACAAAAGTGAAAAGCAAGTCTGCTAAATCAGAAGTCAAAAAATAAGAGATAATTTCAAAGTCTTGAGGCCAAATAGAAATCGTCCAAAAGACCAACAAACTTACAAAAAGACAAAGAACACTTGATTAAAAAAAGGAACAATTTTAACAATCATATGGTCAAATAACAATATAAATAAGATAAACAAATATATCTCTCAGGCCAGAAATGAACTAATAACATGTCCTCAATGAAGCTTGTGGAGATATTTTTTCATGTGTGCTCCAGTGTTTTAAGTTAAGTTGGGCACACACTGTTCAATATTTTAAAAATTATCACTCTACAAACTCCGCCAGGGACGGTCCAAAGCCCGGCTGCAAAAGGAGGATGGTGATCACCCTACTGAGATGACCAGAACTGGGAAATTGGGAAAGCAGGCAAGAAACCATATGGAAAATGGATCAAATTGAGTACTGGAGACCCAGGTTGCTGGTGAGAAGTAGTCTACTGGCAGAAGAAAGTAATTTGTCAAACTGAAAATGGAAAATAACATGACCTCATGGAACATTCAAAGCACACATCATGTTTGCCACAAGGAAACCACCATGTGAGAATTATCCAAATGTCAAATATTGATCACAGCATTAACTGAACTGCGAGTTGCCGGATCTGGAACGGTGACCATTCAACCACCAGCTATTAATGAAATGATGATTCTCTTCTACTCTGGCAGTGAGAAATAAAAAAACTGGTGTGGGATTTATGTCAGACACTCGGGCTGCTTGTTCCGACCGATATCAGATCACCTGGCAGTCCTCACCACTGGCATCACCATCTCAGACCCAGCCAAGGGTGACTTCTACAACCAGCTTCAATATATGCTGGACTCAATCCCACATTTTGGCTGGAGATTCCAACACCCACATTTGCAGGGAAAGGTCTGGCAATGATGGACAGGTTTGGCCATGTGGAGATCAATGACAATGGCCTACACCTCCTGTCATTCACTGCATCCAGCAATTTGATAGTTGGGAACAGCCACTTTCAACTTCTCCAAAAACAGCAAATCACATAGCGAGATTCATCAGGCAATGCCTCAGTATATCCTACTTCTGTTTATCACACAAGGAAGACTGTGCCAAGATGGGACCCAACTGTGGAACCGATCACTACCTCATCTGTGCCAAAGTGCAACTCAGATTACAATGTATGAAGTGGAAGCCACGGATGCCATTTCTGCCAGCCAGGTTGGATTGAAAGCAGCTGATGTTCACTATTCACAAAAAGTAGTTCCAGATCGCCTTATCCAATTGTTTTTCATCTTTGGCTGTGTTGGAGGAGGTAGATGAAGAAGAAAAGTGGATTTCCGACACCACCCTGGAATATACGAACCAATGTGCCCACCTGCCCATTTTCAAATGCCACCATGGATATCAGACAAATGCATGAATCTGGTGGACAAACAAAACCTGACAAAATTAGTCAACCATGAACATTACCGGCAGCTCAATTAAGAAGTCCGACTGAAGATGAATGCAGAGAGAAAGGTATAAATAAAGCAGGTGGCAGCTGATCTTGAAAAAGCAGCATCCAAACACAAGTACCACATCCTCAGATGACAGAGTGGGAAGACCAAACATCAAGAAAAGTGAATGGGACTTTCATGCTATCACCTGCTGAATGCCTTCAGCAGTGAACAGAATTCCATGATGAGCTGTACAATCACAACCCATCCCAGGTACCACCAGCATCTCCACCCCCAATTAATCCCACCGAGGTACCAATGGTTGATGCTGAGCCTACGATCGAAAAAGTGAAAGCAGCCAAATGATCACTGAAGAACAGCAAAGCTCTAGGAGTGGACCAGTTTACTGCGGAAGCGCTCAAGACTGGAGGAGATACCTTGCTCTATTGACTTCACTCATTCTTTCAAACCATCTGGTGCATGGAAAAGGTACCAGTCACATGGAGACAGCTGTCATTGTGTTCATCCACAAGAAGGGCAGCAACCGAGAATGCAAGAACTATTGAGGCATCAGCCTCGTTTCCATCGTCAGCCAGGTCTTCATCAAGATGGTTCAGTCAAGGCTGGAAAAACTGGGAACTGGGAATGCTGCAATCAACTATTTGCAATTCGTCAACTAATGGAGTAAAGAATCCAATGTGGCGAACCGTCATCGTATTTACTGACTTCAAGTCAGCTTTCAACTGTGTTTACTGCCCTGTCCTGAGGAGATCATTGGAGAGTGAAGACATGCCACTGAAAGTCATCACACTCTTCCAAACAGTGTTCCGTGATTCAACCAGCTAGGTGCCTATCCGAAATGAACTATGACGCATGGGCGTCGGAGGACTCCTCTAAAGGCCGGGGAATGGTATGCAATAACCTGCCAAGATGAGATGGGGGGCTACTACTGACTTTGTCCTGTTGTTCTTCTTCCCTCACAGCTCCGAGAAGCTGCCCAGTAAGGGCACTTAACCCCGCCCATTCTGGAAGTTTCGCTATAAAAGAAGCTGCGACTAAGAAAAAGGCGTATTTTTCCGGAAGACCCAAACGAGCCACACGGCAGAGCACGAGACTCTCAAAAGTACTTAAAGAAAGAGGGATCCCTGATTGGGAATAGCGCATTGGCACGGTTTTTTGTTAATTTTCATTTTTATTTGTTTGTTGTTTACGACGATTAAAAGGGGAGATTTGGTTAGCATCCCCAAATTTCGATTGTTTCCACTGGAGTCCGCCAAGGGGACATAGTCTCTCCACTGTTTTTCAACATCGTAATCAATGCCATCATGAGAAAAGCATTACAAGACAGATGTGGAGTACAGTTTGAGGAGGACCACTTCGTGACTGACCTCATGTTTTCTGGTGATATGCCGTTTTCGCAGACAATGATGCAGAGCCCACAGACATCCTCTATGATATCACCCAATTGTACGGCTTGAAAATCAATATGGGCAAGACCAAGGTACTGACAATGGACAGGTCACAGGCCATTGTCCACCATGTGGGTGTCCAGATTAAGCAGATTCAGGACTTCAAATACTTAGGGTCACTGATCCAGGAAAATAATATGGCATCTACAGCAGAGATCCATAGCAAAATTGGACAGGTAGCAAAT
Organism: Polypterus senegalus; assembly: GCF_016835505.1. Taxonomy (NCBI): domain Eukaryota; kingdom Metazoa; phylum Chordata; class Cladistia; order Polypteriformes; family Polypteridae; genus Polypterus; species Polypterus senegalus. Next base: position 222,247,564 of record NC_053157.1, read on the forward strand.
TTTGGTATATTAGATGTCAACATTAGAAAATCAGCTTGTGACACAGCTTCCATTACACAAAAGCTGACTGAAATTTCTTTTATGACAGAAATTCTTTTGACTTCATTATAGCCCAGTCATAAGTTACAACCCTCCCAATACTGCACATAAAACAGGAAGTCTGTCGGCAAATGCAGACCAGGCTTAAAATTGGGCCACAATTTCACAGTGTATGCCCAGTTTAGGATGTCTATGCCTTGCGCATGCCCAGTGTTAGGGGACAACTACGTCATACGCATTTTTAAGTCATTTTAGCATGGATGTAAGTACGATGGACGCTCGAAAAGTTTCTGTACTTTTATATTTTCATTGGAAACGGTGAAGGCAGGAGGAGTAGTAATTGGTCATGTCTAAGAGTGTCATGTGACAATGTATAAAAGTGATGGAATTCCATCCGACCTGCTATATCTTAACTATAGGGTCACATGGGTCTGCCGGAACACAGGAAACAAACCCCGGGCAGGGCATCAGCTCACCACATGGCACACACACCCCAAGTACAATTTAGACTCGTCAATGCACCTAACTTACATGTCTTTGGACTGTGGGAGGAAATTGGAGTGCCCAGAGGAAACCCACACAGACACGGGGAGAACATGCAAACTCCATGCAGGGAGGACATGGGAAGCGAACCTGGGTCTCCAAACTGAAAGGCAGCAGCACTACCTACTGCCCCACTGTGCCACCCATGATGTAATTTGTTTTTGAAATTCTTAATAAATTGAGTTAAAAAAAGTGTGGAAACTTTTTGAACGTCCCTCGTACTTTCATGAGTGATGTGGATCATTTTTGTTGAAAACATAATTTTTTAAATGAAAATGTACTAATGTGGATGTAACACACATGTCCTTACCTTTGCAATATATTAACTTGCTGTTTGATATTAGTTTTAAATTATTTGTTACCACTGATTTTTGAATAACAAGGTAGGTCACAATATCCAGTTTCAGGCACTGAATTTTATGTTTACAATTTTTAAAATGAATATATAGTATTATCCCAAACAGTAATACTACATTTAGTTTGAATCATATAAATGTAATAATAAAATAGCACAAAACATTAATTTGATATCTAAACATAACCAAAGCCCAGTGGGCAAAATATACATCCGTGTCATGTAAGCCTGCATTGATTTATTTTTTTTATCACTTACTCATTATCATTCGTTGCTAATTTTCTTGTAACTATTTGTCTGACATCTTGTAAAGCAATGTGAGCTATAAAATGAAAATGTGCTACAGAAATGAATGCTGTTGTTGCTGCTGTTGTCTTTAAAGGTGGAGCATATACAACATTTCAAATGGCAGGGGCAGAAGTTTAAACTTCTTCTGCAAAATTGTGACCAATGTCAGAACAAAAAACATGTAACACGTTTTTTTAGCTACAACAATATCTTTGTTCAGAAAAATCATCAAAGCATTCCTATGCATTTATATTATATTTATATTATGAGGACAGATGCTGCTGTGCTGAAAGAACACACTATGAACAACATGATTAAGATAATTAAAAGATTATAAAAAAGGCATTTAAGTATCTCACCACACAGAACAATTATGAGTCTGCAAAATAACATGATGATTTACTAGGGAAATCTGTAGAGGCACATCATTCTTTGCCCTGGTTACCCCTTCCATATCTATAATTTTATTCTTTAGAAACAAGTGCAGAAGTAACCCAGCCAGTTTCCCCTTAGGACAGTGACAAAAAAAGGATAGACAGAAAAATGTATGGCAAAAATGCATTTCATTGCAAGTCACCATGCCTCCTAAACTGCCAAGTCACACCTTTTCATATTCACTTCATTACTTATCAATAGCAGACAAATGCAGAGCTGAAGATAAGAAGGCCGATTGCGAGCCAAAGACGCACTGAATAAACAACCAACTTCTATTTCCCTTAGTATGGCTGATGACCTCCAGTGGGTCATGCAAAGAGACAATTTCCCCTTAGGGAGTAATAAAGTATATCAGTTTTATGTTTTTCACCTACAAATACTATAGTCTTTAAAAATTTGGTTCCAATGTATGTTTAGAGTCTGCGTAGTGTTTAGAATATGTATAGTGCCTTTCACTATCTATCTATCTATCTATCTATCTATCTATCTATCTATCTATCTATCTATCTATCTATCTATCTATCTATCTATCTATCTATCTATCTATCTATCTATCTGGTTTTCGGAGGCGACATTCTACAGAAACAGCTCTTCTAAAAGTTTTTAATGATCTTTTAATTGCTGCTGATGCAGGCAGGTGCTCTGTACTTATACTGTTAGATCTTACCGCAGCTTTTGATACGGTAGACCATCAGATCTTAATTAATAGATTAGAGCTGTTAGGTATCTGTGGCTCTGCTTTGGACTGGTTCTCCTCTTATTTGTCAAATAGGAGTTTCTCAGTCGGTCTGGCTGGTTTTTCATCTGACTCCTGCTCCTTTGACATGTGGAGTGCCACAGGGATCGGTTCTTGGACCTGTACTTTTCTCTTTATATATTCTTCCCTTATCACAGATTCTTAACTCTTTCAAAGACATCTCGTATCATCTGTATGCAGATGATATACAGCTCTATTTTTCATTTAAGCCTAACCAAATTAATACTTTGGTCACTTTAGTTGATTGTCTGTCTGAGGTTAACGACTGGCTCAGTAGTAATTACCTGCAGTTGAATTCAGGAAAAACTGAGGTACTAATTGTTGCTCCTCCTGTTCTTCATTCTGAGATCAGTTTAAAATTATCTTCTGTCTCTCCTGTTATTACTGTAAGTCGAGTCTACGTAACCTTAGGGTTATTTTTGACCAGTCCCTGACACTTGATGAGTATGTACGGTCAGTCAGCCGCTCGTGTTTCTTTCATTTAAGAAATCTTTCAAAACTAAGAAATGTTGTTTCTAAATCAGAATTGGAGATGCTTGTTCATTCTGTTATCTCTTCACGGCTTGATTACTGTAATGCTCTCTTTACAGGTTTGAGCAAGTCCTCTCTGTCACGCCTCCAGTTAGTTCAAAATGCAGCTGCCAGGCTCCTAACTCGTGCTAGCCGGAGTGATCATATCACTCCCATTCTGTACACACTGCACTGGCTCCCAGTGTTTTATAGAATTCATTTTAAAATTTTGGTACTCACTTTCAGAGCTTTGCATGGACAGGCCCCTGAGTACCTAACCAGCCTGCTCCAACGCTATACAGCTTGCCGGACTCTAAGATCTGGTCAACAGGGCCTTTTAGTTGTCCCACGCACTCGGCTAAAAACCCGTGGGGATCGTGCCTTTCAGTCTGTGGCACCAAGACTATGGAACAGCCTGCCTTGTTGTCTGTGTGGAGTCGAGTCTGTTGATTCTTTTAAAAAACAACTAAAAACATTTCTTTTTAAACAAGCTTTTAATTAGTGCTAAATAGTTCCAGTTTGTTTATTTATTGTTTTTTTTTTACTGCTTTTGTTTATGTTTTTCCTTCAACTGTTTGTATTTATTCTGTATTTGCTGTTCAGCGCTCTGTGACCTCTTGTCTGTGAAGGGCGCTATATAAATAAACACTACTACTACTACTACTACTACTACTACTACTACTATCTATCTATCTATCTACACCTGGATTTGGGCAGTTTAAGACTAGATTGAGTGGGAAGTGTGTGTATCCGGCCATCCTCAGGACCAGGACAGTCAGAAAGAAACAAGTTAGAAGTACTTGGCTGTATACTTTGGGTTGTTTATTGTGCTGAAAGGTGAGCAGATTTTCTTCAAGAGCCTTTCTGTATTTGTCCGCATTCTTCCTTCCCTCATTTCTGACCAGTCTCCCTAGCCCCGTAGCATGATGCTGCCACCAACATACTTAACTGTAGGGGTGGTGTTAGGAAGGTAATGAGCAGTACCTGGCCTTCAACAGACATTAGACTTCTGCCACAAAAAGTTCATTTTTTTCTTCATCAGACCAGAGTTATTTAAGGCCACATAGCAAACTCCATGTGGGCTGTCATATGCCTTTTACTCAAGAGTGGTTTCTGTCTAGATACTCTACCACAAACAAATGACTAATGGAGTGCTGTTGAGATGATTTTCCCTTCGGACAGGTTCTCAGCAGAGAACATTAGAAGCTCTGTTACAGTGACCACTGGGTTCTTGGTCACCTCCCTGACCAAGGCACTTCTTGCCCAGTTAATCAGTTTGGCTGAACGGCCGAGTCTTGGAAGAGTTCAGGTGGTTCCAAAATTCTTCAATTTCTCAATCATGGAGGTACAACTGTGTTCCTGGGAACACGCAGCGCTTTAGAAATGGTTTGACCCCTGTGCCCTGATCTATGCCACACACCAAAATTTACAGACAGTTCCTTGGATTTCATACCTTGGTGTTTGTCCTGACTTACAGAAGGAATTGTGAATTGGCCCTCTCTATACACAGCTACACTTGTGCCTTTCTAAATGATGTCCATTCAATTCAGTTTGCCACATTGGGACTCCAATCAAGTTCTAGAAACATCTCAAGGAGAATTAAAACCAACAAGAGACACCTGTGCATAATTTGGAGTTCCAAAGCAAAGAGTCTGAATACTTGAGAGATTTCAGTTTTTGATTTTTAGTAAATGTGCAAACCTTTCTGAAAACATTTTTTCACTTTGTCATTATGGCTAATTGAAAGTAGAGTCTACCTATAGATCATTACCACTCTTTACAGTATCAGTTTATTCTGCACATCCTGAAAAATTACCAGTGAAAAACAGTGATAGTAAGTACATGATATGTTATTTTCTGACCTGATTTCAAATGCTTTGCTCCTTCAGACTAATTAATTAGTCACCTTAAAATCAAAGAGATCGCTATACAGATTAAGACTTAGCTTTTGTTTTATGCTGGCAAATGTGAAGCCATGATGACAAATAATTTCCATCCATCTATTATGCAACCCTCTATATCCTAACTACAGGGTCCTGCTGGAGCCAATCCCAGCCAACACAAGGTGCAAGGCAGGAAATAAACCCTGGGCAGGGCGCCAGCCCGCACACACCAAGCACACACTAGGGACAATTTAGGATTGCTAATGAACCTAACCTGCATGTCTTTGGACTGTGGGAGGAAACTGGTGCACCCGGAGGGAGCCCACACAGACACAGGGAGAACATGCAAACTCTACGCAGGGAGGACCCGGGAAGTAAACCCAGGTCTCCTAACTGTGAGGCAGCAGCGCTACCCACTGTGCCACTGTGCCGCCCGACAAATAATTTCATCTCTTTAACATCTGCTTTACATAAAAAAACAACAAAGTACAAAAAGTGACCCTACCCAGTCTATCTTCAATACTTCATAAGCTTCAAACTGAAGAGAGACTTCCCAGTGCTTGAACGACTTGCAAAATGGCCTCACAAATACCCTTCGTGTGGGTGACGTGTGCTCTGACTTACTATCTTCCTACTTGTTTTTTTTTTTTTTTTGCACTAATTCCTGGAAAACAACTTCTTATCGCATTTATGCACATGTATAAGCATTCCTCCTATACTGTACCTTTGCATCGATCAAGTGCAGGCTCACTTACAGCAGACTCCATTGGCTGACGTGCTATTCTGTGCTATTTGCATAGATATTTGTTTCATGGAAAATTACTTTTACACAAAGATTTTGGGACGTGAAGTATTTGCCTTTTCTAAAAAGGCTCCCAGATATGCAACATATTACCCATATTAAGTTATGTTTCTAGCATTTGTAATTTGCAGTATTTTTAGACCATGTTTCAGAACCAAGTCAGCATGGCTGTTTTGTTCTAGTTCTAATATTAGAGAGCAATACACATTCTTATATTTTTTGCCTAGTCATCTTTACCAGGGCCAGTCCTCTACTTGTGAGTGGTAAACTACAACATTTCATTATGGAAGCATGCAAATGTAAATTTACTTGTACTATGTACACGTGGCCATAAACTTGTCTCTATTACTATGACTATAAAGATGACCCAAGGTCCACCGTGTAGTAAATTGCAATGGAGAATTAAAGAATTATGATGCATAAGGTAGCAGACACTATGTGGCTAATGTAGTTATGGGTCAGTTGCATCTCTTCTTCATGAATGACTTGATGTGAGTGATGTCTGTTAACATTGGGTGACCAGAACTTTCAGTCCTATGTTATGGTTCTGTTTTTCATTCATTTTTTTAGTTTTCATTTATATCTTTTTCTTGTCTTTATGTATTAATTAATAAGATCAATAAGATTAATTAATAACATCAATAAGATGCTGCAGATGTTCTACCAGACGGTTGTGGTGAGCGCCCTCTTCTACGCGATGGTGTACTGGGGAGGCAGCATAAAGAAGAGGGACGCCTCACGCCTGGACAAACTGGAGAGGAAGGCAGGCTCTATTGTAGACATGAAGCTGGACAGTTTAACATCCGTGATGGGTGATGGTTGCTGAACAGGCTCCTGTCAATCATGGAGAATCCACTGTATCCACTGAACAGGATCATCTCCAGACAGAGGAGCAGCTTCAGCGACAGACTGTTGTCACCGTCCTGCCCCACTGACAGACTGAGGAGATCGTTCCTCCCTCACATTATGCGACTCTTCAATTCCACCCGGGGGAGTAAATGCTAACATTATTCAAAGTTATTGTCTGTTTTTACATGCATTTTTATTACTCTTTAATATTGTTTTTTTTTACCAGTATGCTGCTGCTGGGTTATGTGAATTTCCCCTTCGGATTAATAAAGTATCTATCTATCTATCTATCTATCTATCTATCTATCTATCTATCTATCTATCTATCTATCTATCTATCTATCTATCTATCTATCTATCTATCTATCTATCTATCCCTCCCTTCATCAGGCAAGGTGTACCTTTCGAGCCTTAGCTGCCTCAAAAGCTTACATTTGTAATCTATTTACTGTAGTTAGCCAATAAAAGGTGTCATTTCACCCTACTTTCAGGTTTAAATATCGGCATTGGTAGCCATATGTTCACCTGAGTCTGCTGATACTTCCCTAAAAGACTTTGTGTTGTTCTTTCTTTTTCATACTCCCAGACGTGTGACTTTTTTTGCAATGTTCTTTGACTCTGATTTCCTAGTTTCAGTTCTGGCTTGTTGATTCTCGTTTTGACTTTCTGTGTGTATTTTAACTACGTCTAATGTTCTGCTCCATTTCTTTCAAAATACCCTCTCCCCATTTGAGTGTGTGGACCCTGAAGTAAAACATCACCACATCAGATTTTCTAAGAAACTTAAATACATTGCTGCGGTTCAGAGCCCAAACAATAATCGGTCATGGTTCAATCCAGATTTCTTTCCATGCCTCAAGTGTTGTTTTTACTATTTATTTAACCATTTCTTTTGTTTTGCAAGTATTATTATTATATATATTTTGTTATTATTTCACTTTCAGGCTTTGTACATGCTCTCTGTGCGTTATTTATTTAATATGGTTTTACTTGTTCATTTTTTTTTTATGTTGTGTTTTGTTCTCAGCCCTGTCTCCTGTATTTGAAGACTAAGGAGGCAGGACCACCTAATTTGGCAGCTAGGGTACAAGGCCCAGCAGTATTAAAGCCAAAGCTACTGTGACGGTTGGCCTAGCTGGGGCCCCTTCACGCTGGAAGAACCGGGGGAGGGAGCGTATCCAGGGTATTACCTCCCCAGGAGCACCAGGTGGCAGCCCCCCGGGTTTCAGCAGTGCCTCGGACTCCCGCAGGGCTCCATGGGAGCTAGAATTTGGTGCAGCCCTGTTGGGTTCTGTGGGCGCCACCAGGGGGTGCTGCAGCTGCTGTTGAGCCCTTGAGTGCAGCTCTTCACAAAGGCATCAATGAGCACCTGGAAGTGTGCCAGGTGCCTTATAAATGGAGCTGGCAGCCACTACTCCAGGAGCCAGAGTCGGGTGGGAGTAGACAAAGGTGGCCAGGAGGAACGGAGGAGAAAAGAGAAGAAGAGTGCTGAGTGTTGAACTGTGTTATACTTGTGGGAAAAGGGGGAAGACGTTTCCCGCAAGGAAAAATAAAAAATAAAACTTTGTGTGCTTGAACTTGCGCCTCTTGCTTATCTCTGTGTCAGGTAGGGTGTCTGGTACACCCCCTGGTGGTCCACACTACTCAGATCCTATTTTTATAATTTTGTAAGTCTTTTGCATTTGACTTTGCACCTTCCTTCACTTAAGGTACTTATTATAGATGGACTTAACTGTGGTTTGCTTAAGGGTTTTCCTTTTGAGGAAAATGTTTTATTCTTCTTTTTTTCCTGCATTGACTTTCCTTCCTTTTTTTAACTTAATCAGTTTTTTTAGATAAAAAGAAACTATGCTCGATTTGTCCTTTGGCTCAGAGTTTTCAAGCACTTTTGTCCTTCTCCTCCTTAAAGGATTGAAGTGGTGCTACTGGGAATTGAAACTTCAACTCCCAGCAGTCTCTGCAGTGGCTCTTATCGGTCATCTACTTAGGGTGTAGGGGCTGTGGGGTACAAGGAGGCCAGTGTGACCTTTAAAAGAGGGCCAGCGATACCAAAAGAGAGGAAGTATTTTGTGTTTTGTTTCTGAAGTTCCTGTCTGTCTACCTTTCGTTCTGATACCTGTGGATTCTTGTTTTGTCCGGGATCGTCTCTTGTTTTGAGCTGTGGTCTGTCTGGTGTCTTCCTGCACATGAGGACTGTCTGAGGATTTGTTGCCGTCCAGTGAAGAAAGGAGTGCTCCTGATCCCATTCACCCATCTTCAGTTCATTGGGAAATACCGGTAGGACTATCTTTACATTCCCATTCAACGTGCTGATCTCTGGACTATCTACCAACATCACTGCATTTCATCCGTCGCCATTTTCCATCGATTTTATAGTGAGTGTTTATTGTTGTGGGTTGTTGGTGTTTATTGTAAATTGCCGTAAAGGGACTAGGGTGGGATTATTTAGCGTGTAATTACATTTTGTTTATTAGTGCTTAATACATTGTTTAATTGTTTTATCGCCTGTTGTTTTTTGTCTCTGCTTGTGAGTGTGTGCGGGTCGGGCCAAGGCTCGGTGCGCCTCCGGAATCTCCACCAAAATAAATAAATAAATAAATCACCGTTTCTTCAACAGTGTGAATCTTAGCGGCACCGGACCGCTACAGGGTATCTTTGAACTATTTGACTTGCTTGTGGTGTACTTGAGATTGCACTGTAGTAGTCGAAGATTAAGACCAGTCTACGTAATACGGCACTAAACCTGAGGTTTAAGTTTTGTTGCAGTGAACAGTGTAACAAGACCAATACCAAGTTTAAATAATCTATAGCTAGTCTTGTTTTGGCTTTGTGTTTGCTCAACTGACTGGCTGATTGCCCATTAATAGTGGCGGGCCAACAATTAACATGTATCCCTCTCCCAACAGCTACATTTCTCTCAATTTAAAGGGACAGAGCACAGGGAAGAAGTGCATACTCATTTAAACTTAAATAATTGCAGTCGTTAAGTTACATTAGATTGAATTGAGTGTCGCAGTCATTATTGTAAACGTAACTCACTTTGAGCATATGGAAAGATCCAAAGCGAAAGGAAATAAAGAATAACGTCGTCAAGAGGTATCTGAAGCATAACTGTGCCTCTGTGGCTCATTTCCTAATTACATACTGCAGGTGCCTGGAAGGAAGGATGGGCATTCCTGGCCAGGATAAAGGAAGGATTCATACCCGTGCCAGGAGCCCATAATGGAAGCAACGAGTGAATAGGTTTATCAGATATATGTCATTCCTCCACAAGACAGGTGGCAGTGTTCTTCCAGGCTGGACCAGTTTATGACACCTGCAGGATGGCATGGGAGTTGGAGTCCAGAGGCGAAGTCCTGTTGGGGTCTTTGGGGACCATTGCTGGTGGACGACTGCCCTGGTTTCCAAACGACCCAAAAGTGCTTTGGAGGACATAGACAGGAGACCAGAAGCAGTTCCTGGGTCCAGTTTAAAAGAGAGCCCACCAATACTCTCTTGAAAGTTGAAAGAGATGATTTGTATTTGAATTGGTAGCGAGTGTTATTGTAAAGAAGGTATTAGTAGTGAATAAAAACCTTTTATTTGAACCAGAATTGTGTATGGACATTATTGGGTCTGTGGTTTGGGCTGAGTGGCACCCCCTTGTGGTTACAACACATAAACCTGAAGATTTGCTACTTGTCATTCATCTTTTCCTAAAAACTGAATTAATCCAAGAGTCACCAAAGCGCAATAAACACCTTGACAGAGACGGGATAATATTCATAAATAAATGTCTCGTTGTACTGTACCTCAAACTTCATAATAGAACACAAATTGTGAGAGATTTTATATCAGATCTGGAGTTGTGAGTGTTGTGGTGGATTGTGAATTTTTAAAATCTTTACATTTTTCTTGAGCTTCTGTAAATAAGCCTATAACTACTATTTGCATTACGTGTATATTTGTATGGAACAAATAAAATTTGATATGATTAAATGCCTCCATGACACTCCAAAGGAATACAGCATGGAAGAAACTGTAGGCCTCTTTCAATGTGCGCTTTGTGAACTGGAGGGCAATTTCTTAGTTAAAGACATTTGCTCTTTATCTATTAACTGAAGATTAATAAATAAATGTATACTGAGCTGTATTTTTCTATTTCTTACATTCCATAACATAAATATTTCCATGCATTGCTTGTCTTTTTCAATTATATTGAATTAAATGTGGTGGCAAGGCGGTGCAGTGCGTAGCAGTTAGGAGACCTGGGTTCATTTCCCTGCGTGGAGTTTGCATGTTCTCCCCGTGTCTGCATGGGTTTCCTCCGGGTACTCCGGTTTCTTCCCACAGTCCAAAGACATGCAGGTTAGGTGAATTGGTGATCCTACATTCTCCCTAATTTGTGTGTGTGTGTGTGTGTACGCCCTGCCCGAGGTTTGTTTCTGCCTTGAGCCCTGTGATGACTGGGATTAGCTCCAGCACACCCCCGTGACCCTGTAGTTAGGATAAGTGGGTTGGATAATGGATGGATGGATTGATTTAAATATACTATTATTCAGTCTAAATATAAATTATTATTAAATTAAATATTTATTTAATTTCATGTCCATGACAGTCTGTCTGATGCATGCAGAATTAATTTTATAACATTACCCACCATACTCAGTCCATTAAACCCGTTCACGAGGTGCTCTAAGTTAGCGCACAACTTTGTTCCCCTTCTCCGACTCCTAGAAGAACACTCCAACTGCGCTTAGTCTTAATCTCAGCCCTCTGCTAGTCCACAGCTCTGAAGCCCACTGCCACAATACTAAACCCAAATATTGGTCATGTTACTGTAAACCAAGAGCAGACCATCTTAAACCCATAGGACACTACATCTAACCCTTTAAGTTTAAAATACTCATCCCCATTTTTGGACCTTGGGAAGCCCGAAGCCTTAAATTTGAGTTTGGAGCTAGGCTACACAGGGTGAGGCCTGTTCACCAAATCCAAACCTGTAAGGTGGGCAGGTCTGGTTTTTGATGGGTCATTGAGGCCTGCCCCCATTTTTGAGCTTGTTGTGACAGGAATCACGTGACAGTCAAAACAATGAAAGTATTGTGAATTGAAGTCTCAAACATGGCAAATGAGGGGTGTGAGAACTCCAAACCCACACACAGAGCAGACCAGGACCTTCACTATTCATCTCAGAAGAGGCTCAGCTCCACTACTACCTGTACACGTTGACTTTGTGGGGTCTGCTTGGGAAATTCTGGAACCCCTGGAGTCCTGGGTGTTAGCACAGTGGGCTCATAAGCTTAACTGACAGGCTGTTTGTGGTTACAAATTAACTCTTTGATAACTGTCTAGTCATTTATTCTAATTTCTGCATTTTCTTATCAGAAAGTAAACTCTGTCTGCTTGTAATCATTAGGGTGGTAATAGATAAGACATGAAAAACAAGTAGATGAGATGTTTTGTTTCTTGATGTATCTTTTTGTATAATTGTCACATTTACTTTTTGTATCAGAAGGAGATGAAAGAGTTACGATAGCATCTTTTGAGGTTAGCAAAACTGACAAATACAGAGCAGTGCAGGCCTGAGGTTTTCTCACATGCAAGCTTGTTTTGTAAAATTATTTGTTCCGATAAATACTTCTGGTAGGTCTGTTTGATCACTTGAGTATTCTGAGAATCAGCATTTTTATAATGAATTCATATTGACCAGGGTGTGATGTTTTAAAGGCCAGGAAGATTACTTTAAAAAGGCTTGTCTGTAAGCGAGCTGCACACACACATATGCAGTACACGAGCCTTGCAGCTGGGCTCTGTCTGTGTGTGTGACAAATACAAATCCTTACTAGTGACAGATAAAGAAATAAAGTTATTTGATTTTGGTAAACTCCTTCAGTTGATGTCAGTGGAGGGATTAAGACTGGTTTTTAATTCTGTAAAAACAAGACACATGTTCGCTGGTTTGAATGAAGACTCCAGTATCTCCTAGTTTTATTTCCATTAACCTCCTTTATTCACAGACTCCATTTCAAATGGTCAGTGGATAGGAAAAGAAATGGTATGGTTTGATGATATTACTTCTGGAAAACACTGTGCTCAAAGGAAACAAAGTGCCTTATGTGGTAAGTTAGAAGCAACTTGCATGAAGACACATTATCAGAGGAGTCAGAGTTCATAAAAACAACTTGAAAAAGTATGTGACACTGACGGCCATAACAAGAAGCAGCTCTTTATGAATAAGCACAGGTTTCTCTTTATTTTGGACCACCATCTCTACTGAATGATTAAAATCAAAACACACATTAGCCAACATTATTTAAGCTAGTCCCTGAGAAAAGCAATCTACTTAAAAACCCAAAAGCAGAATACATTATTAGAGGCAAATGGCTTCATTAAAACAACAAGAAAGCTTACTGTATAAAAAAGCTTGATCATTTCTGACACACATTCATTTATTCTGTTTCATCATTTCTTAAATGAATCATTTTAAAGCCCTCATTATAAGCGCATATATTGTAAATACTGCAAACATGGAACTTATACTGGATAGTTGAAGTGCCATTGCTGGGATTGAGCCAGAATTTGGTGATGTTACACTCCTCTTAGATGAGCCTGCAGACAGAAGGAGACACAATCAGATACCTGAAGGTCAGTGTGTGTGCTCTATAAAGAACATCAGAGTTTTGTTCACAGGAATGATTTAATTTTAATGTAAGGATATGTTTATCCCATTGCTGTGTTTATGTTGTCTAGAAAGTACATTAGAGTTGTTGTTCCATGGCAGGCATTTACCTTCAAACTTCTTCTTCTTCAGTTATCCGCCATAAGGCAGGCCTTTCAATATAATGTCAGAGACGAAGTTTAAAGCTTATTGGTTGGAAGTGAATTACTGCCCTGGTAGAGCAACGCTCATGTCTCTCCAGTAACAACAGACAACTGAATTTATCAGATCTCTAGCTTCATCTGGTATCACACTGTTAAATCGTTTTGCACAAAAGGAATTATATACAGTAAAGCTGGAATATATCTTTATGAATATATCTGAACTATACTGGCATTTCACAGACCAGTGGCTTAGCACTCCTTTAATTCTTAGTTTTTTTCCCTTTGCTAACTTAAGAATAGGGTAAAGTCGACTTTTACACAGTAAAAAGAAAAAACACTCGCCTGTTTTAGTTGCTGAATTGCGGGAATGCATTTCCAATGAGGATTTTAAGTTTGCCTTTGGCAGGTACCTTTGATTGGCTCTGGCGATGGGATGGGTGCGCCTCCAGGTCAGGCCTGCTGGACGATGCTGTGCGTACCCCTTCATAAAGGCGAATGTCTTCCTAGGCTCTGTTATGGATGAAGAGAAAAGCGTTTTAGTTCAGTTAATTTCGAGCATGCATGAGTTAGTCTGAGGAGGGGATCCCCAAGAGAAAGTCCAGAGGTAAGGTTACAAAAATAATTAATGTATTTTCGTAGAATGGATCAGCTTGTCAGGATGCGCTCCAGGTCACTCGCTTGTGCCCACGTGAGGCCGCTGGCCTATTTAATACCTGCCTTGCAGGGGTTGGGTGTAGCACTTGTGCAGAATTATGGGAAGATGTTAAACATTTCATTCCTGCTTTCAAAGCATTGATATCATGAATTTTACATTTGACATCAACATTTAGAATTTTGACATCAGGTATAAAATTTGATATCACGCTTTTAAAATTTGATAATCGAGCTTTTGAAATTTGATGTCAAGTTTTTTAAATGTGTTATCACACTTTTGAAATATGATATGATAACTTAAATACTAATATATATGCATTTTAAACTCTCACATCATATTTTGATATCATGTTTATGAAATTTGATGTCAGGCTTATAAAATTTGATATCACATTTTTAAAATTTGACATCACGCTTCTGAAATTTGAAATTAGCTTTTTAAAATTTGATATTACTCTATTGATATCAATTTGATAAATCTGATATCAAAGTTTGTAAAAATGGATATCAACATTGCAATGTTTGATATCAATCTTTTAAATTGGATATTGAGCTTTTGAGACTTGATATTCCTTTAAGATTTGATATGGAGTTTTTGAAATATGATATCAAGGTTTTAAAAATTTGAAATCACACTTTTGAAATTTAATATGAGAGCTTAAATGATAATATTTATGGATTTTAAAGTCTCACATCATATTTTGTCATTTTGATGTCACATTTATGAAATTTGAGATCACACTTTTTAAATTTAATAACATCTTCAGGCTTGATATCAAACTTTAAAAGCATGATATCAAGTCTGAAGATGTGATCAAATTTCAAAAGCATGATATCAAATTTTAAGAACTTGATATCAAATTTAAAAAGTATGATATCACATTTTATACACATGATATAAATTTTCATAAAAAAGAAAATGGATTAAATGTTAAACCAGCCTACCCATAATATATTAGGTTTTACGCTCTCTTTTTTGAAATTAAGTTTCAAAAGCACAATATTATATTTCGAAAACTTAATGCCATTTTTCAAAAGCTCAGTATCACATTTTCGAATACTTGATATGAAATTTCAAAAGCGCATTATCAAATTTTAAAAACTGGATATCAAATTTCAAAATCACAATGTCAAATTTTTAAAACCTTGATATAAAATTTTTAAAACCTGATATTAAATTTTAAAAGCTTGATATCAAATTTAAAACCAGTGATTATAACTGCTGATATCAAGGAAAATGGATTCAATGTTAAAACGGCCAGCCATTCAGAATGCACCTGCGTCATTCGCGATTGGTGTAAGGGAGCAGCGTGTCGCAGGATTGGCTGAAGATTTTGAACGCAGGTATAAGAGGCACTTCCTGCCGCGAGGGGTTATCTTTCCACTCGTTGCTGTGGATAGTGTGGTTGGTAAGGCGATTTCTTTTAGTATATCCAATAGTGTCTTGTGCATTTATTTGTAAATATTTTCTTATATATAAGTAGATATCTCCTAGTTTTATTCTTATAAATTATTTGGATTTTGTTGTGCATAGTTTCTTCCTGATTGTTTTCTTACTTTACAAAGACTACATTTTTGTGAATATACATTTTTTTGTCTTTATTTTTAATTTTGGGACTGCCAAATAAGAGGGGGGGTGTGAAGTAAAGTGAGGTCTGCGTCTGTTTGGCGTTTTTTAAATAAATAATCACCACACTTGAGTCTTTGTGTGGGGCGATGTGGTAGCGTGGCAAGAGTGGTTCCTGTACGCAATGCTGGAGCGGACCACCCTGCACGTAGTGCACAGATGTACGATCATCCTTGACTCTAATTGACGCTGGGAGCTGCTGATTGCCGCAGCTGTGCCACGTCCCCAGAGCCAAAACCAATGCAGTTTGACGGAGGCAGGTGGTCCGGATTGGAGCCTCAGGGCCCAAAGAAGCCAGGGGCTGGAGAAGGGGCACTCGTACTGGAGAAATAGGAACGGCCCAACAGTAAGTATCCCTCAAGGGCTGAGTGTGAGCGGAGGGAGACGCGTGTGGCTCAGCGTGGCACCCCAGGGTTGCCAGAGGAATGGCAATAGGGACCTGAGTCGGGACTTAAAGGTTGACTGGCACCTGTTGGTGGGCAGTTTTAGAGGGAAGCATTGGGGCTTGTGTGTGTTTGTATTTTTATTTTTAAAGACTGTGTATCTACATGGGTTTTAACCTCAGCTTTCAATGGAATGCTTATTTATTGCACTGTTTATAACCTCCACCAGCACCTTTCATTGTACAATACAATAAAATATATTTATGTATAGCCCAAAATCACCCAGGAAGTGCCGCAATGGGCTTTAACAGGCCTTGCCTCTTGACAGCCCCCAGCCTTGACTATCTACGAAGACAAGAAAAATCTCCCAAAAAAACCCCAGTAGGGAAAAAAATGGAAGAAAACTCGGGAAAGGCAGTTCAAAGAGAGACCCCTTTCCAGGTAGGTTGGGCGTGCAGTGGGTGTCATGGATCATTTCTTTACTGCACAATTTGTTTGGACATTTGTTTTGAATTGTCTTTTAATAAAAGCACTAGAGCACTGTAGCTGCTGGTGCGTGAGGCAGGATCAAGCACGGGTCAAACGCGTGCCGAAAGAAAGTTCGTTTTAAACGATTTAGGGAAAATTCAAAGTAAACAGTCCACACAAGAATAAAGAAAAAAAGTTGTTACACATTAAGAATAAAAGGCCAAAAAAACTGAACAATATGTCTCTTCTCTAAACTTAGCTTTTCTTCAGTATGCTCTAAACGTACGGCACTGCTAGTTCAATAGAGCACATTAACTTTCATACTATTGAGCACGTTAAGGCTTAGTTTAAAACCTTGTGCCCTCCATGCTTTACTCTCAGCAAGACAGATCACTAACTGACACGATTCTATAGCCAAAGAGACAAGATGTAGTTAGAATATACCAACTCAATTCAAGAGCTCTTTTCACCATCCCCTTGCTATGTGTGTGTTTGTCCTCATCTGCCAGGCTCATCAAGTTGACGGTACTGACGATGTTGGGTTCAAGAGGCTCCCAAAAGCCGAACTTGGAGCTGGAGCTGACCTGCACCGTCATACATCCATATTATGTTAAGCTGGTTTCCTCTTGAGCGAGGCCCTTTACCTGAAAAACATCTAAAATGGCTGACCCAATGCTCTGACTCACAAAAGGGAATTTGCCCTTGAGTTATAAAAAAGTATATCAAATTAAAATGAAAAATCTAGTTTTGGGTGGCAGTGAACCTGACCCTATCTTCGGCACAATTCATTGGAAAGCTGGAACCAACCAACCGGCACATCGTAGGAAAACTAGAGAATTTGGAGAAAAAGCCCCACACAGACACAAAGACAACGTGCAACATCCACACAGGCAGTGAAAAGGCCAGGATTTGACTCTGGAGAAGTGAAGCAGGATTACTAAGGACTACCACACGGGGACACCCTAATTTATATTTTACTTTTTGCTAAAATCTTAGATGAGCACAAAAAACTAACAAAGAAGACAATTGATGTTCATTTAATCAAGATTATGACCACCTCAATAAAAGTATGGATCATTGTTAAGCGAGAAAAAAGCAAAGCAGGTCAATGCAACAGACATGGTAGATGGTTTCCTAAACAAATGCAAGTTCAAATAAACGCACAACTTACCAGGCAGAGGCGCACATCTCTTGTACACGGTAACCTTCTTTGATTCAAGAGTAACATCTTTGCCATTAACTTGTGTGACAATAAACTCTTCATAGGGTGGGATAAGCACTTCAGATTCATTTTATAAACAGAATATTTTGAAATGTTTGCCCCATGGCATGTTTTGATACTGAAAAATGTTCCGTTGCCAAATTCTTTTGCTGCTGTAATATTCGTAGATGTTGATGCAAATCTTCCAAATCGGAAAGCATCTTTTACTTTTGGTCGTATCTCTACTTTAACTCCACTGTAAACCCTGGTGCATTTTTTTTCTTTGAGGGTCTGGATGGCTTTGGTGAGCAGGAAATGCATGGACCTGTAGTACTTCTTTGTCACCGAATCCACACCAGATTCCACCTCGTTATTCAGCTCAGAATAGAATTTATTTGTTGTGTATGCCCTAACAGCCAGGGCGGTGTAGTTGTCCAAACCAGATCTATTTATTGAGTGCCAGTGTTTGATCATAGGATTCATTCCATCACTCAGAGCAAGAACTTGTGCATTTTTGCAATTAGGTTCAGTAATGTATGGGTGGATTAATGGTTTAATTTCATTCTACAATACGCAGTTTACATTACTACACTATATGAGAATATGGCTCTTTCCTGTTGATTTCATAACTAACACTGACGTAATGTAAAATGTCATTTTGAAAGTAAGTATTAAATACATTCAGGTTTGAAGGAGGCCCAAGTTTTTCCTGGTAGCACTAAGGACAGGGCAGGATACTGAGTCAGATTTATAAAGCTTGTGTATGCACATTTTGGGTTTTTGTGTATACTTTCCATGTAATTGTCAAAATATATAAAAGAAAAAACTTGCCAGGAGAACTTATATTTATTTGCAGTAATACATTTGCCGCATTCATATACAACATTTCATAGCAAATGGGAAATGAAGACATGCTTGATCAAGTAAGGAATTGCAACCAAACCAGCGAAATAACAAAACACAAGAGTAATAATTCACATCACTGACGATGCGGCACATATTTGCAGTTAAGGACTTTTTTTTGTCCTTAATTTATATATCGGCTACCTGCTGTCACATCTCAGGATAAGAAACCAGGGCCATCGCTTGTTATCAATACTTGCATGAAGCAGAAACACAGCTTTGAAAAAAAATCATATCCCGAATCCTAAATACAGCCTAACGGTTTGACACAACGTGGTTTGGTGGTCGCTGCTTGAAGACTATGTAAATGCTCATATATGAAGAGAATTATCTTTTAGGGACTGGCTGGATTTTGTTGCCCATGATGATGATGGACTTATGAGTCGATGTAGGCTCCCAAAAGCCATTCTCTTGGAACTGTAGTATGAGCAAAGCTGGATCCAACATTACAAAGACAGACGTTCTGAAATCAGGCATCATACCCTGGTTTTGTCAACGATTGGCTTTCTGGAAACAGGCACCTACCAGAAGGAATTAGCTAATAAATCAGGAATATCACAGCCAAGCTTCAGCTCCATCATGTCCACTGTGCTGGAAGCAATAAACAATTGACGACCACTCCATTTACTTTCTGTATGGTGTGGGTGGACAAGCCAACATTAAAATGTCATTTGCAGCAAATGACTGCACTCATGTTACAATAAGGGCGCCTAGCAAGAATGAAGCTGCTTTTGTTAACTGCCAAGAAGTTACGTTCTGTTAGCACACAAGTCATCTGTGATGCTAAGATGAAGCTGACAAACATCATGGCCCAGTGACCTGAGCCAACACTGTGATTCATCTGTTTTGAGGGAAGGTAACATTGGCAGATGACTTGCTGATTGAGGGTGTTGTACGTGACGGCCGGATGTGTCAGATGAGCGGCCCAAGCAGGCTGGTTAGCGAGGTCCACATATGATTGATTCAGGTTGGCAACCTGTTGGAGTTCATGGTACATTCATGTACACACATTTATAAGGTGATTGTAATTTATAAAGTGTAAATTGCATACAAAAATGTGCTTTCCAGCTTTTATAAATCTATTTTTTGTGTTTCTTGGCATATGTGTACTTTCATGCTTGAGTGCATCCAAAGTTTTATAAATGAGACTCTGGGTCACTAAATTTGTGTGGCCGCATTGCTGCCCGCTACACCACAGTGCCACCTCAGCTAACACTTACATTCAGCATAATAATGAACCAAATTCCCTACATTCTACAAAGTAATTCAAACTACAAAGTATATGAGTATACATTATGACCCGTGTTTACAGCCAATTAATTGTTATATTGACTTAAAAGATAATCTGCACACACATCAAGCACATTAAGCAGTATGAAGGGAGGTTTGGGCAGTGCCTCTTGGGTATATCCTCAGGAACATTTTCCATTGCTTGGTGTATCTACCTTAGTAAAGAGGCGGGGAAAGTTTATCATCATTTAATGAACTTTCTTTGTTCAAACTAGTTGTACAGTGATGTAGATGTTCTTTTTTATTTTAATACTGTTTTGTCTATGTTTAACTGTAAATGCTCTTTTTCATTCTCTACTAGCTTGTTTCATTTTGGGGTAGATGCTGGAGCAGCTGTTACAATCAAATTCAATACGCTTTTACTTTATATATTAAAAAGTATTGTGCTGGCTCAGATCTGCTGTCTGATCACTCGTTACAGATCCAGCTCATCGTCATCTAAATGCCTCTTCTGGGTTATTATATACTCTATTATAAGTAACGATGCTGACTATATCTGCTGCGACAGTGTTTTTATTTGTGTGATAGACGGCTAGTTCTTTGATTGAGATGTGAGGCAGTGTGAGTGTCCGACTGTTTAGTGAGTGATATTTGTGGTGTGTGCCTTTGTAAGAGACGACTTACCAAACTGGCTTCATCCACAAAAATTAGAAAAAGCAGCAGGAGGACTGTTGAGACTGCTGATGGAGACATTTGTAATTTTATTTCTCCTATCTGTAAGAAAGAAAAAAAATGTCACACACTGAATTCTTGCAAAGAACTCTTCCTCTGATTTTCACTCTTTCCATCCATCCATCCATTATCCAACCCACTATATCCTAACTACAGGGTCACGGGTTTCACTCTTTCACATTCTATAATTCACTAATTTATATCATCATTATATTAACAATATCTGACATGCCCACATTATACTCTATTTACAACACAACTGTGGAGGAAAAATTATCAAAAATGAAATGTAAATTGTAACATAAGAGGTTCAGCCCAGACAAAAAGAGAAAACAACCAAGATCTTTTCTTGACTTGCAGGTAGCTGTGCCTGTCATGGCATCACTAAGTTCAAGGCAAAAGCCAACCTTGTGTGGGGTGCCAGTCTATAGCACGGCACAGTCACTCACACTTCAAAGCTAGAATTGCTCAGATAACCCAACAACTGATGGCCCATCTGGATGCCACTTTGATACATTCAAATTTCTATCATGTGAAGCCTGAAAACTACGAAGTTTGATTTAGGAACATTTATAACAATACAAATTTCCATACCGGATCAGTCAAGCCCCGAGTCAACAACGACCACTACCAGTACTGTTAGCCAACAGGATGCTGGCAGAAATTGGGCTACTGTTGACCGAAGAAGAGGGGGAGACGTGTCCGTAGGCAGGAGGAGAGGAGGAAAGTAAAGAGAGTGGAACTGAGGGTAGGAACTTTGAATGTTGGCAGTATGACTGGTAAGGGGAGAGAGTTAGCAGATATGATGGAGAGAAGGAAGATTGATATATTGAGTGTAGAAAAGACTAAATGGAATGGGGGTGTTGAACAGTGTACCCAAGGGACAGAAAGTGGTGATTGGAGCAGATTTCAATGGGCATGTTGGTGAAGGGAACAGAGGAGACGAGGAGGTGATGGGTAGGTATGGTGTCAAGGAGAGGAATGAAGAAGGTCAGAGGATAGTGGATTTTGCCAAAAGGATGGACATGGCTGTGGTGAATATGTATTTTAAGAAGAGGGAGAAACATAGGGTTACGTTCAAGAGTGGAGGAAGATGCACACAAGTAGATTACATCTTATGAAGAAGAGATGATCTGAAGGAGATTGAAGACTACAAAGTGGTGGCAGGGGAAAGTGTAGTCAAGCAGCATAGGATGGTGGTCTGTAGGATGACATTGGAGATCAAGAAGAAGATGAGTGTGAGGGCAGAGCCAAGAATCAAATTGTGGAAGTTGAAAAAGGAAGACTGCAAGGTTGAGTTTTGGGAGGAGGTGAGACAGGCACTGGGTGGCAGTGAAGAGTTACCAGACAGCTGGGAAACTACAGCAGATGTAGTAAGGGTGACAGCAAGAAGGGTGCTTGGTATAACATCTGGAAAGAGGAAGGAGGAAAAGGAAACCTGTGGTGGAGTGAGGAAATACAGGAGAGTATACAGAGGAAGAGGATGGCAAAGAAGAAGTAGGATAGTCAGAGAGATTTGGAAAGTAGAAAAGAGTACAAGGAGATAAGGCGCAAGGTGAAGAGAGAGGTGGCGAAGGCTAAAGAAAAGGCGTATGATGAGTTGTATGAGAGGTTGGACACTATACTGATTGGCTAGACAGAGGGACCGAGCTGGGAAAGATGTGCAGCAGGTTAGGGTGATAAAGATGGAAACGTACTCAGAAGCGAGAAGATTGTGTTGAGCAGATGGAAATAGTACTTAGAGAGGCTGAATAATGAAGAGAACGAGAGAGAGAAGAGGTTGGGTAATGTGCAGATAGTGAATCTGGAAGTGCAACGGATTAGCAAGGAGGAAGTAAGGACAGCTTTGAAGTGGATGAAAAATGGAAAGGCTGTTGGTCCAGATGACATACCTGTGGAAGCATGGAGGTGTTTAGGAGAGATGGCAGTGGAGTTTTTAACCAGACTGTTTAATGGAATCTTGGAAAGTGAGAGAATGCCTGAGGAGTGGAGAGGAAGTGTACTGGTGCTGATATTTAAGAATAAGGGGGATATGCAGGACTGTAGTAACTACAGTGGGATAAAATTGATGAGCCACAGTATGAAGTTATGGCAAAGAGTAGTGGAAGCTCAGTTAAGAAGTGAGGTGATGATTAGTGAGCAGTAGTATGGTTTCATGCCATGAAAGAGCACCACAGATGCAATGTTTGCTCTAAGGATGTTGATGGAGAAGTTTAGTGAAGGCCAGAAGGAGTTGCATTGCGTCTTTGTAGACCTGGAGAAAGCATATGACAGGGTGCCTCGAGAGGAGCTGTGGTATTGTATGAGGAAGTAGGGAAAAGCAGAGAAGTACACAAGAGTTGTACAGGATATGTACGAGGGAAGTGTGTCAGTGGTGAGGTTTGTGATAGGAGCGACTGATGCATTCAAGTTGGAGGTGGGATTACATCAGGGATCGGCTCTGAGCCCTTTCTTATTTGCAATGGTGATGGACAGGCTGACAGACAAGATTAGACAGGAGTCTCCGTGGACTATGATGTTTGCTGTGTTTGTATTGTGATCTGTAGCGATATTAGGGAGGAGGTTGAGGAGACCCGGGAGAGGTGGAGATATGCTCTAGAGAGGAGAGGAGTGAAGGGCAATAGGAACAAAACAGAATACATGTGTGTGAATGAGAGGGAGGTCAGTGAAATGGTGAGGATGCAGGGAGTAGAGTTGGCGAAGGTGGATGAGTTTAAAAGTTTGGGATCAACAGTACAGAGTAATGGGGATTGTGGAAAAGAGGTGCAAAAAAAGAGTGCAGGCAGAGTGGAATGGGTGGAGAAGAGTGTCAGGAGTAATTTGTGACAGACGAGTATCAGCAAGAGTTAATGGGAAGGTCTACAGGATGGTAGTTAGACCAGCTATGTTATATGGGTTGGAGACGGTGACATTGACCAGAAAGCAGGAGACAGAGCTGGAGGTGGCAGAGTTAAAGATGCTAAGATTTGCACCAGGTGTGATGAGGATGGACAGGATTAGAAATGAGGACATTAGAGGGTCAGCTCAAGTTGGATGGTTGGGAGAGAAAGTCAGAGTGGTGAGATTGTGGTGGTTTGGACATGTGCAGAAGAGAGATGCTGAATATATTGGGAGAAGGATGCTAAGAATAAAGCTGCCAGGGAAGAGGAAAAGAGGAAGGCCTAAGTGAAGGTTTATGGATGTGAGATAGGACATGCAGGTGATGGGTGTAACAGAACAAGATGGCGAGGACAGAAAGATATGGAAGAAGATGATCCGCTGTGGTAACCCCTAATGGGAGAAGCCAAAAGAAGAAGATGTTAGGTAGAAGGTGCAGTAAGGGCCGTGTGGTCTTTTGGTGTTGGAACCCATTAAAGATTTTGTTTTTTTCTCCAACCTACCTATTTTCTGTTTTTTTCTGTCCTCCCAGCTGTCTGATTTTACCTTCTTGTTGTTACTAAATTCTTTAATGTTATTACCTAACCTAACTTGTTTTCCTTTTCTTGTAACTTTCTCTTTGTCATCTTGTTAAGCACTTTGAGGTATGTTGTATGAAAATGTGCAATAGAAATACATGTTGTTGTTAAATGAATGAATGACTGAGTGATATCCTAAATCATACAGCATATTTTGGAGAAGTGGAACATAATAACATTCAAAGAGTAATCAGGACAACATTTTCTAGCAGCTCTCGGGCGCTTTGAGGTAGCAACACAAATAACTGTACCAGTCTGTCTGTTCATTGACAACACCTTGTAATGCAAGGAGTCATGTCAAAAACACTCCTCCTCTTCCTCCTCCATACTGTGTATGCTCCTTCATTCTCAAATATAAAACACAAAGCCCAGTTTCCTAGAATAATATAAACAAGATAAAAAAGCTGCAAACTAAAAAAAGAAACTTTCTGAGCATGGAGAGGAGGTGTGTTGTGTTGTGAAATTTTGCATATAAGTTGAAAAATATTCTGTATGTCTTTACTGGTAACTTGTAACACTAATGTCTATCACTGATAAGAACAGCAATGGTTAGATGGTTAAGAACCACCCCTTTAAAGAACCAGTTCTTTGTAATTTTACGACAGGGTTGGGGGAAGTGCCTCAAACCAGTTTGGCAAGTGATTCTCTGCTGGAGTCTCTCAGTCAACCCCCACAGGAAAGCCACACTGCCTAGCTGGCAAACTTCAGCTCAGCAAATGGTTTTGAGGGGTGGCAGGTGTGAAGGTGTTCTCTGCCCCATTGGTCTGACGTATGGCTGTTTAGAATTGGATTGTATCAAAAGCCTTTAAGTACAATGACACCCTATTGGCTGTAGGGGTTGGACAGATAACCTATAAATGTGCTTGCTTTACCCCTCAATACCAAGTGATGAAAGACCATCTCACACGCAATGAGCTGAAAAGGACAACACAATGAAGAGCACAGCTTGGCAGCCACATTGATACAGACATGTGACCTGTTCTGAAGAAAGCTGACCACAAAATGATGCCTTAACTAGAGATATTTTTAAGTAACTAACAAGTCTGTGTGCCGCCTGAAACTATACATCACCATTTATCAGATTGTATGGTAGTTAATATTAACTTGTACTTTGCATATTGTCATTATTTATGAATATTATCAATAATACATTATTTAAACTGTAACTTAACTCCTGCTTGTCTTTTACTCTGTGTAATTGCCTGATGTTATAGATGTAGATGGGAAGGTGGGGTGAAGTTATATACTATGATACTTTATAAAGAGTGGTAAGTCTGTGAGATTTGAGGCATTTTGACAAAGGTTACATATTAATAATAAAATAAAGGGAAAGTAGAGTAATATATTACTCTAACAAGACAAAACAAGGTGTGAGCACAGTTCTTGGCTGGGAAATCCAGTGCATTGAATTGCTGTTAAAGTCCCAAATGATGCAAAGAAATTTTTATTTACTAATCCAATTAACACATAAAATACATTTTCTCAATAAAACCAACAAAACATTTTAAATAATACACACTATCTCCTGCAAAGACCTTTCACTTCTTATTATGTTGCTTTTCAAAGACTCGTCATAATGGCCAAAAAACCCAGAGAGCAAACACTTCATGGAAGGACTAAGGCACAGTGATATGTCACAGCAAAATTCAGACTCTACTGGGGATGAGTTACTACGGAAGCGTATTAGGGCCACGTTGAAAAAAAAAATACGGACACAGCGAAGAAAAAAAAAGTCTAAATGTCGAGATTAAAGTCGACATGCTGACTTTATTCTCGACATTTCCACTTTATTCTCGCCATTTACGTTGAGATTAAAGTCGACATTTACACTTTATTCTATTGTTTATTTTGTCAGTAGAATGTCGCAAACTAAACATCTTAAAATGAATGTTCAATTTACTAGATTTTCTCAAACCCCTTCATTAATTAATGTAGCACATTAAATGCTTTATATTAAGTGTTCCCCGACCCAGTTGTTAATCTCTATGCGCTTCTTCAACTGACTTCTTCTTGCACTGAGAGGTGCAGACAGCGATCGCCGCACATCGACTTCATGATGTTCCTGCTCTAAGAACATTCAGAATACTAAGAGAAATACTTGATATCTTCTTCACGATGAAATGCATTAAAGCATGTATTAAACATAGCTGGCGGGGGGCACGGTGGCGTGGCTATAGAGCTGCTCCCTTGCATTAAGGGGCCCCCAGTTGTATGTTCAGTGTAGTGCAAAGTCCTAAAAACTGGATATATGAATGGGTATCGCACAGGTTTAACTTAAATATTGTGTAAATATTGGGCTTGGTGGGTCGGAGACACGAACACAGGATTAAATGGATGTTCTTCTGAGCGGGCTTTCTTTATTGCATGCGTGCTGTCTCTATCTGACGTACTAAACCTCCAGT
Organism: Polypterus senegalus; assembly: GCF_016835505.1. Taxonomy (NCBI): domain Eukaryota; kingdom Metazoa; phylum Chordata; class Cladistia; order Polypteriformes; family Polypteridae; genus Polypterus; species Polypterus senegalus. The sequence continues at coordinate 222,273,884 of NC_053157.1, forward strand.
TTCTATCCTTGCTTTTTTTTCTGCACATAACCAATCACCACAAGATAAACGTCTTTTTGAAATTAAAACAAGTTATTAACTTAGACCTCGGAGTTTTCAGAACTTTAAATTATTAAAGCATGTGGGGCACGGTGCTTGCTGGGATAGAGTTTTCAGAAATTAAAAAAAAATCTTCATTATACATGCTTAATTATGCCATCCATTCAGGGTTGCGCCCATCCCAGCAAGCATCTTGTGCGAGGCAGGAGTAAATCCTGAATGAGACGCCAACACATCGCAGGGTGAATACGTGCAACATATAAAGTAGCAGGGTCAATAATACATAACAAAACCCCACATCCTACATGTCTTTGAAAGAAAACTGAAACACGCCGAGTAGACCCACCAGAAAAACATGCAAACTCAAGGCAGGGAACACCCGGGACCCCCCTGCTGCGAAGCAGCAGTGCAACCACCACGCCACCGTGCCCCCATATGCTTTAATACATTTTAAGTTCTGTACATTTTAAGTTTTGAAAACTCTGGAGTCTAGGTTTATAACTTGTTTTAATTTCACAAAGACGTTTATCGTGTGGTGATTGGTTAAAACAAGGATTGGAACTGGAAGTTTAGTACGCTAGATAGAGACAGCGCGCATGTAATAAAGAAAGCCCGCTCAGAAGAACATCCATTGAATTCTGCGTTCGTGTCTCCGACCACCACATCACGAACCCAACATTTACACGATATTTCAGTTAAACCTGTGCGATACCCATTTATATATCCAGTTTTTTGGAGCCTCGTCACACTTGCCATAAAGTTCACTACACAGAACATACAACTGGGAACCCCTTAATGCAAGGGAGCAGCTCTATAGCCACGCCACCGTGCCCCCCGCCACCCATGTTTAATACATGCTTTATTGCATTTCATCGTGAAGAAGATATCAAGTATTTCTCTTAGTATTCTGAATGTTCTTAGAGCAGGAACATCATGAAGTCAATGTGCGGCGATCGCTGTCTGCGCCTCTCAGTGCAAGAGGAAGTCAGTTGAAGAAGCGCATAGAGATTAAAAACTGGGTCGGGGAACACTTAATATAAAGCATTTAATGTGCTACATTAATTAATGAAGGGGTTTGAGAAAATCTAGTAAATTGAACATTCATTTTGAGATGTTTAGTTTGCGACCTTCTACTGACAAAATAAACAATAGAATAAAGTGTAAATGTCGACTTTAATCTCGACATAAATGGCGAGAATAAAGTGGAAATGTCGAGAATAAAGTCAACATGTCGACTTTAATCTCGACATTTAGATTTTTTTTTCTTCACTGTGTCCGTATTTTTTTTCACCCGTGGCCCTAATACGCTTCCGTAAGTTACAGCACCTTGGAAAAGGTAAATATTAAAAGGACGACAAATACATTTAAATCACCTTCAAGACAGCCGTGATAAATGGCTGGAGTTAAAAATTAAAGACGTCAAGTAAGATATAAAGATATAAAGTGTGATTTTTAAGTTTCCTGTTTTTATTAGCATGAAAGTCATACCGTCTAATTAAATATGTAAGATTTAAAATACATATCAAAAGACTTCTTGCTGTAAACCATTACCAAAAAAGTCATACATAAATTGTACCTGAATGTTGTTTCTTGCCAGTTCAGTATTTAACTACGGCTTTATGTTTATGTGTTCATTTACGTGAATCTAATATTCAATTTTGGCTGATGTTCTTAAAGTATTTTGTGTTAAAGATATGTAATAAGGAGATGAAATCAGGAAGGGGGCAAATAAGTTTATCACAAGACTATAGAGATGCATGAATTGAATGTGTGATTGTATGAATGTATTTATTGGCATAAATAGATAATGTAAATGAAGGACAGCTGATGCATAAAGCCCATATTAAAATGAAATATATTACAATACACCCTAAAAAGATGTGAGCATATCTTTCAGTATATCGTAACCTGTATGTAGTTCAAATATATATTTTTCAAATACATTTGAAGTATATTTTCCTTCAAACACATTTCCAAACGTATTAAGTATAATACATGCATTACGCTGTGCACTCAGACCCAGGGCCGATCATTCATGAGGTGACTTTTTACCAGATAAAAAATACTAAACCCCGTCTTCCTAAAGATTCACATTTGTTTGAATTCCCTGAAAATCACTAAAAGTAATGCAAGTGGCTAAATGTGGCAGCATGTGTGGGCGACAGTTCACAGCTTTATTAGATACTTGAACTCAGTCAATAATAAGTTTATAATTTGTGCTTTCACAGTGTGATCTGGCCTACGATAGATCTCAGTATCAGGATCGCCTAGGAGTTGTCTTTGGGATGATATTATCAATGCATGTCTAAAATATACCACACTATATCAAAATAATAAGTATCTCAAAATATAAACTCACAAATATATTGTACAGTATAACTAGAATTAACAGTATATTTAAAAACATTTTGCAATAGCTTCTAAAATGTATTTTATAATATATTATTCTTAGATTTGAATAGATTTTAGGAAATATATTTTATAGTTTGATAAAAATATTGCAAAACACAAAAATGAGAATAGTTTACCTATTTTACAACACATTTCAATATACTGCAAGATATCGCAATGCATTTAAAGTGTTTTATAAAATATTTTGCATATTTTATATTTATTTTGCATATGTTACTTTTTGTAAGGGTGAACAGAAAGTCAGTCACATAAATATTTAGTATTTACACTCTGTTAGGTAGATAGTACCATATAAATTATTTAATAGTAACTTGGAAAATATTTTTTAAAAATCATGTTAAGTTTGTTTTCATTGTGATAGCCATGAGAAAGTTTTTCTTGATTTCCCCTCATTACTGTTAACATCAACTGCTAAGGCTTGCATGTGGTGGTCTGCATGTCTGCTCAGTCACATTGTAAACATTATTTTACTGAATCAATATTAGTAAAAATATACTAAATAAATGCATGAAATGAATAATCACATCTGCTTAATTTTATTAAAAGTTCAAACACAATAATATATAAAGCCGATGCAGGTATTCTTTGTTGGAAATAACCCAGTACTCTACCTACATTCACACAGCACAAATGGTCAGACTCAGAAGACAATTTAAATACATAAAATACAGAATACTTACAGATGACAGAAAAATAAAGATGTTAAGAATGTGCTGCAGAATTTTAACAAATGACTGATCATAAAGCTGAAGTTTTGAAATGTAACACTTTGGAAGTTAGCACTCAAACAAACCACCAACACCTCAGCCCACCCCAACCACCTATTAAATGTCTTGTATGATTTCAGTTTTGCAGTCTAGGTGTTCTAAGACAGCTTTCCTGATCAAGTTATGGATACAGAATAGAGAAAGTAGCAAAAATGACATTGTATGATATTAACAACAAATCAAGAATTAGAAAAAGAAAGTAATTCAAAGGTCAAAGTTACATTTGAAGACCCCATTGTGTATCTTAACCCACTTCTGCCTTATAATGTGTTGGCCTTCAGTGTTTGTGTGTCACAGCGAGGGTGTGCAGCATTGTTCATAATGGCACTCAGTTCTGTTTTAATTCTCTCCTTTGCTATGACCTCCAGAGGGTCCACAGTGAGCGATATAACTGAGGCTGCCCTTTTATTTAGCCTGTTGTTTCGGTGGGCATCTCTTAAAGTGATGTTACCAACCCAGCACACCACAGCAAAGCAAATCGTACTGGCCATCACCGAGTTATTGAAGATATGAAGAATGACACTTCCAACAGTAAAGGAACACAACCTCCTTAGAAAAGGTGCCTGCTCTGTCCTTCCTGTGTGTTCTGATACCAGTCCAATCTGTCTTCAATGTGGACCCTCAAGTAATTGTAGAAGTAGACCACCTCAGCCTCCACTCCTTGAATTGTGACTGGACACAGAGGCCCTTTGGTGCAGTGAAAGTCAAGTTTCTTGGTTTTGCAGTTGTTAAGATGCAGACAATTCTCTTTGCACCAAGAAATAAATTTTTCCACCTCATTAGTGTAGAAACATCTGAAAAGTTTTGTGAGTGACATGACCTGGTGTTATTAGCCTGATGTGTACAGAGTAAAGAGATAATAAGACAGGCCTGTTCCTGGCGGTGCCCCGGTGTTGCTCACATTCATATCAGAGACACAGTCCTTGAGTCTCACAAACTGCAGTCTGCCTGACAGATAGTCCATTATCCAGGACACCACAGGCTCATCCACCTGCATATCTCTGAGTTTACTCCTTAACAGGGATGGCTGGATGGTATTGAAGGCAATGAAGAAACATAACCATCACAGCACTGTCATCTTTGTCCTGGAGAGAATAAGCCTTGTTGGACAGAGAGATAATTGCATCCTCGAGTCCAGTCATTGTCCAATAAGCAAACTGTAGTGGGTCTAGGTGGTCTACCACAAGAGGACTCCAAGGCCAGTCTCTCAAAGGGCTTTGTGATGTGCGATGTACAATAAGTGCAACAGGTCTGTAGTCGATGGGTGAAGAGGCGCCTGCCTTCTTTAGAACAGGAACAATGTGGGATGTTTTTCACAGCAGTGGCACTTTCTGAAGCCTTAGGGACAAACTGAACAGATGACAGAGGACACCACAAAGTTGGTCAGCACATGCCTTAAGAACGTGAGGACGGACTTTAGTCAGATTTAGATTTTTAAATAAGTATAAAGTAAATAAGCATATGAGTATCACTTGCACTATGCGTATAATTGTATGTGAAAAATAAAATTTTATATGATTTGATGCTATAATTCAGTCCAAGTCTAAATATAAAACACTGTTTATTTAAATATGTATACTTTTTCATGTCCGTAACAGTCTGTCTGATACATGCAGAATTAATTTTGTAACATTACCCACCATACTCAGTCCATTAAACCCGTTTATGAAGTGCTCTAAGTTAGCGCACAACTTTGTTCCCCTTCAACGACTCCTAGAAGAACACTCCAACTGCGCTTAGTCTTAATCTCAGTCCTCTGCTAGTCCACAGCTCTGAAGCCCACTGCCACAATACTAAACCCAAATATTGGTTATGTTACTGTAAACCAAGACCAGATCATCTTAAACCCATAGGACACTACAGCTAACCCTTTTGAGTTTAAAATACTCATCCCCATTTTTGGGCCTTGGGAAGCCTGAAGCCTTGAATTTGAGTTTGGAGCTAGGTTACACAGGGTGAGGCCTGTTCACCACAACCAAACCTGTAAGGTGGGCAGGTCCGGTTTTTGATGGTTCATTGAGGCCTGCATCCATTTTTGAGCTTGTTGTGACAGGAATCACATGACAATCAAAACAATACAAGTATTGTGAATTGAAGTCTCAAACATGGCAAATGAGGGGTGTGAGACCTCGAAACTGACACACAGAGCAGACCAGGACCTTCACTATTCATCTCAGAAGAGGCTCAGCCTAAGACACTCAGTACCCCACTACTACCTGTAGATGATGACTTTGTGGGGTCTGCTTGGGAAATTCTAGAACCCCTGGAGTCCTGGGTGGAAGCACAGTGGGCTCATAAGCTTAACTGACAGGCTGTTTGTGGTTACAAATTAACTCCTTGATAACTGTCTATTCATTTATTCTAACTTCTGCATTTTCTCATCAGAAAAGTAAACTCTGTCTGCTTGTAATCATTAGGGTGGTAATAGATAAGACAGGAAAAACAAGTAGATGAGATGTTTTGTTTCTTGATATATCTTTATATATAATTGTCACCTTTACTTTTTGTATCAGAAAGAGATGAAAGAGTTACGATAGCATCTTTTGAGGTTAGCAAAACTGACAAATACAGAGCAGTGCAGGCCTGAGGTTTTCTCACATGCAAGCTTGTTCTGTGAAACTATTTGTTCTGATACAGTCATGGCAAAAATTATTGGCACCCCTGGAAATTTCCCAGAAAATGCACCATTTCTCTCTGCAGTTACAAATGTTTTGGTATACACATGTTTATTTCCTTTACGTGCATTGGAACAACACAAAAAACAGAGAAAAAAACAAAATTTGACATAATTTCACAAAAAACTCAAAAACCGGGCTCGATAAAATTATTGGCACCCTCAACTTAATATTTGGTTGCACGCCCTTTGGAAAAAATAACTGAAATCAAACGCTTCCTATAACCATAAACAGGCTTGTGACACTTCTCAACTGGAATTTCCGAACACTCTTCTTTTGCAAACTGCTCAAGTTCTCTCAGATTTGAAGGGCGTCTTCTCCCAACAGCAATTTTGAGATCTCTCCATAAGTGTTCAATCGGATTTAGATCCGGACTCATTGCTGGCCACTTCAGAACTCTCCGGCGCTTTGTCTTCAACCATTTCTGGGTGCTTTTAGAGGTATGTTTGGGGTCATTGACCTGCTGAAACACCCATGACCTCTGACGCAGACCCAGCTTTCTGACATTACATTGCGCCCCAATATTTTTTGGTAGTCTTCAGATTTCATGATGCCTTGCACACAGTCAAGGCATCCAGTGCCAGAGGCAGCAAAACATCCCCAAAACATCTTCGAACCTCCACCATGTTTGACTGTAGGTACTGTGCTCTTTTCTAAGTAGGCCTCATTCTGTTTTCTGTAAACAGTAGAATGATGAGCTTTACCAAAAAGCTCTACCTTGGTCTCATCTGTCCACAAGACGTTCACCCAGAAGGATTTTGGCTTCCTCAAGTACATTTTGACAAACTCCAGCCTGGTTTTTTTATGTTTCTGTGTCAGCAGTGGGGTCCTCCTGGCTCTCCTGCCATAGCATTTCATTTCATTCAGATGTCGACGGATAGTTTGAGCTGACACTGATGTACCCGGAGTCTGCAGAACAGCTTGAATATGTTTTGAAGTTGATTTGGAAAGGGTGCCAATAATTTTGTCTGGACAATCTTTGGAGTTCTGTGTGACATGATGTCAGATTTGACTTTTTTTCTCTGTTTTTTTGTGTTGTTCCAATGCACATAAAGGAAATAAACCTGTGTATACCAAAACATTTGGAATTGCAACAATTTTCTGGGAGAAATGGTGCATTTTCTGGGAAAATTCCAGGGGTGCTGATAATTTCGGCCATGACTGGAAATACTTCTGGTAAGTCTGTTTGATCACTTGAGTATTCTGAGAACCAGCATTTATTAATGAATTCATATTGACCAGGCTGTGATGTTCTTAAGGCCAGAAAGATTACTTTAAAAAGGTTTGTCTGTAAGCGAGCTGCACACACATACAGTGCAACTGGGCTCTGTCTGTATGTGTGACAAACACAAATCTTTACTTGTGACAGATAAAGAAATTAAGTTATTTGATTTTGGTAAATTCTTACTGAACTCCTTCAGCTGGAGTCAGTGGAGGGATTTAAGACTGGTTTTTAACTCTGTAAAAAAGAGAGACATGTTCACTGGTTTGAATGAAGACTCCAGTGTCTCCCAGTTTTATTTCCATTAACCTCCTTTATTCAAAGACTCCATTTCAAATAGTCAGTGGATTGGAAAAGAAATGATAATGGGTTTGATGATATTACTTCTGGAAAACACTGTGCTCAAAGGAAACAAAGTGCCTTATGTGGTAAGTTAGAAGCAACTTGCATGAAGACACATTATCAGAGGAGGCAGAGTTCATAAAAACAACTTGAAAAAGTATGTGACACTGACGGCCATAACAAGAAGCAGCTCTTTATGAATAAGCACAGGTTTCTCTTTATTTTGGACCACCATCTCTACTGAATGATTAAAATCAAAACACACATTAGCCAACATTATTTAAGCTAATCACTGTGAAAAGCAATCTACTTAAAAAGCTGAAAGCAGAATACATTATTAGAGGCAAATGGCTTCATTAAAACAACAAAATAAAGCTTGATTGTTTCTGACACACAGAAAAGGCTTTTTGTTTATTCTGTTTCATCGTTTGTTAAATTAATCAATTTAAAGCCCTCATTATAAGCCCATATATTGTATATACTGTAAACTTATACTGGATTCTTGAAGTTCCATTGCTAGGATTCAGCCAGAATTTGGTGACGTTACACTCTTCTTAGATGAGCCTGCAGACAGAAGGAGAGACAATCAGATACCTGAAGGCCAGTGTGCTCTTTAAAGAACATCACAGTTTAGTTCAGATGAATGATTTAATTTTAATGTAAGGATATGTTTATTCCATTACTGTATTTATGTTGTCCAGAAAGTACATCAGAATTGTTGTTCCACACAGGCAATTAACCTTCAACCTTTTTCTTCTTTAGTTATCCATCATAAGGAAGGTCTTTCAATATAATGTCAGAGACGAAGTTTAAAGCTTATTGGTTGGAAGTGAATTACTGCCCTGGAAGAGCAACGCTCATGTCTCTCCAGTAACAACAGACACCTGCATTTATCAGATCTCTAGCTTCATCTGGTATCACACTGTTAATCACTTTGCACAAAAGGAATTATATACAGTAAAGCTGGAATATATCTTTGTGAATTCATATGAACTATACTGGCATTTCACAGACCAGTGGGCTTTTAGCACTCCTTTAATTCTTATTTAACGTTTATTTTTTCCCTTTGCTAACTTAAGAATAGGGTAAAGTCGACTTTTACTGAGTAAAAAGAAGAAAAAATACTCACCTGTTTGAGTTGCTGAAGTGCAGGAATGCGTTAACTTTACCTTTGGCAGGTACCTTTGATTTGGCTCTGGCGATGGGACGGGCGCGCTTCCAGGTCAGGCCTGCTGAACGACGCTGTGCGTACCCCTTCATAAAGGCGAGTGTCTTCCTAGGCTCTGCCATGGATGAAGAGAAAAGCGTTTTCATTCAGTTAATTTTGAGCATACATGAGTTAATCTGAGGAGTGGATCCCCAAGAGAAAGTCCAGAGGTAAGGTTAGAAAAAATAATTAAAGTATTTTCATAGCATAGATCAGCTTGTCTCATGGTCTGGAATCCCTACAGATTTTATTTTTTCTCCAGCCGTCTGGAGTTTTTTTGTTTTTTCTGTCCCCCCTGGCCATTGAACCTTACTCTTATTCGATGTTAATGTTGATTTATTTTGTTTTATAATTGTGTCTTTTATTTTTCTATTCTTTAATATGTAAAGCACTTTGAGCTACTGTTTGTATGAAAATGTGCTATATAAATAAATGTTGTTGTTGTTGTTGTCAGGATGCTCTCCAGGTCACTCGCTTGTGCCCACATGAGTCCGCTGGCCTATTTAATACCCGCCTTGCAGGGGTTGGGTGTAGCACGTGTGCAGAATTATGGCAAGCTGTTAAACATTTCATTCCTGCTTTCAAAGCATTGATATCATGAGTTTTACATTTGACATCAACATTTAAAATGTTAATATCGGGTGTATAAAATTTGATATCACGCTTTTAAAATTTGATAATCGAGCTTTTTTAAAAGTTTTTTAAATGTGTTATCACACTTTTGAAATATGATATGATAACTTAAATGCTAATATATATGCATTTTAAACTTTCACATCATATTTTGATATCACGTTTATGAAATTCGATGTCAGGTTACTAAAATTTGTTATCACACTTTTAAAATTTGACATCACGCTTCTGAAATTTGAAATCAACTTTTTAAAATTTGATATTACTCCATTGATATCAATATGATAAATCTGATATCAAGTTTGTAACAATGGATATCAACATTTTAATGTTTGATATCACTCTTTTAAATCTGATATTAAGCTTTTGAGAATTGATATTCCTTTAAAATTTGATATGGAGCTTTTGAAATATCATATTAAGGTTTTAAAATTTGAAATTACACTTTTGAAATTTAATGTGACAGCTTAAATGCTAATATTTATGGATTTTAAACTCACATCAAATTTTGTCATTTTGATGTCACATTTATGAAATTTGAGATCAGGCTTGTAAAATTTGATATCAAGTTCTTAAAATTTTGATATCACGCCTTTTTGAAATTTGATATCATGCTTTTAAAGTTTGATATCAAATTTCAAAATTGTGATATCAAATTTTAAGAACTTGATATCAAATTTCAAAAACGTGATATCACATTTTATATACGATATCAAATTTCATGAAAAGGAAAATGGATTAAATGTTAAACTAGCCTACCCATAATATATTAGCTTTTAAGCTCTCTTTTTTAAAATTAAGTTTCAAAAGTACAATATAATATGTCAAAAACTTAATACTAAATTGCAAAAGCTCAATATCAAATTTTAAAAACTTGATATCCAATTTCAAAATCACAATGTCAAATTTTTAAAACCTTGATATAAAATTTTTAAAACCTGATATCAAATTTTAAAAGCTTGATATCAAATTTAAAACCAGTGATTATAACTGCTGATATCAAGGAAAATGGATTCAATGTTAAAACGGCCAGCCATTCAGAATGCACCTGCGTCATTCGCGATTGGTGTAAGGGAGCAGCGTGTCGCAGGATTGGCTGAAGATTTTGAACGCAGGTATAAGAGGCACTTCCTGCCGCGAGGGGTTATCTTTACACTCGTTGCTGTGGATACTGTGGTTGGCATAGCGATTTTTTTTAGTATACCAAACAGTGTCTTGTGCATTTATTTGTAAATATTTTCTTGTATATAAGTAGATATCTCCTAGTTATTGTATTGTTTTTCTTGCATATACACTTTTATTATAAATATTTTGGATTTTGTTGTGTGCAGTTTCTTTCTTGTTGTTTTCTTACTTTACAAAGACTACATTTTTGTGAATATACATTTTTTCGTCTTTATTTTTCATTTTGGGACTTTCAAATAGGTGGAGGTGTGAAGTAAAGTGAGGTCTGCGTCTGGTTGGCGTTTTTTAAATAAATAATCACCACACTTGAGTCTTTGTGTGGGGCGATGTGGTAGCGTGGCAAGAGTGGTTCCTGTACGCAATGCTGGAGTGGACCACCCTGCACTTAGTGCACAGATGTACGATCATCCTCGACCCTAACTGACGTTGGGAGCTGCTGATTGCCGCAGCTGTGCCACGTCCCCGTTTTAAAAGGGAAGCACGAGGGCAAGAGAAGAGGAATGAAAGCAGATCAGAGGAAAGGCGATAATGGGGTGGCCAGTGAGAGAGATGAAGGAGGCTGAAAGAAGTGAGAGTTCTGAAAAGAGAGACAGGAGAGCCAAAACCAATGCAGTTTAATGGAGGCAGGTGGTCCGGATTGGAGCCTCAGGGCCCAAAGAAGCCAGGGGCTGGAGAAGGGGCAGTCGTACTGGAGAAATAGGAACGGCCCAACAGTAAGTATCCCTCAAGGGCTGAGTGTGAGCGGAGGGAGACGCGTGTGGCTCAGCGTGGCACCCCAGGGTTGCCAGAGGAATGGCAATAGGGACCTGAGTCGGGACTTAAAGGTTGACTGGCACCTGTTGGTGGGCAGTTTTAGAGGGAAGCATTGGGGCTTGTGTGTGTTTGTGTTTTTATTTTTAAAGACTGTGTATCTACATGGGTTTTAACCTCAGCTTTCAATGGAATGTTTATTTATTGCACTGTTTATAACCTCCACCAGCACCTTTTCATTGTACAATACAATAAAATATATTTTTGTATAGCCCAAAATCACCCAGGAAGTGCCGCAATGGGCTTTAACAGGCCCTGCCTCTTGACAGCCACCCAGCCTTGACTATCTAAGAAGACAAGAAAAATCTCCCAAAAAAAACCCCAGTAGGGAAAAAATGGAAGAAACCTCGGGAAAGGCAGTTCAAAGAGAGACCCTTTTCCAGGTAGGTTGGGCGTGCAGTGGGTGTCATGGATCATTTCTTTACTGCACAATTTGTTTGAACATTTGTTTTGAATTGTCTTTTAATAAAAGCACTAGAGCACTGTAGCTGCTGGTGCGTGAGGCAGGATCAAGCACGGGTCAAACGCGTGCTGAAAGAAAGTTCGTTTAAAACGATTTAGGGAAAATTCAAAGTAAACAGTCCACACAAGAATAAAGAAAAAAAGTTGTTACACATTAAGAATAAAAGGCCAAAAAAACTGAACAATATGTCTCTTCTCTAAACTTAGCTTTATTTCAGTATGCTCTAAACGTACGGCACTGCTAGTTCAATAGAGCACATTAACTTTCATACTATTGAGCACGTTAAGGCTTAGTTTAAAACCTTGTGCCCTCCATTCTTTACTCTCGGCAAGACAGGTCACTAACTGACACGATTCTATAGTCAGAGAGACAAGATGTAGTTAGAATATTCAAACTCAATTCAAGAGCTCTTTTCACCATCCCCTTGCTATGTGTGTGTTTGTCCTCATCTGCCAGGCTCATCTTGTAGATGGTACTGACGATGTTGGGTTCAAGAGGCTCCCAAAAGCCGAACTGGGAGCTGGAGCTGACCTGCACCGTCACACATCCATGTTAAGCTGGTTTGCCCTTGAGCGAGGCCCTTTACCTAAAAAATTGCTCCAGGGGTGCTATAAAATGGCTGACCCAATGCTCTGACTCCCAGAATGTAATTTGCCCTCGAGCTATAGCAGAGTATATCAAATTAAAATGAAAAATCTAGTTTTGCGTGGCAGTGAACCTGACCCTATCTTCGGCAAAATTCATTGGAAAGCTGGAAGCAACCAACCAACCGGCACATCGTAGGAAAACTTGAGAATTTGGAGAAAAAGCACCACACAGACACAAAAACAACGTGCAACATCCACACAGGCAGTGAAAAGGCCAGGATATGACTCTGGAGAAGTGAAGCAGGATCACTAAGCACTAGCACACGGGGACACCCTAATTTATATTTTACCTTTTGCTAAAATATTAGATGAGCACAAAAAACTAACAAAGAAGACCATTGATGTTCATTTAATCAAGATTATGATCACCTCAATAAAAGTATGGATCATTGTTAAGCGAGAAAAAAGCAAAGCAGGTCAATGCAACAGACATGGTAGATGGTTTCCTAAACAAATGCAAGTTCAAATAAACGCACAACTTACCAGGCAGAGGCGCACATCTCTTGTACACGGTAACCTTCTTTGATGCAAGAGTAACGTCTTTGCCTTTAACTTGTGTGACAATAAACTCTTCGTAGGGTGGGATAAGCACTTCAGATTCATTTTGATAAACAGAATATTTTGAAATATCTGCCCCATGGCATGTTTTGATACTGAAAAATGTTCCTTTGCCAAATCTTCTTGCTACTGTAATATTTGTAGATGTTGATGCAAATCTTCCAAATCGGAAAGCATCTTTTACTTTTGGTCGTATCTCTACTTTAACTCCTCTGTAAACCCTGATGCAGTTTCTTCCTTTGAGGGTCTGGATAGCCTTGGTGAGCAGGAAATGCATGGACCTGTAGTACTTCTTTGTCACCGAATCCACACCAGATTGCACCGCGTTGTTCAGCTCAGAATAGAATTTATTTGTTGTGTATGCCCTAACAGCCAGGGCGGTGTAGTTGTCCAAACCAGATCTATTTCTTGAGTGCCAGTGTTTGATCGATTCATTCCAGCCTGATGACAGGTTTTTGTTCTTACTTAACTCATAATTCAAGTAACGCTCTCTAATTTCCTTTTCTCTTTCTCCTTGGCACCCATTATAATCATCATCATAGGAATTTTCATGCATGTGTGGATTCTAAAACAAGACAGAAAGTAGAATCAAAAGGATGATCACTCAGAACAAGCGCTTCTGCATTTTTGCAATTAGGTTCAGTAATGTATGGGTGGATTAACGGTTTAATTTCATTCTACAATACGCAGTTTACATTACTACACTATATAAGAATATGGCTCTTTCCTGTTGATTTCATAACTAACACTGACGTAATGTAAAATGCCATTTTGAAAGTCATTTAAATACATTCAGGTTTGAAGGAGGCCCGAGTTTTTCCTGGTAGCTCTAAGGACAGGGCAGGTTACCGCGTCAGATTTATAAAGCTTGTGTATGCACATTTTGGGTTTTTGTGTATACTTTCCATGTAATGGTCAAAATATATAAAAGAAAAAACTTGCCAGGAGAACTTATATTTATTTGCAGTAATACATTTGCCGCATTCATATACAACATTTCATAGCAAATGGGAAATGAAGACATGCTTGATCAAGTAAGGAATTGCATCCAAACCAGTGAAACAACAAACCACAAGAGTAATAATTCATATCACTGACGATGCGGCACATATTTGCAGTTAAGGACTTTTTTTGTCCTTAATTTATATATCGGCTACCTGCTGTCACATCTCAGGATAAGAAACCAGGGCCATCGCTTGTTATCAATTCTTGCATGAAGCAGAAACACAGCTTTGAAAAAAAATCGTATTCTGAATCCGATATATAGCCTAACGGTTTGACACAACGTGGTTTGTTGGCTGCTGCTTGAAGAGAATGCAAATGCTCATATATATGGTAAATGGTAAATGGCCTGTATTTGATATAGCGCCTACTAGAGTTCAAGAACCCCCCTAGGCGCTTTACAACACAACAGTCATTCACCCATTCACACACACATTCATACGCTGGTGATGATAAGCTATATATAGAGAATTATCTTTTAGGGACCGGCTGGATTGTGTTGCCCATGATGATGATGGACTGATGTAGGCTCCAAAAAGCCAGTCTCTTAGAACAGTAGTATGAACAAAGCTGGACCCAACATTACAAAGACAGACGTTCTGAAACCGTGCAGAATACCCTGGTTTTATCAATGGCTGGCTTTCTGGCAACAGGCACCTACCAGAAGGAATTGGCTGAAAAATCAGGAATATCTCAGCCAAGTTTCAGCTCCATCATGTCCACTGTGCTGGAAGCCATAAACGACTGACGAGGCACTCCATTCACTTTCTGTATGGTGTGGGTGGACAAGCCAACATTAAAATGTCATTTGCAGCAGCGTCTGGTTTTCCTAATCTAATCTGTGCAAATGACTGCACTCATGTTACAATAAGTGCGCCTAGCAAGAATGAAGCTGCCTTTGTTAACTGCCAAGATCTTACGTTCTGTTAGCACACAAGTCATCTATGATACCAAGATGAAGCTGACAAACATCATGGCCCAGTGACCTGAGTCAACACCGTGATTCATCTGTTTTGAGGGAAGGTAACATTGGCAGATGACTTGCCTATTGAGGGTGTTGTACGTGACGGCCAGATGTGTCAGGTGAGCGGCCCAAGCAGGCTGATTAGCAAGGTCCACATATGATTGATTCAGGGTGGCAACCTGGTGGAGTTCGTGGTACATTCATGTACACACATTTATAAGGAGATTGTAATTTATAAAGTGTAAATTGCATACAAATATATGCATTACATCTTATGTAAATCAGTTTATTGTGTTTCTTGACATATGTGGACTTTCATGGTAGAGTACATTCAAAGTTTTGTAAATGAGACCCCTTGTCACTTAATTTGTGAGGCCGCATTGCTGCCCGCTACACCACAGTGCCACCTCAGCTAACACTTATATTAAGCATAATAATGAACCAAATTCCCTACATTCTAATTCAAACTACAAAGTATATGAGTATACATTATGACCCGTGTTTACAGCCAATTAATTGTTATATTGACTTAAAAGATAATCTGCATACAAATCAAGCACATTAAGCAGTATGAAGGGAGGTTTGGGCAGTGCCACTTGGGTACATCCTCAGGAACATTTTCCGTTGCTTGGTGTATCTACTTTAGTAAAGAGATGGGGAAAGTTTATCATCATTTAATGAATTTTCTTTGTTCAAACTAGTTGTACAGTGATGCAGATGTACTTTTTTATTTTAATACTGTTTTGTCTATGTTTAATGCTCTTTTTCATTCTCTATTAGCTTGTTTCATTTTGAGGTAGATGCTGCAGCAGCTGATACAATCAAATTCAATACGCTTTTACTTTATGTATTAAAAAGTATTGTGCTGGCTCAGATCTGCTGTCTGATCACTTGTTACAGATCCAGCTCATCGTCATCTAAATGCCTCTTCTGGATTATTATATATTATAAGTAACGATGCTGACTATATCTGCTGCGACAGTGTTTTTATTTGTGTGATAGACGGCTAGTTCTTTGATTGAGATGTGTGGCAGTGTGAGAGTGCGACTGTATGGTGAGTGATATGTGTGGTGTGTGCCTTTGTAAGAGACGACTTACCAAACTGGCTTCATCCACAAAAATTAGAAAAAGCAGCAGGAGGGCTGTTGAGACAGCTGATGGAGACATTTGTAATTTTATTTCTCCTATCTGTAAGAAAGAAAAAAAATGTCAAACACTGAATTCTTGCAAAGAACTCTTCCTCTGGTTTTCACTCTTTCCATCTATCCATCCATTAATTATCCAACCTACTATATCCTAACTACAGGGTCATGGGTTTCACTCTTTCACATTCTATAATTCAATAATTTATATCATCATTATATTTACAATATCTGACGTACCCACATTATATTCTATTTACAACGCAACTGTGGAGGAAAAATCATCAAAAATGAAATGTAAATTGTAACATAAGAGGTTGAGCCCAGACAAAAAGAGAAAACATCCAAGATCTTTTCTTGACTTGCAGGTAGCTGTGCCTGTCATGGCATCACTAAGTTCAAGGCAAAAGCCAACCTTGTGTGGGGTGCCAGTTTACAGCAGGGCACAGTCACTCACACTTCACAGCTAGAATTGCTCAGATAACTCAACAACTGGTGGCCCATCTGGATGCCACTTTGATACATTCAAATTTCTATCATGTGAAGCCTGAAAATTAAGAAGTTTGATTTAGGAACATTTATAACAATACAAATTTCCATATTGGATCGGTCAAGCTCCGGGTCAACAATGACCACTACCAGTACTGTTAGCCAACAGGGTGCTGGCGGAAATTGGGCTACTGTTGGTCGAAGAAGAAGAAGGAGAAGGAGAAGAAGAAGGGGAGATGTGTCCAGAGGCAGGAGGAGAGGAGGAAAGTAAAGAGAGTGGAACTGAGGGTAGGAACTTTGAATGTTGGCAGTATGACTGGTAAGGGGAGAGAGTTAGCAGATATGATGGAGAGAAGGAACGCTGATATATTGAGTGTAGAAAAGACCAAATGGAATGGGAGTAAAAGCCAGGTGGATTGGAGGTGGATTCAAATATCTAACAGGGTGTGGATGGGAGGAGAAATGGGGTAGGAGTTATTCTGTAGGAACAGCATGTCAAGAGACTTTTGGAAGTGTAAAGTGTGTCAGACAGAGTAATGATTATGAAACTGGAAATTGGAGGTGTAATGATGAATGTTGTTAGTGCATATGCCCAGCAAGTTGGGTGAGCAATGGATAAGAAAGATGATTTTTGGAGTGAGTTGGATGAAGTGATGAACAGCGTACCCAAGGGACAGAAAGTGGTGATTGGAGCGGATTTCAATAGGCATGTTGGTGAAGAGAACAGTGGAGACGAGGAGGTGATGGGGTAGGTATGGTGTCAAGGAGAGGAATGAAGAAGGCCAGAGGATAGTGGATTTTGCCAAAAGGATAGACATGGCTGTGGTGAATACGTATTTTAAGAAGAGGGAGGAATAGGGTGACATACAAGAGTGGAGGAAGATGCACACAAGTAGATTACATCCTATTCAGAAGAGTCAATCTGAAGGAGATTGAAGACTGCAAAGTGGTGGCAGGGGAAAGTGTAGTCAAGCAGCATAGGATGGTGATCTGTAGGATGACATTGGAGATCAAGAAGAAGATGAGCGTGAGGGCAGAGCCAAGGATCAAATGGTGGAAGTTGAAAAATGAAGACTGCAAGGTTGAGGTTAGGGAGGAGGTGAGACAGGCACTGGGTGGCAGTGAAGAGTTACCAGATAGCTGGGAAAATACAGCAGATGTGGTAAGGGTGACAGCAACAAGGGTGCTTGGCGTGACATCTGGAAAGAGGAAGGAGGAAAAGGAAACCTAGTGGTTGAGTGAGGAAATACAGGAAAGTATACAGAGGAAGAGGATGGCAAAGAAGAAGTGGGATAGTCAGAGAGATGCAGAAAGTAGAGAAGAGTACAAGGAGATAAGGCACAAAGTGAAGGGAGAGGTGGTGAAGGCTAAAGAAAAGGTGTATGATGAGTTGTATGAAAGGTTGAACACTAAAGAGGGAGAAGAGGACCTGTACCGATTGGCTAGACAGTGGTTACGAGCTGGGAAAGATGTGTAGCAGGTTAGGGTGATAAAGGATAAAGATGGAAACATACTCAAAATTGAGGAGGGTGTTTTGAGAAAATGGAAAGAGTACGAGAGAGAGAAGAGGTTGGATAATGTGGAGATAGTGAATCTGGAAGTGCAATGGATTAGCAAGGAGGATGTAAGGACAGCTTTGAAGTGGATGAAAAATGGAAAGGCCCTTGGTCCAGATGACATACCTGTGGAAGCATGGAGGTGTTTAGGAGAGATGGCAGTGGAGGTTTTAACCAGATTTTTTAATGGAATCTTGGAAAGTGAGAGGATGCCTGAGGAGTGGAGAAGAAGTGTACTGGTGCCGATATTAAAGAATAAGGGGGATGTGCAGGACTGTAGTAACTACAGGGGGATGAAATTGATGAGCCATAGCATGAAGTTATGGGAAAGAGTTGTGGAAGCTTGGTTAAGAAGTGAGGTGATGATTAGTGAGCAGTAGTATGGTTTCATGCCAAGAAAGAGCACCACAGTTGCAATGTTTGCTCAGAGGATGTTAAAAAAGAAGTTTAGTGATGGCCAGAAGGAGTTGCATTGCGTCTTTGTGGACCTGGAGAAAGTATATGACAGGATGCCTCGAGAGGAGTTGTGGTATTGTTTGAGGAAGTCGGGAGTGGCAGAGAAGTATGGTAGAGTTGTACAGGATAAGTATGAGGGAAGTGTGACAGTGGTGAGGTCTGTGGTAGGACTGATGGATGAATTCAAGTTGGAGGTGGGATTACATCAGGGATCGGCTCTGAGTCCTTTCTTATTTGCAATGGTGATGGACAGGCTGACAGACGAGATTAGACAGGAGTCCCCGTGGACTATGATGTTTGCTGATGACATTGTGATCTGTAGCGATAGTAGGGGGTAGGTTGAGGAGACCCGGGAGAAGTGGAGTTATGCTTTAGAGAGGATAGGAGTGAAGTTCAGTAGGAACAAGACAGAATACATGTGTGTAAATGAGAGGGAGGTCAGTGGAATGGTGAGGAAGCAGAGAGTAGAGTTGGCGAAGATGGATGAGTTTAAAAACTTGAGATCAACAGTACAAAGTAATGGGGATTGTGGAAGAAAGGTGAAAAAGAGAGTGCAGGCAGTGTGGAATGGGTGGAGAAGAGTGTCAGAAGTAATTTGTGACAAACTGGTATCAGCAAGAGTGAAAGGGAAGATCTACAGGACGGTAGTTAGACCAGCTATGTTATATGTTCTGGAGACGGTGGCACTGACCAGAAAGCAGGAGACAGAGCTGGAGGTGGCAGAGTTAAAGATGGTAAGATTTGCACTGGGTGTAACGAGAATGGACAGGATTACAAATGAGGACATTAGAGGGTCGGTTCAGGTTGGACGGTTTGGAGGCAAAGTCAGAGAGGTTAGATTGCGTTGGTTTGGACATGTGCAGAGGAGAGATACTGAGTATACTGGGAGAAGGATGCTAAGGATAGAGCTGTCAGGGAAAAGGAAAAGAGGAAGGCCTAAGAGAAGGTTTATGGATGTGGTGAGAGAGGACATGCAGGTGATGGGTGTAACAGAACAAGATGCTGAAGACAGAAAGATATGGAAGAAGATGATCTGCTGTGGCAACCCCTAAAGGGAGCAGCTGAAAGAAGAAGACGTTAGGTAGAAGGTGCAGTGGGGGTTGTGTGGTCTTTTGGCATTGGAACCCCTGCAGATTTTGTTTTTTTTTCACCAACCTACCTTTTTTTTGTTTTTTCTGTCCTCCCAGCTATCTGATTTTACCTTCTTGTTGTTACTCAATTCTTTACTTTTATTACCTAACCTAACTTGTTTTCCTTTTCTTGTAACTTTCTCTTTGTCATCTTGTTAAACACTTTAAGCTATATTGTTGTATGAAAATGTGAAATAGAAATATATGTTGTTGTTAAATGAATGAATGACTGGTGATATCCTAAAACATACAGCATATTTTGGAGAAGTGGAACATAATAACATTTAAAGAGTAATCAGGACATCATCTTCTATCTTCTAACAGCTCTCAGGCGCTTTGAGATAGCAACACAAATCACTGTACCAATCTGTCTGTTCATTGACAACACCTTGAAATGCAAGGAGTCATGTCAAAAACACTCCTCCTCCTCCTCCATACTGTGTATGCTCCTTCATTCTCAAATATAAAACACAAAGCCCAGTTTCCTAGAGTAATATAAACAATATAAAAAAGCTGTAAACTAAAATAAAGAAACTTTCTGAGCATGGAGAGGAGGTGTGTTGTGTTGTGAAATTTTGCATATAAGTTGAAAAATATTCTGTATGTCTTTACTGGTAACTTGTAACACTAATGTCTATCACTGATAAGAACAGCAATGGTTAGATGGTTAAGAACCACCAACCCCCCCCCCTTTTAAGAACCAGTCCTTTGTAATTTTACAACAGGGATGGGGGAAGTGTTTCAAACCAGTTTGGCAAGTGATTCTCTATTGGAGTCTCTCAGTCAACCCCCACAGGAAAGCCACACTGCCTAGCTGGCAAACTTCAGCTCAGCAAATGGTTTTGAGGGGTGGCAGGTGTGAAGGTGTTCTCTGCCCCATTGGTCTGACATATGGCTGTTTGGAATTGGCTTGTATCAAAAGCCTTTAAGTACAATGATTCTCTATTGGCTCTAGGGGTTGGACAGATAACCTATAAATGTGCTTGCTTTACCCCTCCCCCCTTACCAAGTGATGAAAGACCATCTCACACACAATGAGCTGAAAAGGACAACACAATGAAGAGCACAGCTTGGCAGCCACATTGATAAAGGCATGTGATCTGTTCTGAAGAAAGCTGACCACAAAATGATGCCTTAACTAGAGATATTTTTAAGTAACTAACAAGTCTGTGTGCCGCCTGAAACTATACATCACCATTTATCAGATTGTATGGTTGCTAATATTAACTTTGCATATTGTCATTATTTATGAATATTATCAATAATACATTATTTAAACTGTAACTTAACTCCTGCTTGACTCTGTGTAAACCTGAGGTTATAGACGTAAAAGGGAAGGTGGGGAGAAGTTATATACTATGATACTTTATAAAGAGTGGTAAGTGTGTGAGATTTGAGGCATTCTGACAAAGGCTACATAATAATAATAATACAATAAGGGGACAGAAGAGTAATATATTACTCTACCAAGACAAAGCAAGGTGTGAGCACAGATTTTGGCTGGGAAATGCAGTGCATTGAATTGCTGTTAAAGTCCCAAATGATGCAAAGAAATTTTTATTTACTAATCCTATTAACACATAAAATACATTTTCTCAATATAACCACCAAAACATTTTAAATAATACACACTATCTCCTGCAAAGACCTTTCACTTCTTATTATGTTGCTTTTCAAAGACTCGTCATAATGGCCAAAAAACCCAGAGAGCAAACACTTCATGGAAGGACTAAGGCACAGTGATATGTCACAGCAAAATTCAGACTCTACTGGGGATGAGTTACAGCACCTTGGAAACGGTAAATATTAACAGGACGACAAATACATTTAAATCACCTTCAAGACAGCCGTGATAAAAGGCTGTGGTTAAAAATTAAAGGAGTTAAGTAATGTGGCACAAAAGATGTAAAGTGTGATTTTCAAGTTTCCTGTTTTTATTAGCATGAAAGTCATACCGTCTAATTAAATATGTAAGATTTAAAATAACATATCAAAAGACTTCTTGCTGTAAACCATTACCAAAAAAACTCATACAGAAATTGTACCTGAATGTTGTTTCTTGCCAGTTCAGTATTTAACTATGGCTTTATGTTGATGTGTCCACTTACGTGAATCTATTATTCAATTTTGGCTGACGTTCTTAAAGTATTTTGTGTTAAAGATATGTAATAAGAGATGAAATCAGGAAGGGGGCAAATAAGTTTATCACAAAACTATAGAGAAGCATGAATTGAATGTGTGATTGTATGAATGTATTTATTCATTGATATAATTTCCCCATAAACTTGGCATAAATAGATAATGTAAATGAACTGTTGAGGACAGCTGATGCATAAAGCTGTTACTAAAATGAAGTATATTACAATGCACCTTAAAATGATGTGAGTATATCTTTCAGTATATCGTAACCTGTATGTAGTTCAAATATATATTGTTGAACTATATTTGAAATATATTTTCCTTCATACAAATTTCCAAATGTATTACGTATAATACATGCATTATGCTGTGCACAGACCAGGGCCGATCATTCATGAGGTGACTTTTTACTAGCTAAAAAATGCTAAACCCCGTCTTCCTAAAGATTTGCATTTGTTTAAATTCCCTGAAACTCACTGAAAATAAAGCAAGTGGCTAAATGTGGCAGCATGTGTGGGCGACAGTTTACAGCTTTATTAGATACTTGAACTCAGTCAATAATAAGTTTATAATTTGTGCTTCACAGTGTGATCTGGCCTACGATAGATCTCAGTATCAGGATCGCCTAGGAGTTGTCTTTGGGATGATATTATCAATGCATGTCTAAAATATACCACACTATATCAAAATAATAAGTATCTCGAAATATAAACTCACAAATATATTGTACAGTATAAATAAAATTAACAGTATGTTTAAAAATATTTTGTAATAGCTTCTAAAATGTATTTTATAATATATTATTCTTAGATTTGAATAGATTTTAGGAAATATATTTTATAGTTTGGAAAAAATATTGCAAAACACAAAAATGAGAATAGTTTACAAATTTTACAACACATTTCAATATACTGCAAGATATCGCAATGTATTTAAAGTGTTTTATAAAAAATTTTGCATATTTTATATTTATTTTGCATATGTTATTTTTTGTAAGGGTGAACAGAAAGTCAGTCACATAAATATTTAGTATTTACACTCTGTTAGATAGATAGCACCATATAAATTATTTAATAGTAACTTTGAAAATATTTTTAAAAATCAGGTTACGTTTGTTTTCATTATGATAGCCATGAGAAAGTTTTTCTTGATTTCCCCTCATTACTGTTAACATCAACTGCTAAGGCTTGCATGTGGTGGTCTGCGTGTCTGCTCAGTCACATTGTAAACATTATTTTACTGAGTCAATATTAGTAAATGCATACTAAATAAATGCATGAAATGAATAATCACATCTGCTTAATTTTATTAAAAGTTCAAACACAATAATATATAAAGCCGGTGCAGGTATTCTTTGTTGGAAACAACCCAGTACTCTACCTACATTCACACAGCACAAATGGTCAGACTCAGAAGACAATTTAAATACATAAAATACAGAATACTTACAGATAACAGAAAAAAAAGATGTTAAAAATGTGTTGCAGAATTTCAACAAATGTCTGATCTTAAAGCTGTCTTGAAGTTTTGAAAGGCAGAAGTATATTTTAATATAAGTTAGCACTCAAACAAACCACCAACACCTCAGCCCACCCCAACCACCTATTAAATGTCTTGTATGATTTCAGTTTTGCAGTCTAGGTGTTCTAAGACAGCTTCCCTGATCAAGTAATGGATACAGAAGAGAGAAAGTAGCAAAAATAACATTTTATGATATTAATGATAAATCAAGAATTAGAAAAAGAAAGTAATTCAAAGTTTAAAGTTACATTTGGAATTTGCTTTAAATTTGGAATCAACAAATAATCACTTCTGTTACTGTAATGAAGGAAGTCCAAAATAAATTTATAAATTCTTACCTTCTTGTGACTAGACTTTCTAGAGTTCTTTCAAAAAGAAGGAACCATCTTATCTCCACCTAAAAGTGTCTTTAACTTTAACATAGATAGATAGATAGATAGATAGATAGATAGATAGATAGATAGATAGATAGATAGATAGATAGATAGATAGATAGATAGATAGATAGATAGATAGATAGATAGATAGATAGATATTGAAATACACTAAATAATAGTAGATAGATTGTGAAAGGCACTATATAATGATAGATAGATAGCTATAGCACTATAGATAGCTATAAAGCAGGAAAGTTCAAATGAAAGAAAACATCTGACTTTGCTGTCCCAGTCCCAGTGAGATACAGTATTATGCAGACTATTTACTTTCAATATAAAGAAGACCCCATTGTGTTTCTTAACCCACTTCTGCCTTATAATGTGTTGGCCTTCAGTGTTTGTGTGTCACAGAGAGGGTGTGCAGCATTCTTCATAATGGCACTCAGTTCTGTTTTAATTCTCTCCTTTGCTATGACCTCCTGAGGGTCCACAGTGAGCGATATAACTGAGACTGCCCTTTTATTTAGCCTGTTGATTCAGTGGGCCTCTATTAAAGTGATTTTACCAGCCCAGCACACCACAGCGAAGCAAATCGCACTGGCCATCACAGAGTTATTGAAGATATACTTCCCACAGTAAAGTAACATGATCTCCTTAGAAAAGGTGCCTGCTCTGCCCTTCCTGTGTGTTCTGATACTGGTCCAATCTGTCTTCAATGTGGACCCTCAAGTAATTGTAGGAGTAGACCACCTCAACCTCCACTCCTTGAAAAGTGACTGGACACAGAGGCCCTCTGGTGCAGTGAAAGTCAAGTTTCTTGGTTTTGCAGATGTTAAGATGCAGACCATTCTCTTTGCACCAAGAAACAAATTTTTCCACCCCATAAGTGCAGAAACATCTGAAAAGTTTTGTGAGTGACATAACCTGGTGTTGTTAGTCTGATGTGTACAGAGTAAAGAGAAAATAAGACAGGCCTGTTCCTGGTGGTGCCCCGGTGTTGCTCACATTCATATCAGAGACACAGTCCTTGAGTCTCACAAACTGCGGTCTGCCTGACAGATAGTCCATTATCCAGGACACCACAGGCTCATCCACCTGCATATCTCTGAGTTTACTCATTAACAGGGATGGCTGGATGGTATTGAAGGCAAAGGAGAAATCAATAAACATAATTATCACAGCACTGACAGCTTTGTCCTGGAGACAATAAGCCTTGTTGGACAGAGAGATAATTGCATCCTCGAGTCCAGTCATTTTCCAATAAGCAAACTGTAGTGGGTCTAGGTGGTCTACCACAAGAGGACTCCAAGGCCAGTCTCTCAAAGGGCTTTGTGATGTGAGAAGTACATTAAGTGCCACAGGTCTGTAGTCGATGGGTGAGGAGGCGCCTGCTGTCTTCAGAACAGGAACAATGCGGGATGTTTTTCACAGCAGTGGCACTTTCTGAAGCCTTAGGGACAAACTGAACAGATGACAGAGGACACCACAAAGTTGGTCAGCACATGCCTTAAGAACGTGAGGACGGACTTTAGTCAGATTTAGATTTTTAAATAAGTATAAAGTAAATAAGCATATGATTATCACTTGCACTATGCTATAATTTGATGCTGTAATTCAGTCCAAATCTAAATATAAAACACTAACATTACCCACCATACTCAGTCCATTAAACCTGCTCATGAGGTGCTCTAAGTTAGTGCACAACTTTGTTCCCCTTCTCCGACTCCTAGAAGAACACTCCAACTGCACTTAGTCTTAATCTCAGTCCTCTGCTAGTCCACAGCTCTGAAGCCCACTGCCACAATACTAAACCCAAATATTGGTTATGTTACTGTAAACCAAGACCAGATCATCTTAAACCCATAGGATACTACATCTAACCCTTTGAGTTTAAAAAGCTCATTCCCAATTTTGGGCCTTGGGAAGCCTGAAGCCTTGAATTTGAGTTTGGAGCTAGGCTACACAGGGTGAGGCCTGTTCACCACAACCAAACCTGTAAGGTGGGCAGGTCCGGTTTTTGATGGTTCATTGAGGCCTGCATCCATTTTTGAGTGTGTTGTGTCAGGAATCACATGACACTCAAAACAATGCAAGAATTGTGAATTGAGGGGTGTGAGACCTCGAAACTGACACACAGAGCAGACCAGGACCTTCACTATTCATCTCAGAAGAGGCTCAGCCCAAGCCACTCAATAACCCACTACTACCAGTAGATGATGACCTTGTGGGGTCTGCTTGGGAAATTCTGGAACCCCTGGAGTCCTGGGTGGAAGCACAGTGGGCTCATAAGCTTAACTGACAGGCTGTTTGTGGTTACAAATTAACTCCTTGATAACTGTCTATTCATTTATTCTAACTTCTGCATTTTCTCATCAGAAAGTAAACTCTGTCTAATTGTAATCATTAGATTGGAAGTCATAGTTAGAGTAATAGATAAACAAGTAGATGAGATGTTTTGTTTCTTGATGTATCTTTATGTATAATTGTCACATTTACTTTTTGTATCAGAAGGAGATGAAAGAGTTACAGCAGCTTCCTTTGGGATTAACAAAACTGACAAATACAGAGTAGTGCAGGCCAGAGGTTTTCTCACATGTAAGCTTGTAGGTCTGTTTGATCAATTGAGTGTTCTGAGAATCAGCATTTATTAATGAATTCATATTGACCAGGCTGTGATGTTCTTAAGGCCAGAAAGATTACTTTAAAAAGGCTTGTCTGTAAGCGAGCTGCACACACATTACAGTACACAAGCCATACAGCTGGGCTCTGTCTGTGTGTGTGACAAACACAAATCCTTACTTGTGACAGATAAAGAAATAAAGTTATTTGATTTTGGTAAATTCATACTGAACTCCTTCTACTGGTGTCAGTGGAGGGATTTAAGACTGGTTTTTACATTTTTTTGTATTAGCTGGTTTGAATGAAGACTCCAGTGTCTCCCAGTTTTATTTCAATTAACCTCCTTTATTCACAGATTCCATTTCAAATGGTCAGTGAATAGGAAAAGAAGGAGTAATAAGTTTGATGATATTACTTCTGGAAAACACCGTGCTCAAAGGAAACAAAGTGCCTTATGTGGTAAATTAGAAGCAACTTGCACGAAGACACATTATCAGAGGAGGCAGAGTTCATAAAAACAACTTGAAAAAGTATGTGACACTGACGGCCTTAACAAGAAGCAGCTCTTTATGAATAATCACAGGTTTCTCTTTATTTTGGACCACCATCTGTACTAAATGATTAAAATCAAAACACACATTAGCTAACATTATTTAAGCTAGTCGCTGTGAAAAGCAATCTATTAAAAATCCAAAAGCAGAATACATTATTAGAGGCAAATGGCTTCATTAAAACAAAAGGAAAGCAAGCTTAATCATTTCTGACACACATTCATTTATTCTGTTTCATCATTTCTTAAATGAATCAATGTAAAGCCCTCATTACAAGCCCTTTATATTGTATATACTGTAAATGTGGAATTTATACTGGATAGTTGAAGTGCCATTGCTGGGATTGAGCCAGAATTTGGTGATGTTACACTCCTCTTAGATGAGCCTGCAGACAGAAGGAGACACAATCAGATACCTGAAGGCCAGTGTGCTCTTTAAAGAACATCAGAGTTTAGTTCAGATGAATGATTTAATTTTAAATATAAGGATATGCTTATTCCATTGCTGTATTTATTTTGTCTAGAAAGTACATTAGAGTTGTTGCTCCAGGACAGTCATTTACCTTCAACCTTCTTCTTTAGTTGTCTGCCATAAGGCAGGTCTTTCAATATAATGTTAGAAGCGAAGTTTAAAGCTTATTGGTTGGAAGTGAATTACTGTCCTGGTAGAGCAACGCTCATGTCTCTCCAGTAACAACAGACAACTGAATTTATCAGATCTCTAGCTTCATCTGGTATCAAACTGTTAATCGCTTTGCACAAAAGGAATTATATACAGTAAAGCTGGAATATATCTTTCTGAATATACAGTTAGGTCCATAAATATTTGGACAGAGACAACTTTTTTCTAATTTTGGTTCTGTACATTACCACAATGAATTTTAAATGAAACAACTCAGATGCAGTTGAAGTGCAGACTTTCAGCTTTAATTCAGTGGGTTGAGCAAAAAGATTGCCTAAAAATGTGAGGGAACTAAAACATTTTTAACACAATCCCTTCAGTTCAGGGACTCAAAAGTAATTGGCCAATTGACTCAAAGGTAATTTCATGGGCGAAGCTTATTAGTTGGAAGTGAATTACTGTCCTGGAAGAGCAACGCTCATGTCTCTAGTAACAACAGACAACTAAATTTATCAGATCTCTAGCTTCATCTGGTATCAAACTTTTAATTGCCTTGCACAAAAGGAATTGTATACAATAAAGCTAGAATATATCTTTCTGAATATATATGAACTATACTGGCATTTCACAGACCAGTGGCTTAGCACTCCTTTAATTCTTAGTTTTTTCCCTTTGCTAACTTAAGAATAGGGGAAAGTCGACTTTTACACAGTAAAAAGAAAAAAAAAAACACTCACCTGTTTTAGTTGTTGAAGTGCGGGAATGCATTAACTTTGCCTTTAGCAGGTACCTTTGATTTGGCTCTGTCGATGGGACGGGCGCGCCTCCAGGTCAGGCCTGTTGAACGACGCTGTGCGTACCCCTTCATAAAGGCGAGTGTCTTCCTAGGGTCTGCCATGGATGAAGAGAAAAGCATTTTCATTCAGTTTATTTTGAGCATACATGAGTTAGTCTGAGGAGGGGATCCCCAAGAGAAAGTCCAGAGGTAAGGTTACAAAAATAATTAATGTATTTTCGTAGAATGGATCAGGTTGTCAGGATGCGCTCCAGGTCACTCGCTTGTGCCCACGTGAAGCTGCTGGCTGTGCAGAATTATGGCAAGCTGTTAAACATTTCATTCATGCCTTCAAAGCATTGATATCATGAGTTTTACATTTGACATCAACATTTAGAATTTTGACATCAGGCGTATAAAAATTTGGTATCACGCTTTTAAAATTTGATAATCAAGCTTTTGAAATTTGATGTCAAGTTTTTTAAATGTGTTATCACACCTTTGAAATATGATATGATAACTTAAATGCTAATATATATGCATTTTAAACTCTCACATCATATTTTGATTTCACGTTTATGAAATTTGATGTCAGGCTTATAAAATTTGATATCACGTTTTTAAAATTTGACATCACGCTTCTGAAATTTGAAATCAGCTTTTTAAAATTTGATACTACTCCATTGATATCAATTAGATAAATCTGATATCAAGTTTGTAAAAATGGATATCAACATTGTAATGTTTGATATCTCTCTTTCAAATCTGATATTGAGCTTTTGAAACTTGATGTTCCTTTAAAATTTGATATGGAGCTTTTGAAATATGACATCAAGGTTTTAAAATTTGAAATCACACTTTTGAAATTTAATATGAGAGCTTAAATGCTAATATTTATGGATTTTAAACTCTCACATCATATTTTGTCATTTTGATGTCACATTAATGAAATTTGACATCAGGCTTGTAAAATTTGATATCACACTTTTGAAATTTAATAACATCTTCCGACTTGAGATCAAACTTTAAAAGCATGATATCAAGTCTGAAGATGTGATCAAATTTCAAAAGTGTGATATCAAATTTTAAGAACTTGATATCAAATTTTAAAAGTATATCACATTTTATACACATATTATATCAAATTTCATGAAAATGAAAAAGGATTAAATGTTAAACTAGCCTACCCATAATATATTAGCTTTCTATGCTCTCTTTTTTGAAATGAAGTTTCCAAAGCAGTTTAACGGAGGCAGGTGGTCTGGATTGGAGCCCAAAGAAGCCAGGGGCTGGAGAAGTAGGAACGGTCCAACAGTAAAGTCTCCCTCAAGGGCCGAGCGTGAGCGGCGGGAGACGCGTGTGGCTCAGCGTGGCACCCCAGGGTTGCCAGAGGAATGGCAATAGGGACCTGAGTTGGGACTTAAAGGTTGACTGGCACCTTTTGGTGGGCAGTTTTTAGAGGGAAGCATTGGGGCTTGTGTGTGTTTGTGTTTTTATTTTTAAAGACTGTGTATCTACATGGGTTTTAACCTCAGCTTTTAATGGAATGTTTATTTATTGCACTGTTTTTAACCTCCACCAGCACCTTTCATTGTAATTATTGGATTATTTCTTTATTGGACATATTTGGAAGCACTGCACAGTTTGTTTGGACATTTGTTTTGAATTGTCTTTTAATAAAAGCACTAGAGCACTGTAGCTGCTGGTGCGTAAGGCAGGATCCAGACGCGTGGCGAAAGAAAGTTTGTTTTAAACGATTATGTGAAAATTCAAAGCAAACAGTCCACAGAAGAATAAAGATAAAAGGCTGTTACACACTTAGAATAAAAAGCCAAAAAAACTGGACAATATGTTGTTTCTCTAAACTGAGCTTTTCTTCTGTACGCTCTAAACGTACGGCACTGCTAGTTCAATAGAGCACATTAACTTTCATACTATTGAGCACGTTAAGGCTTAGTTTAAAACTGTGTGCCCTCCATGCTTTACTGTCTGCAGGACAGGTCACTAACTGACACGATTCTATAGTCAAAGAGACAAGATGTAGTTAGAATATACCAACTCAATTCAAGAGCTCTTTTCACCATCCCCTTGCTATGTGTGTGTTCGTCCTCATCTGCCAGGCTCATCTCGTTGATGGTACGGACGGTGTCGAGTTCAAGAGGCTCCCAAAAGCCGAACTGGGAGCTGGAGCTGACCTGCACCGTCACACATCCATATTATGTTAAGCTGGTTTGCCCTTGAGCAAGGCCCTTTACTTGAAAAATTGCTCCAGGGGTGCTATAAAATGGCTGACCCAATGCTCTGACTCTGACACAAAATCTAGTTTTGGGTGGCAGTGAACCTGACCCTATCTTCAGCACAATTCATTGGAAAGCTGGAACCAACCAATCATACGGCACATTGTAGGAAAACTGGAGAATTTGGAGAAAAAAGACCCACACAGACACAAAAACAATGTGCAACATCCACACAGGCAGTGAAAAGGCCAGGATTTGACTCTGGAGAAGTGAAGCAGGATCACTAAGCACTACCACACGGAGACACCCTAATTTATATTTTACCTTTGGCTGAAATATTAGATGAACACAAAAACTAACAAAGAAGACCATTGATGTTCATTTAATCAAGATTATGATCACCTCAATAAAAGTATGGATCATTGCTGAGCTAGAAAAAAGCAAAGCAGGTCAATGCAACAGACATGGTAGATGGTTTCCTAAACAAATGGAAGTTCAAATAAACGCACAACTTACCAGGCAGAGGCGCACATCTCTTGTACACGGTAACCTTCTTTGATTCAAGAGTAACATCTTTGCCTTTAACTTCTGTGACAGTAAACTCTTCGTAGGGTGGGATAAGCACCTCAGATTCATGTTGATAAACAGAATATGTTGAAATGTTTGCCCCATGGCATGTTTTGATTCTGAAAAATGTTCCATTGCCAAAATCTTTTGCTGCTGTAATATTTGTAGATGTTGATGCAAATCTTCCAAAGCGGAAAGCATCACTCACTTTTGGTCGTATCTCTACTTTAACTCCTCTGTAAACCCTGGTGCATTTTTTTCCTTTGAGGGTCTGGATGGCTTTGGTGAGCAGGAAATGCATAGACCTGTAGTACTTCTTTGTCACCGAATCCACACCAGACTGCACCACTTCATTCAGCTCAGAATAGAATTTATCTGTTGTGTATGCCCTAACAGCCAGGGCGGTGTAGTTGTCCAAACCAGATCTATTTATTGAGTGCCAGTGTTTGATTCGATTCATTCCAGCCTGATGACAGGTTTTTGTTCTTACTTAACTCATAATTCAAGTAACGCTCTCTAATTTCCTTTTCTCTTTCTCCTTGGCACCCATTATATTCATCATCATAGGAATTTTCATGTATGTGTGGATTCTAAAACAAGACAGAAAGTAGAATCAAAAGGATGATCACTCAGAGCAAAAACTTGTGCATTTTTCAGTTAGGTTCAGTAATGTATGGGTGGATTAACGGTTTAATTTCATTCTACAATACGCAGTTTACATTACTACACTATATGAGAATATGGCTCTTTCCTGTTGATTTCATAACTAACACTGACGTAATGAAAAATGTCATTTTGAAAGTCATTTAAATACATTCAGGTTTGAAGGAGGCCCGAGTTTTTCCTGGTAGCTCTAAGGACAGGGCAGGATACCGCGTCAGATTTATAAAGCTTGTGTATGCACATTTTGGGTTTTTGTGTATACTTTCCATGTAATTGTCAAAATATACAAAAGAAAACTTGACAGGAGAACTTATATTTATTTACAGCAATACATTTGCCGCATCAATAAGCAATATTTCATAGAAAATGGGTAATGAAGACCTCCTTGATCAAGTAAGGAATTGCAGCTAACCAGCGAAATAACAAACCACAAGAGTAATAATTCATATCATTGACGATGCGGCACATATTTGCAGTTAAGAACTTTTTTTGTCCTTAATTTATATCGGCTACCTGCTGTCACGTCTCAGGATAAGAAACCTGGGCCATCGCTTGTTATCAATACTTGCATGAAGCAGAAACACAGCTTTGAAAAAAATCATACCCTGAATCCTAAATACAGCCTAACGGTTTGACACAACGTGGTTTGGTGGTCGCTGCTTGAAGACTATGTAAATGCTCATATATGAAGAGAATGATCTTTTAGGGACCGGCTTGATTTTGTTGCCCATGATGATGATGGACTTATGAGTCGATGTAGGCTCTCAAAAGCCATTCTCTTGGAACTGTAGTATGAGTACAGCTGGACCCAACATTACAAAGACAGATGTTCTGAAATCGGGCAGCATAACCTGGTTTTGTCAACGATTGGCTTTCTGGCAACAGGCACCTACCAGAAGGAATTGGCTAATAAATCAGGAATACCTCAGCCAAGCTCCAGCTCCATCATGCCCACTGTGCTGGAAGCCGTAAATGACTGACGAAGCACTCCATTCACTTTCTGTATGGTGTGGGTGGACAAGCCAACATTAAAATGTCATTTGCAGCAGTGTCTGGTTTACCTAATTTAATCTGCATAAATTACTGCACTCATGTTACAATAAGGGTGCCTAGCAAGAATGAAGCTGCTTTTGTTAATTGCCAAGAAGTTACGTTCCGTTAGCACACAAGTCATCTGTGATGCCAAGATGAAACTAACAAATGTCATGGCCCAGTGACCTGAGGTTCATTTATTTGGAGGCAAAGTAACATTGGCAGATGACTTGCTGATTGAGGGTGTTGTATGTGACGGCCAGAAGTGTCAGGTGAACGGCCCAAGCAGGCTGATTAGCGAGGTTCACCTATGGTTGATTCAAGGTGGCAACCTGGTGGAGTTCATGGTGCCTTCATGTATGCACATTTATAAAGTGATTGTAATTAATAAAGTGTAAATTGCATACAAAAATATGCAGCTTTTATAAATCTATTTGTTGTGTTTTTTGGCATATGTGTACTTTCATGCTTGAGTGCATCTAAAGTTTTATAAATGAGACCCCAGGTCACTAAATTCTTGAGGCCGCATTGCTGCCTACTACACCACAGTGCCACCTCAGCTAACACTTACATTCAGCATAATAATGAACCCAAATCCCTACATTCTAATACAAACTACACAGTATATGAGTATAGATTATGACCAGTGTTAACAGCCAATTAATTGTTATATTGACTTAAAAGATAAATAGCATCACTTTAAAGATAATCTGCACACACATCAAGCACATTAAGCAGTATGAAGGGATGTTTGGGCAGTGCCACTTGGGTACATCCTCAGGAACATTTTCCGTTGCTTGGTGTATCTACTTTAATAAAGAGACGGAGAAAGTTTATCATCATTTATTGAATTTTCTGTGTTCAAACTAGTTGAACGGTGATGTAGATATTCTTTTTTTATTTTAATATTGTTCTTCTATGTTTAATGCTCATTTTCATTCTCCATTAACTTGTTTCATTTTGGTGTAGATGCTGGAGCAGCTGATACAATCAAATTCAATACGCTTTTACTTTATATATTAAACAGTATTGTGCTGGCTCAGATCTGTTGTCTGATCACTGGTTACAGATCCAGCTCATCGTCATCTAAATGCCTTTTCTGGATTATTATATATTATAAGTAACGATGCTGACTATATCTGCTGCTCCAGTGTTTTTATTTGTGTGATAGACGGCTAGTTCTTTGATTGAGATGTGTGGCAGTGTGAGAGTGCGACTGTATAGTGAGTGATATTTGTGGTGTGTGCCTTTGTAAGAGACGACTTACCAAACTGGCTTCATCCACAAAAATTAGAAAAAGCAGCAGGAGGACTGTTGAGACAGCAGATGGAGACATTTGTAATTTTATTTCTCCTTTCTGTAAGAAAGAAACAAAATATGTCAAAACACTGAATTCTTACAAAGAACTCTTCCTCTGGTTTTCACTCTTTCCATCCATCCATCCTTTATCCAACCTACTATATCCTAACTACAGGGTCATGGGTTTCACTCTTTCACATTCTATAATTCAATAATGTATATCATCATTATATTTACAATATCTGACGTGCCCACATTATATTCTATTTACAACGCAAATGGGGAGGAAAAATGATCAAAAATGAGATGTAAATTGTAACATAAGATGTTGAGCCCAGACAAAGAGAAAACATCCAAGCTCTTTTCTTGACTTGCAGGAATCTGTGCCTGTCATGGCATCACTAAGTTCAAGGCAAAAGCCAACCTTGTACGGGGTGCCAGTCTATAGTAGGGCACAGTCACTCATACTACACAGCTAGAATTACTCAGAGATGACACTTTGATACATTCTTTGGACTGAATTAAGTGGGCTCTACGCTGGATGAAATTTTAAAAAACTGCTACAAACCCGTTACATTTTAGTTGTATTCCTGATAGACTATATGGACATAGAATTATTATATTCTTCAGGGGTCCTCAATCTGTACTAATCCCCACTATTCTCTGCTGTCTTTTCCAGTTCTTCTGTGGTGGTGGTTTGCGCCATCTCCACCTAATCAAGGCACCATACAGCTCCCTGAATGACTGAATGAAGATGGGTGTCTGAAATGTCCAACAATTTCATCAAATTCCTATCATGTGAAGCCTGAAAACTAAGAGGATTGATTTAGGAACATTTATGAATAATACGAATTTCCATACTGGACTGGTCAAGCCCCATGTCAACAACGACCACTACCAGTACTGTTAGCCAACAGGGTGCTGGCGGAAATTGGGCTACTGTTGGCTGATGAAAAAGAAGGAGAAGAAGAGGGGGAGACGTGTCCAGAGGCAGGAGGAGAGGAGGAAAATAAAGAGAGTGGAACTGAGGGTATGAACTTTGAATGTTGGCAGTATGACTGGTAAGGGGAGATAGTTAGCAGATATGAGGAGAGAAGGAAGGTTGAAACTGTATATTGTGCGTGCAAGAGACTAAATGACGGGAGTAAGGCCAGGTGGATCGGAGGTGGATTCAAATTGTTCTATCATGGTGTGAGAAATGGCGTAGGAGTTATTCTGAAGGAACAGTATGTCAAGAGAGTTTTGGATGTGAAAAGAGTGTCAGACAGAGTGATGATTATGAAGCTAGAAATTGGAGATGTGATGATGAATGTTGTTAGTGCATATGCACTGCAAGTTGGGTGTGCAATGGGTGAGAAAGAAGATTTTTGGAGTTGGATGAAGTGATGAACAGTGTACCCAAGGGACAGAAAGTGGTGATTGGAACAGATTTCAATGGGCATGTTGGTGAAGGGAACAGTGGAGATGAGGAGGTGATGGGTAGGTATGGTGTCAAGGAGAGGAATGAAGAAGGTCAGATAATAGTGGATTTTCGAAAAGGATGGACATGGCTGTGGTGAATACGTATTTTAAGAAGAGGGAGAAACATAGGATTATGTACATGAGTGGAGGAAGATGCACACAGGTAAATTACATCCTATGCAGAAGAGTTGATCTGATGGAGATTGAAGAATGCAAAGTGGTGGCAGGGGAAAGCGTAGTTAAGCAGCATAGGATGGTGGTCTGTAGGATGACATTGGAGATCAAGAAGAAGAAGAGAGTGAGGGCAGAGCCAAGGATCAAATGGTGGAAGTTGAAAAAGAAAGACTGCAAGGTTGAGTTGAAGGAGGAGGTGAGACAGGCAGTGGGTGGCAGTGAAGAGTTCAGACAGCTGGGAAACTACAGCAGATGTAGTAAGGGTGAAAGCAAGAAGGGTGCTTGGTGTGACATCTGGAAAGAGGAAGGAAACCTGGCGGTGGAATGAGGAAATACAGGAGAGTATACAGAGGAAGAGGATGGCAAAGAAGATGTGGGATAGTCAGAGAGATGCAGAAAGTAGACAAGAGTACAAGGAGATAAGGCGTAAGGTGAAGAGAGAGGTGGCGAAGGCTATAGGTTGTACACTAAAGAGGGAGAAAAGGACCTGTACCAACTGGCTAGACAGAGGGACTGAGCTGGGAAAGATGTGCAGCAGATTGGGGTAATAAAGGATAAAGATGGACACGTGCTCACAAGCGAGGAGAGTGTTGAGCAGATGGAAAGAGTACTTTGAGAGGCTGATGAATGAAGAGAACGAGAGAAGGAAGAGGTTTGACGATGTGGAGATAGTGAATCAGGAAGTGCAATGGATTAGCAAGGAGGAAGTAAGGACAGCTTTGAATAGGATGAAAAATGGAAAGGCCAGATGACCTGTGGAAGCATGGAGGTGTTTAGGAGTGATGGCAGTAGAATTTTTAACCAGATTGTTTAATTGAATTCTGGAAATTGAGAGGATGCCTGAGGAGTGGAGAAGAAGTGTACTGGTGTCGATATTTAACAATAAGGGGGATGTGCAGAACTGTAGTAACTACAGGGGGATAAAATTGATGAGCCACAGCATGAAGTTATGGGAAAGAGTAGTGGAAGCTTGGTTAAGAAGTGAGGTGATGATTAGTGAGCAGCAGTATGGTTTCATGCCAAGAAAGAACACCACAGATGCTCTAAGGATGTTGATCGAGAAGTTTAGAGAAGGCCAGATGGAGTTGCATTGCGTCTTTGTGGACCTGGAGAAAGCATATGACAGGGTGCCTCATAAGGAGTTGTGGTATTGTATGAGGAAGTTGGGAGTGGCAGAGAAGTATGTAAGAGTTGTACAGGAAATGTATGAGAGAAGTGTGACAGTGGTGAGGTCTGCGGTAGGAGTGACTGATGCATTCAAGGTGGAGGTGGGATTACATCAGGGATCGGCTCTGAGCC
Source organism: Polypterus senegalus (assembly GCF_016835505.1). Lineage (NCBI taxonomy): Eukaryota > Metazoa > Chordata > Cladistia > Polypteriformes > Polypteridae > Polypterus > Polypterus senegalus. The sequence goes on from NC_053157.1 coordinate 222,310,918, forward strand.
CTTTCTTATATGCAATGGCGATGGACAGGTTGGCAGACGAGATTAGACAGGAGTCTCCGTGGACTATGATGTTTGCTGATGACATTGTGATCTGTAGTGATAGTAGGGAGCAGGTTGAGGAGACCCTGGAGAGGTGGAGATATGTCCTAGAGAGGGGAGGAATGAAGGTCAGTAGGAACAAGACAGAATACATGTGTGTAAATGAGAGGGAGGTCAGTGGAATGGTGAGAATGCAGGGAGTAGAGTTGGTGAAGGTGGATGAGTTTAAAAATTTGGGATCAACAGTACAGAATAATGGGGATTGTGGAAGAGAAGTGAAAAAGAGAGTGCAGGCAGGGTGGAATGGGTGAAGAAGAGTGTCAGGAGTACTTTGTGACAGACGGGAATCAGGAAGAGTGAAAGGGAAGATCTACAGGACAGTAGTGAGACCAGCTATGTTATATGGGTTGTAGACGGTGGCTCTGACCAGAAAGCAGAAGACAGAGCTGGAGGTGGCAGAGTTAAAGATGCTAAGATTTGCATTGGCTGTGACGAGGATGAACAGGATTAGAAATGAGGACATTAGAGGGTCGGTTCAAGTTGGACGGTTGGGAGACAAAGTCAGAGAGGTTAGATTGCGTTGGTTTGGACATGTGCAGAGGAGAGATGCTGAGTATACTGGGAGAAGGAAGTTAAGGATAGAGCTGACAGGGAAAAGGAAAAGAGGAAGGCCTAAGAGAAGGTTTATGGATGTGGTGAGAGAGGACATGCAGGTGATGGGTTTAACAGAGCAAGATGCAGAGGACAGAAAGATATGGAAGAACATGATCCGTTGTGGGGACCCCTAATGGGATATACCAAAAGAAAAAGGTGTTAGGTAGAAGGTGCAGTAGGGGCCGTGTGGTCTTTTGGCATTGGAACCCCTGTAGATTTTGTTTTTTCTCCAACCTACCGGTTTTTGTTTTTTTCTGTCCTCCCAGCTGTCTGATTTCACCTTCTTGTTGTTACTCAATTCTTTAATGTTATTACTTAATCTAACTTGTTTTCCATTTTTTGTAACTTTCTCTTTGTCATCTTATTAAACACTTTGAGCTATATTGTTGTATGAAAATGTGCAATAGAAATACATGTTGTTGTTAAATGAATGAATGACTGAGTGATATCCTAACACATACAGCATATTTTGGAGAAGTGGAACATAATAACATTCAAAGAGTAATCAGGACAACAGCTCTCAGGCGCTTTGAGGTAGCAACACAAATCACTGTGCTGGTCTGTCTGTTCATTGACAACACCTTGAAATGCAAGGAGTCATGTCAAAGACACTCCTCCTCCTCCTCCAAACTGTGTATGCTCCTTCATCCTCAAATATAAAACACAAAGCCCAGTTTCCTAGAGTAATATAAAAGACAGAAGAGATGTAAGCTAAAATAAAGAAACTTTCTGAGCAAGTAGAGGAGGTGTGTTGTGGTGTGAAATTTTGCATATAAGTTGATAAATATTCTGTAAATCTTTAATAATAACATGTAACACTAATGTCTATCATTGATAAGAACAGCAATGGTTAGATGGTTAAGAACCACCCAACCCCCCCCCCACCCCTTTTAAGAACCAGACCTTTGTAAATATACAACAGGGTTGGGGGAAGTGTCTCAAACCAGTTTGGCAAGTGATTCTCTGCTGGAGTCTCTCAGTCAACCCCCACAGGAAAGCCACACTGCCTAGCTGGCAAACTTCAGCTCAGCAAATGGTTTTGAGTGGTGGCAGGTGTGAAGGTGTTCTCTGCCCCATTGGTCTGACGTATGGCTGTTTGGAATTGGCTTGTATCAAAAGCCTTTAAGTACAATGATTCTCTATTGGCTCTAGGGGTTGGACAGAAAACCTGTAAATGTGCTTGCTTTACCCCCCCACCCCCACCCCCACCAAGTGATGAAAGACCATCTCACACACCATGAACTGAAAAGGACAACACAATGAAGAGCAGGAAATGAAGACTTAACTAGAGACATTTTAAGTAACTAACAAGTCTGTGTGCCGCCTAAAACTACACATGATCATTTATCAGGTTGTATGGTTGGTAATATTAACTTGTACTTGTACTTTGCATATTTTTATTATTTATGAATATTATCAATAATACATTGTTTAAAGTGTAACTTAACTCCTGCTTGTCTTTTACTACATCTAATTGACTGAGGTTATAAATGTAGAAAGGAAAGTGGGGAGAAGTTATAAGGTACAATACCTTATAAACAGAGGTAAGTCTGTGAGATTTGAGGCATTCTGACATAGGCTATATATTAATAATACAAAAAGGGGAAAGTAGAGCAATATCTACCAAGACAAAACAAGGAGTGAGCAGAGTTCTTGGCTGGGAAATCCCATTATTGTGTTTTTTCGACATTCAGTACATTGAGTTGTTGTTAAAGTCCCAAATAAATTTTTATTTACTAATCTGATTAACACAAACAAATTTTCTAAATAAAACCAACAAAACATTTTAAATTATACACACTATCAACTGCAAAGACCTTTCACTTCTTATTATGTTGCTTTTCAAAGACTTGTCATAATGGCCAAAAACCCAGAGAGCAAACACTTCATGGAAGGACTAAGGTACAGTGATATGTCAAAGCAAAATTCAGACTCTACTAGGGATGAGTTACAGCACCTTGGAAAAGGTAAATATTAACAGGATGACGAATACATTTAAAGTGATAAAAGGCTGGTGTTAAAAATTAAAGGAGTTAAGTAATGTGGCACAAAAGATATAAAGTGTGATTTTCAAGTTTCCTGGTTTTATTAGTATGAAAGTCATCCATCCATCCATTATCCAACCCGCTATATTCTAACACAGGCTCACGGGGGGGTCTGCTGGAGCCAATCCCAGCCAACACAGAGCGCAAGGCAGGAAAGAAACCCTGGGCAGGGCACCAGCCCACCCCAGGTTTTGAACTATATTTGAAATCTATTTTCCTTCAAACACATTTCCAAACGTATTAAGTATAAGACGTGCATTACACTGTGCACTCAGACCCAGGGCAGATCATTCATGAGGTGAGTTTTTACCAGCTGAAAAAAGCTAAACCCCGTCTTCCCAAATATTCACATTTGTTTGAATTCCCTGAAACTCACTAAAAGTAATGCAAGTGACTAAATGTGGCAGCATGTGTGGGCGACAGTTTACAGCTTTATTAGATACTTGAACTCAGTCAATAATAAGTTTATAATTTGTGCTTCACAGTGTGATCTGGCCTACGATAGATCTCAGTATCAGGATCGCCTAGGAGTTGTCTTTGGGATGATATTATCAATGCATGTCTAAAATATACCACACTATATCAAAATAATAAGTATCTCGAAATATAAACTCAGAAATATTTTGTACAGTATAACTAGAATTAACAGAATATTTAAAAAAAATATTGTGTAATAGCTTCTAAAATGAATTTTATAATATATTATTCTTAGATTTGAATAGATTTTAGGAAATATATTTTATAGCTTGGAAAAAAATATTGCAATAGACAAAAATGACAATAGTTTACAAATTTAACACACATTTCAGTATACTGAAATATATATGAAAGATATTATTATATATATATGTGTGTTTTATAAAATATTTTGCATATTTTATATTTATGTTACATATGTTACATTTTGTAAAAGTGAACAGAAAGTCAGTCACATAAATATTTAGTATTTACACTCTGTTAGATAGATAGCACCATATAAATTATTTAATAGTAACTTTGAAAATATTTTTAAAAATCATGTTAAGTTTGCTTTCATTATGGTAGCCATGAGAAAGTTTTTCTTGATTTCCCCTCATTACTGTTAACATCAACTGCTAAGGCTTGCATGTGGTGGTCTGCATGTCTGCTTAGTCACATTGTAAACATTATTTTACTGAATCAATATTAGTAAACATTTACCAAATAAATGCATGAAATGAATAATCACATCTGCTTAATTTCATTAAAAGTTCAAACACAATAATATATAAAGCCGGTGCAGGTATTCTTTGTTGGAAATAACCCAGTACTCTACCTACATTCACACAGCACAAATGGTCAGACTCAGAAGACAATTTAAATACATAAAATACAGAATACTTACAGATGACAGAAAAAAAAGATGTTAAGAATGTGTTGCAGAATTTCAACAAATGTCTGATCTTAAAGCTGTCTTGAAGTTTTGAAATGTAACACTTTGAAAGGCAGAAGTATATTTTAATATAAGTTAGCACTCAAACAAACCACCAACACGCCAGCCCACCCCCAACCACCTATTAAATGTCTTGTATGATTTCTGCTTTGCAGTCTACATGTTTTAAGACAGCTTGCTCCTGATCAAGTTATGATATTTACAATAAATCAAGAATTAGAAAAAGAAAGTAATTAAGGTCCTCCCTGTGTGGAGTTTGCATGTTCTCCCCGTGTCTGCGTGGGTTTCCTCCGCGTGCTCTGGTTTCCTCTCACAGTCCAAAGACATGCAGGTTAGGTGGATTGGCAATCCTAAATTGTCCCTAGTGTGTGCTTGGTGTGAGTGTGTGTGTCCTGTGGTGGGTTGGCACCCTGCCCAGGATTGGTAACTGCCTTGTGCCCTGTGTTGGCTGGGATTGACTCCAGCTGAACCCCGTAACCCTGTGTTCGGATTCAATGGGTTGGAAAATGGAAGGATGGATGGAAGTAATTCAAAGGTCAAAGATACTTTTAGATTTTGCTTTAAAGTTGGGATCAACAATTCGCCACTTCAGTTACTGTATAAAAGGAAGTCCAAAGTAAATTTATGAATTCTTGCCTTCTTGTTGCTATGCTTTCTAGAGTTCTTTCAAAATAAGGAACCATCTTATTTCCATCTAAAAGTGTCTTTAACTTTAACATAGTGTCGGAGATGGCTGGGGGGGCGACCCGGCTTATGCCTTCCCCAGACCATGTGGGGGCGATCGACCTGGTGTCTTTGGGGGTCACGGGTACAGAGCTTTGAAGCTAAACCCTGTAGGGGCCTGCGCTGGGGGGAAGAGGAGCAGGGACACCCGGAATGCTTCCGGGGATGCAGCCAGCACTTCCGCAACACTGGGGCATGACGGTGGAAGATTGCCGGGACACACCTGGAGCACATCTGGGGGAATATAAAAAGGGCCGCCTCCCTTCGTAGAATGACTTGAGTCAGGTGAAAGAGGACGAGGTCTCTGGAGGAGGCCTGAAGAGAGAAGGCATTGCTGTGTGTTGGCCAGGACTTTGAGGGACTTTTAGGGTTTGTGAGCACTGTAAATATTGTAAATAAACATGTTGTGGGTGACATGAACGTGTCTGTCTGTCTGTATCCGGGCCAGTCTCCACAATATTTAGATAGATAGATTATATTATATAGTGAAATAGACTATATAATAACAGATAGATAGTGAAAGGCACTATAGATAGATAGTGAAAGGCACTATATAATGATAGATAGATAGATAGATAGATAGATAGATAGATAGATAGATAGATAGATAGATAGATAGATAGATAGATAGATAGATAGATAGATAGATAGCCCCATGGGGAAATTTTGCTTTTAACAGAAGCTCTTTAAATAAATAAAAACTTAAATAGATAGATTGATAGATAGGCAAGTACACAAATAAATAAATAATAAATACACATAGTTTGGTCTGAACACACACTGGAATGGCCAGTGAGGTATTATGCAGACTATTTCCTTTCAATATAAAGAAGACCCCTTTGTGTTTTTTCACGCACTTCTGCGGTATAATGTGTTGGCCTTCAGTGTTTGTGTGTCACAGAGAGGGTGTGCAGCATTGTTCATAATGGCACTCAGTTCTGTTTTAATTCTCTCCTTTGCTATGACCTCCTGAGGGTCCACAGTGAGCGATATAACTGAGACTGCCCTTTTATTTAGCCTGTTGATTCAGTGGGCCTCTATTAAAGTGATTTTACCAGCCCAGCACAACACAGCAAAGGAAATCGCACTGGCCATCACAGAGTTATTGAAGATATGAAGAATGACACTTCCAACAGTAAAGGAACACAACCTCCTTAGAAAAGGTGCCTGCTCTGCCCTTCCTGTGTGTTCTGATACCAGTCCAATCTGTCATCAATGTGGACCCTCAAGTAATTGTAGCAGTAGACCACCTCAACCTCCACTCCTTGAATTGTGACAGGACACAGAGGCCCTTTGGTGCAGTAGACGTCAATAAGCAGTTTCTTGGCTTTGCAGATGTTAAGATGCAGACCATTCTCTTTGCACCAAGAAACAAATTTTTCCACCCCATAAGTGCAGAAACATCTGAAAAGTTCTGTGAGTGACATAACCTGGTGTTATTAGTCTGATGTGTACAGAGTAAAGAGAAAATAAGACAGGCCTGTTCCTGGTGGTGCTCCAGTGTTGCACACAGTCCTTGAGTCTCACAAACTGCAGTCTGCCTGACAGATAGTCCATTATCCAGGACACCACAGGCTCATTCACCTGCATATCTCTGAGTTTACTCATTAACAGGGATGGCTGGATGGTATTGAAGGCAAAGGCGAAATCAATAAACATAACCATCACAGCGCTGACAGCTTTGTCCTAGAGAGAATAAGCCTTGTTGGACAGAGAGATAATTGCATCCTCCAGTCCAGTCATTTTCCAATAAGCAAACTGTAGTGGGTCTAGGTGGTCTACCACAAGAGGACTGCAGGGCCAGTCTCTCAAAGGGCTTTGTGATGTGCGATGTACAATAAGTGCCACAGGTCTGTAGTTGATGGGTGAGGAGGCGCCTGCTGTCTTTAGAACAGGAACAATGCGGGATGTTTTCCACAGCAGTGGCACTTTCTGAAGCCTTAGGGACAAACTGAACAGATGACAGAGGACACCACAAAGTTGGTCAGCACACGCCTTAAGAACGTGAGGATGGACTTCAGTCAGATTTAGATTTTTAAATAAGTATAAAGTAAATAAGCATGTGACTATCACTTGCACTATGCGTATAATTGTATGTGACAAATAAATTTTTTTAGGGTTTGATGCTATAATTCAGTCCAAGTCTAAATATAAAACACTGTTTATTTAAATATGTATGCTTTTTCATGTCCGTAACAGTCTGTCTGATACATGCAGAATTAATTTTGTAACATTACCCACCATACTCAGTCCATTAAACCCGTTTATGAAGTGCTCTAAGTTAGCACACAACTTTGTTCTCCTTCTCCGACTCCTAGAAGAACACTCCAACTGCGCTTAGTCTTAATCTCAGTCCTCTGTTAGTCCACAGCACTGAAGCCCACTGCCACAATACTAAACCCAAATATTGGTCATGTTACTGTAAACCAAGTCCAGATCATCTTAAACCCATAGGATACTACATCTAACCCTTTGAGTTTAAAAAGCTCATTCCCAATTTTGGGCCTTGGTCACCCTGAAGCCTTGAATGTGAGTTTGGAGCTAGGTTACTTAGGGTGAGGCCTGTTCACCACAACCAAACCTGTAAGGTGGGCAAGTCTGGTTTTTAATGGGTCATTGAGGCCTGCCCCCATTTTTGAGCTTGTTGTGACAGGAATCACGTGACAATCAAAACAATGCAAGTATTGTGAATTAAAGTCTCAAACATGGCAAATGAGGGGTGTGAGGCCTCCAAACCAAAACACAGAGCAGACCAGGACCTTCACTATTCAGCTCAGAAGAGGCTCAGCCCAAGCCACTCAATACCCCACTACTACCTGTAGATGATGACCTTGTGGGGTCTGCTTGGGAAATTCTGGAACCCCTGGAGTCCTGGGTGGAAGCACAGTGGGCTCATAAGCTTAACTGACAGGCTGTTTGTGGTTACATATTAACTCCTTGATTACTGTCTATTCATTTATTTTAACTTCTGCATTTTCACATCAGAAAGTAAACTCTGTCTGCTTGTAATCATTAGATTGGTAGTCATAGTTAGAGTAATAGATAAGACATGAAAAAGAAGTAGATGAGATGTTTTGTTTCTTTATGTATCCAGCCAGCTTCCAACCCACTATATCCTAACACAAGATCACGGGGATCTGCTGGAGCCAATCCCAGCTAGCATAGGGGGCAAGACAGAAAACAAACCTTGGGTAAGGCATAAGCTCACCACAGGGCACACACACAACGATTTAGGATTGCCAATGCACCTAACCTGCCTGTCTTTGGAAGGAAACCAGAGCACCTGGAGAAAACCCACACAGACATGGTGAGAGCATGCAAACTCCATGTGGGGAAGACCCGGGAAGAGAACCCGGGTCTCCTAACTGCGAGTCAGCAGCACTACCCACTGCACCACTGTGCCGCCCTTCTTTATGCATCTTTATGTATAATTGTCACATTTACTTTTTGTATCAGAAGGAGCTGAAAGAGTTACGACCGCTTCCTTTGGGGTTAGTAAAACTGACAAATACAGAGCAGTGCAGGCCTGAGGTTTTCTCACATGTAAGCTTGTTCTGTAAAACTATTTGTTCTGATAAATACTTCTGGTAGGTCTGAGTATTCCGAGAATCAGCATTTATTAATGAATTGATATTGACCAGGGTGTGATGTTCTAAAGGCCAGAAAGATTACTTTAAAAAGGCTTGTCTGTAAGCGAGCTCCACACACATATACAGTACTGGACATAACAAGAAGCAGCTCTTTATGAATAAGCACAAGTTTCTCTTTATTTTGGACCACCATCTCTACTGAATAATTAAAATCAAAACACACATTAGCCAACATTATTTAAGCTAGTCCCAGAGAAAAGTAATCTATTTAAAAATCCAAAAGCAGAATACATTATTAGAGGCAAATGGCTTCATTAAAACAAAAGGAAAGCTTACTGTATAAAAAAGCTTGGTCATTTCTGACATGCATTTGTTTATTCTGTTTCATCATTTCTTAAATGAATCATTTCAAAGCCCTCATTATAAGCCCATATCTATACTAATAAAAGGCAAAGCCCTCACTCACTCACTCACTCACTCACTGACTCACTCACTCACTCACTGACTCATCACTCATCACTAATTCTCCAACTTCCCGTGTGGGTGGAAGGCTGAAATTTGGCAGGTTCATTCCTTACAGCTTCCTTACAAAAGTTGGGCAGGTTTTATATCGAAATTCTACGCGTAATGGTCATAACTGGAAGCAGTTTTTCTCCATTTACTGTAATGGAGATGAGCTTCAACGCCGTGGGGGCGGAGTTTCGTGTGACATCATCACGCCTCCCACGTAATCACGCAGTACATAGAAAACCAGGAAGACCTCAAAAAAGCACTCAAGAAAACATGCATTATATAATTGAGAAGGCAGCGAAACAATAAGAAGCGAGTTCTGCTACTTCGGAAACAAAGCACGATGTAAACCTACACTTTAAATTAAGTTCATAGACAGGCTGCGCTGGCGTTTGTAATTTAGTGCCTGCCCATATAAGGCCGTCCATCAGCGGCAATCCAATAGCAAACTGCCACGGGTAAATATTCACGGGTGAAGGACTGTGCTTATGGAGAGGAAGATGAGATGGTCAGGGTGGTGTTTGACACAAACTCAGCGAAACTGCGAGAGAAAGTTTTAAGTGCCAGGACTAAGGTAACATTAAATAAAGCTATGGACATAGCACGAGATGGCACCGGCACAGCTGGGAACCTTCGATGCAAGTACACCGAGCGGCTCACGTGAACTGACGCAGTGCACAGATAAAAAGCAACAGTTCCAAAGAGCGCTGAACAAAAACCAAATTACACAATTGAAAAGGCAGCAAAAAATATGAAGCGTCTGATAAGCATATTCATTGGCGCCTCCCAGCAGCCGAGAGTCGAGGTCATTCTTGGTAGCGAGAACCAATCGGATCGCTCTCCGCTACCAAGATTCTACCAAGAATTGAAAGCACGGGCCAATCGCGGCCCGTATCGGCTACCAGAATTGACCAATCGCGCCCGTTTGGCTACCAAGAATTGGCCAATGACGGCTCGCTCTGCTACCAGAATTGGCGAATCCACGACTACCAAAACTCGGAGAGGCGGGCCAACCTCTTGTCAGTTAATGTATTCTGCAAAAGCTTCTTGAGTGGCACACACTACTAGCGCGATTTGCGTCGCCTTTTGAACTGTCTAAAAATGTTACTCACTAGTGTCGGTTTGTGCAGATATATTTACGTTCACCTACACATGTTCTGAATGATTTTTTTAAACATTCTTGGTTAAGTTTCTTACATTTACTAAATATTTGTGCAACACGTGTAAAGACAGATATAATAATGTATAAATACAGTATAATAAACATTGAATTGTATAATCATAGTTTAATTTTACAGAGTGAGCTTTAAAAATACTAATATGAAGTGCTCATTAATTATAAAAATACAAATCATAGAGAAAATCAACTATGTGTACATATTTCCTACAAAAGACCCTTGGGAAGTCTTTCTGGTATATAAATATATATGTATATATATGTACCTGTAAAAACAAAAGATTGGTATGCTTTTTTAATACTTAACACTAAGTTATTCTTATAAAACAGACCTACACCTTTAATACTCAGATGATTCTACTCATGCTGTAGAATTGCATATATATTATAGATATACATGCTGTAAAATAGCATGCATATTATAGATATATATAGTTAATTATATATATATATATATATATATATATATATATATATATATATTTATATATATATATATTTATATATATATATATTTATATATATATATATATATATATACACTCAGCAAAAAAAACGTCCCTTTTCAGGACTGTGTATTTCAACAATAATGTTTTAAAAATCCAAATAACTTTACAGATCTTCATTGTAAAGGGTTTAAACAATGTTTTCCATGCATGTTCAATTAACCATAATCAATTAATTAACATGCACCTGTGGAATAGTCGTTAAGACCTTAACAGCTTACAGAAAGTAGGCATTTAAGGTCACAGTTCTAAAAGCAGGACACTAAAGAGACTTGTCTACCGACTGTGAAAGATGCCAGGGTCCCTGCTCATCTGCGTGAGCGTGCATTAGGCCTGCTGCAGGGAGGCATGAGGACTGCTGATGTGGCTAGGGCAATAAATTGCCATGTCTGCACTGTGAGGCGCCTAAGACAGTGCTACAGGTAGACAGTGGAAGAGCCGGATCTCAATCCTATTGAGCACGTCTGGGACCTGTTGGATGCAGGGGTGAGGGCTAGGGCCATTCCCCCCAGAAATGTCCAGGAACTTGCAGGTACCTTGGTGGAAGAGTGGGGTAACATCTCACAGCAAGAACTGACAAATCTGGTCCAGTCCATGAGGAGGAGATGCACTGCAGTACTTCAAGCAGCTGGTGGCCACACCAGATACTGACTGGTACTTTTGAATTTGAGCCTCCCTTCATTCAGGGACACATTGTGAAACATTTTAGTTTATGTCTTATGGTGTTGACTCTTTTAGTGTTCATACAAATATTTACATATTAAGTTTACTGAAAGTAAAACAGTTGAAAGTCAGAGGGCGTTCTTTTTTGCTGAGTGTATATCTATCTATCTATCTATAGATATAGATATATATCTTATATATATATATCTTATATATAGATAGATAGATAGATATACTATATATAGATAGATATAGATAGATAGATATATCATGCAGTAGAATAGCATATATATATAGTTAATTATGCTTGTTTACTAGAACACATATAGCTGTTTTGCACTAAGTATATAAACATTTCCCTCTGCAATATTTCCAAATATTTATTTTTACCTACTTCAAGAATGTCAGTTTGTGCAGATATAATTACATTTACCTGCACATTTTTTGAATGATTTTTTAAACATTCTTGGTTAAGTTTATTACATTTATTAAATATTTATGCAACAAGTGTAAAGACATGTATAATAATCTATAAATATAATAAACATTGAATTGTATAATCAGTTCAATTTTACACAGTGAGCTTTTAAAATAATATGAAGTGCTCTATAATTATAAAAATACAAATCATAGAAAGTGAAAAGTTTTTTTTTCTTTACTTTATCTTTGCCAATTTAAAAACTTTAAACTGAATTGTTTGGGAGTTAATTTTATCTGAAAATGATAAATCAACTATGTGTACATATTTCCTACAAAAGACTCTTGGAAAGTCTTTCTGGTATATAAGACCAATGAATTACTGCAGTAAAATTATATATATACTGTGTATATATGTACCTGTAAAACAAGAGACCGGTATGCTTTTTTTAATACTTAACACTAATTTCACAAATCGTTCATATCAAGGCCAATATAGAATAATAATAATACTCTATATTAACATTGATGTTATAAATTATGCTTATAAAGTAGACCTACACCTTTAATACTCAGACAATGCTATATATATATAAGTGCTGTTTACTGTTTACTTTGCAATATTTCCAATTTACCTACTTCAAATTAATTGTCAGCATCAACTAGAATATACAGGTATTACTTTCCAAATGTTACAAATATATACAAACACAAATCTGTGCACTATTATTTATTAAAGTGCTTTCATTTTTATTTCATCCTTCTTGATTATGCTGTGCAGCCGTCTCAGACGATAGTAAAGGCACTTTATAAGGAAGTGAAATGCATTATTATTTGTTATAATTATGATTCAATAGAATGGGCAGGCAGTTTGTTTAAGTGTGATTTTTAACTTTGCTTGTTGTCTGTGTGTTCCTTGACAAATCATACACTAAACAGTTTTCGTTTAATCAAAAAAGAAAAATAAACAAACTACAACTGCAATGTAGGATTCAAAGCACCGTTCGTTGAAGAGAAAGTTTTTTTTTTCCATTCGGCAATGTGCCTTGAGCGGGATTCGAACTCGTGTCCCTGCAGTAATTTTTGGTAGTTCGTCTCTCAAGAATATCGCGCATGAGTCGAGGTACGGCTGCAATTCTTGAGAGACGAACTACCAAAAATTACTGCAGGGACACGAGTTCGAATCCCGCTCAAGGCACATTGCCGAATGGAAAAAATTTTTTTGATTAAACGAAAACTGTTTAGTGTATGATTTGTCAAGGAACACACAGACAACAAGCAAAGTTAAAAATCACACTTAAACAAACTGCCTGCCCATTCTATTGAATCATAATTATAACAAATAATAATGCATTTCACTTCCTTATAAAGTGCCTTTACTATCGTCTGAGACGGCTGCACAGCATAATCAAGAAGGATGAAATAAAAATGAAAGCACTTTAATAAATAATAGTGCACAGATTTGTGTTTGTATATATTTGTAACATTTGGAAAGTAATACCTGTATATTCTAGTTGATGCTGACAATTAATTTGAAGTAGGTAAATTGGAAATATTGCAAAGTAAACAGTAAACAGCACTTATATATATATAGCATTGTCTGAGTATTAAAGGTGTAGGTCTACTTTATAAGCATAATTTATAACATCAATGTTAATATAGAGTATTATTATTATTCTATATTGGCCTTGATATGAACGATTTGTGAAATTAGTGTTAAGTATTAAAAAAAGCATACCGGTCTCTTGTTTTTACAGGTACATATATACACAGTATATATATAATTTTTACTGCAGTAATTCATTGGTCTTTATATACCAGAAAGACTTTCCAAGAGTCTTTTGTAGGAAATATGTACACATAGTTGATTTATCATTTTCAGATAAAAATTAACTCACCCAAACAATTCAGTTTAAAGTTTTAAATTGGCAAAGATAAAGTAAAGAAAAAAAAACTTTTCACTTTCTATGATTTGTATTTTTATAATTATAGAGCACTTCATATTATTTTAAAAGCTCACTGTGTAAAATTGAACTGATTATACAATTCAATGTTTATTATATTTATAGATTATTATACATGTCTTTACACTTGTTGCATAAATATTTAATAAATGTAATAAACTTAACCAAGAATGTTTAAAAAATCATTCAAAAAATGTGCAGGTAAATGTAATTATATCTGCACAAACTGACATTCTTGAAGTAGGTAAAAATAAATATTTGGAAATATTGCAGAGGGAAATGTTTATATACTTAGTGCAAAACAGCTATATGTGTTCTAGTAAACAAGCATAATTAACTATATATATATATGCTATTCTACTGCATGATATATCTATCTATCTATATCTATCTATATACAGTATATCTATCTATCTATCTATATATAAGATATATATATATAAGATATATATCTATATCTATAGATAGATAGATAGATATACACTCAGCAAAAAAAGAACGTCCTCTGACTTTCAACTGTTTTTACTTTCAGTAAACTTAATATGTAAATATTTGTATGAACACTAAAAGAGTCAACACCATAAGACATAAACTAAAAATGTTTCACAATGTGTCCCTGAATGAAGGGAGGCTCAAATTCAAAAGTACCAGTCAGTATCTGGTGTGGCCACCAGCTGCTTGAAGTACTGCAGTGCATCTCCTCCTCATGGACTGGACCAGATTTGTCAGTTCTTGCTGTGAGATGTTACCCCACTCTTCCACCAAGGTACCTGCAAGTTCCTGGACATTTCTGGGGGGAATGGCCCTAGCCCTCACCCTGCGATCCAACAGGTCCCAGACGTGCTCAATAGGATTGAGATCCGGGCTCTTCCACTGTCTACCTGTAGCACTGTCTTAGGCGTCTCACAGTGCAGACATGGCAATTTATTGCCATAGCCACATCAGCAGTCCTCATGCCTCCCTGCAGCAGGCCTAATGCACGCTCACGCAGATGAGCAGGGACCCTGGGCATCTTTCACAGTCGGTAGACAAGTCTCTTTAGTGTCCTGCTTTTAGAACTGTGACCTTAAATGCCTACTTTCTGTAAGCTGTTAAGGTCTTAACGACCATTCCACAGGTGCATGTTAATTAATTGATTATGGTTAATTGAACATGCATGGAAAACATTGTTTAAACCCTTTACAATGAAGATCTGTAAAGTTATTTGGATTTTTAAAACATTATTGTTGAAATACACAGTCCTGAAAAAGGGACGTTTCTTTTTGCTGAGTGTATATATATATATATATATATATAAATATATATATATATAAATATATATATATATAAATATATATATATATATATATATATATATATATATAAATAAATATATATATATATATATATATATATATATATATATATATAATTAACTATATATATCTATAATATGCATGCTATTTTACAGCATGTATATCTATAATATATATGCAATTCTACAGCATGAGTAGAATCATCTGAGTATTAAAGGTGTAGGTCTGTTTTATAAGAATAACTTAGTGTTAAGTATTAAAAAAAAGCATACCAATCTTTTGTTTTACAGGTACATATATATACATATATATTTATATACCAGAAAGACTTCCCAAGGGTCTTTTGTAGGAAATATGTACACATAGTTGATTTTCTATAATTTGTATTTTTATAATTAATGAGCACTTCATATTAGTATTTTTAAAGCTCACTCTGTAAAATTAAACTATGATTATACAATTCAATGTTTATTATACTGTATTTATACATTATTATATCTGTCTTTACACGTGTTGCACAAATATTTAGTAAATGTAAGAAACTTAACCAAGAATGTTTAAAAAAATCATTCAGAACATGTGTAGGTGAACGTAAATATATCTGCACAAACCGACACTAGTGAGTAACATTTTTAGACAGTTCAAAAGGCGCACGCAAATCGCGAAGCGTTAGTGTGTGTGCCGACTCAAGAAGCTTTTGCAGAATACATTAACTGACAAGAGGTTGGCCCGCCCTCTCCGAGTTTTGGTAGTCGTGATTCGTCAATTCTTGGTAGCAGAGCGAGCCGTCATTGGCCAATTCTTGGTAGCCGAAACGGGGCGCGATTGGTCAATTCTTGGTAGCCGATACGGGCCGCGATTGGCCCGTGCTTTCAATTCTTGGTAGAATCTTGGTAGCGGAGAGCGATCCGATTGGTTCTCGCTACCAAGAATGACCTCGACTCTCGGCTGCTGGGAGAGGCGCAGCTACTGTGGAAACAAAGCACACGGTGGAAAAAGTCAATGTCCCGCTAAAGGAAGACAGTGTAAAAAAAACCCGTGCATGCAGTGTGTCAGGTCTCAGATAAAGAAGAAGATGAGCTGTTTATTGATGCAGTAAGAAACGAATCGATGAAAGAAACCTGTCATCTTTACAACGATTGACAAACACGGAATGTAACTTGAACACAACACATCGTACAAATACGACCCTGATTGAAAGAAATAATGATAATCAAATCCTTGATGACAGCAACATTCAATAACACTCACAAAACAATTACTGTATGTTGACAATCATGTTACGTTATTTTTACAATGTTCCCTTTTCTTTTTCATAACTTCTACTTCTCCACTGCGATACGCGGGTATATATTTAAATGTATATATATACCCCGATCTACAGTAAATACTCTCGCATAGACAAGCCCACATGCTGTGGCGCAATTGTAGAGTCTTCGCCTCTAATGCCGACATTCAAGGTTCGATTCCCGAGAGGGGATGCACTGAGTATGTACGCGCGCTACTGATTCATTTTACCTTCGCATCTCCTTGGTTTGGGACGTATGAAAAAATATTCGGTTAACGCAGAATCATGTTACGTTATTTTTAAAATGTTTCCCTTTATTAGCACAAGCACAGCTGAGAAGCTTCGATGCATGTACTCCATAACGCGTTAAAAAAATAACGCATTTAATCACACTTTCAATTCCAAGCAAACGGGAACTTTTGTCAATGCATGATTTCCTGGTACATCCATTACACTGATGCACACATCACAGCTACAAAAATGTTAGAGTCGGAATAAAGCGCGTTCCTACGACTGATCATTTCGACTTCCCGAGCGAAGCCTTGATAAAAGCATGGTTTTGTGCACACTGAAAAGCAAGCAAAATTAGATGCATTACAGAAAGCGGACTTTGTGGCTCTTACTGGGGATCATTGGACTTCCGTGACCGTTAGTAGTTCTAAATACATCTAATTACAAAATGTTCAATGATCACACTGTTTTAGCCTAATGTACAAAATAATTTTGGCTAAGGTTACTCAGAGTTTAAAGATTAAGTTGGTCAAATTACCTTTTATGTTTCTGACTTATTTTTTAAGAAGAAAAACTGCACTTTATGTTGAAATTTTGGTTATTATTATTTAAAGACAATACTATTCTGAAAATCTACTTAAAGTACTTAAACTACCACTTTATTTTTAAGTCTGCCCAATTTTAACCAGGGATGATATTTTTGTTTCTGTTTTGAATTCAAATGCAGTTTAAAGGCTTTTTTTTTTCCAGAAATTAAAACAGGTTCAGTTTACAATATTCATGTACATGTCTATTATTTGATTCTGTCGCCCACTAAAACCGTTTTAAATTAAAAAAAAAAAACATTTGCGATTTGGGGCAAATTTACGTGTGTGATTACATACGATTAATCAAGATTAATTCTTACACAGCCTCTAATTAATTGGATTAATTTTTTAATCGAGTCCCACCCCTAATATATATATATATATGTGGATATATATATGTAGATTTGTATATATAAATGTGTATATACAGTATATATGTAGATATGTATATGTGTATATACAGTATGTATATATACAGTATGTATATATATGTATGTGTGTATATGTATATATATATATATAACTGTGTATATATATGTGTATAGATGTATATATATATATATATATTTATATATATATATATGCCAGCAACACTCATGACAATGACAAAACAATTACATTGTCATTCATGTTACGTTATTATTAAAATGTTTCCTTTTCTTTTTACTTCTCCGCTGCCAATCGCAGGTATTTTGCTATATATATATATATATATATATATACAGATATATACAGATATATATATATACAGATATATACAAATATATATATATAGATATATACAGATATATATAAATATATATATATATATAAATAGATATGACAACAACACTCAATATCAGTGACAAAACAATTACATTAACAATCATCTTACGTTATTTTTAAAATGTTTGCTTTTCATTTTCATAACTTCTTTAACACACTACTTCTCCGCTGCGAAGCGCGGGTATTTTGCTAGTATTGTATATACTGTAAATGTGGAACTTAAACTGGATACTTGATGTGCCATTGCTGGGATTCAGCCAGAATTTGGTGATGTTACACTCTTCTTAGATGAGCCTGCAGACAGAAGGAGACACAATCAGATACTTGAAGGCCAGTGTGCTCTTTAAAGAACATCAGAGTTTTGTTCACATGAATGATTTAACTTTAATGTAAGGATATGTTTATTTCATTACTGTATTTATGTTGTTCAGAAAGTACATTAGAGCTGTTGTTCCACGCAGGCATTTACCTTCAACCTTCTTCTTTAGTTATCTACCATAAGGCAGGTCTTTCAATATAATGTCACAGGCAAAGTTTAAAGCTTATTGGTTGGAAGTGAATTACTGTCCTGGTAGAGCAACGCTCATGTCTCTCCAGCAGAGGTCTGACCAGAACATCATGGGCATTTGGCTTGTCTGGGGGTCAAAAAATATCCATCCATCCATCCATCCCCATTTTTGTAGGGGGGTCAAATAATAATAACAACCTAGTTTTATATAACATATAAAAGCAAAAATTGTGGCATAAATCATAGCCTATTGTTCAATAAAATTAACAGAGGCAATGGAACTTGTATTATTTTTTGTGAACAAATATAGAACTACATATACAAGGTAAATATCAATAAAGTCAAATGTATGCAACATATGAGAGCAAGAACAGAAACGTGGCTCATTGTAGTCATCAGGGAGGCTATAGGATATCAGTTTCCAGTGTTTAACTTGGATATTATCTATAGGACCGGTCTGCAGTTACTCTTGGCAAATTCTGAAATTAATTCATTCATGTCTAGATTTTCTGTGATGTTTTTCTCATGTGCCAGAATGACTAAATTTCTCTTCCTTGAATGCAGCATTGTTGGGCGGAGTGGAATGAGAAAGCAGTTCAAAGTAGAGAAAGAGCTTTCGCATGCAGCTGAAAACACACCAACGATGAGTGCTGTGACATATAGCGAATGCAACATAGGGAAGGCCTCTTTGTACTGCTGAATGCATTTGCATGCTTCAGAGAGATTAGCATCAGCTGGCAGTTTATTAATCAACATTGCTTTTGCCACAGCAATTTCATTTTGCAAGCTCATGCTGTTTTGCTCTGTGCCTGCAAGTGCCTGAAGTGGTTTCAGGAGAGAATGATCAAGAAATAATTCTGATTTTGGCAGGAGAAGCGATGTGGCCCTCAATAATTCAACATTTCTCTGAGAGAATCTTGTCTCCATTTCCACAATAGCTCTATCAAGAATGCTGAACATAGCCCTTTTAAAAGTCTGATTAGGAGCAATTTGTTCATCAGAGTCACCATGCCCAAGCGTAGACACGACAATACTATCATCAAGCTGTGAATTAACTTTCCGTTTCCTTTTGAGTGAATTGGTAGGCCTACTTTCACACTGAGAGAAATGCTGCTCCCAGAATGAGTCGCATCTCATCTCCTTCAGTGTGGCCAGTGAATCTGTCACCACCTCCCCAGCAGTGCACAAATCCACTGCATGTGTCTGTAAAATTGCATTGGCTGGTTTCAGCACACCAAGCTCATGAAGGAGGAATTTTCCTGTATTGAAGAAATTCTGCTTTTTTAATTGGGTCAGAAGACCACATGCCTCTATGCAAATGTCAAAAGGGCAGTGTCAGCCTCTACTACCTCTGAGAGAAGCCCCCTTATAGCTTCCTCATTGTTGACAATGGACTTTGTGACATCATAATGACTGGTCCATCATATTTCTAGAAGTCTTGCCAGTGTGGGTATATTGTATGTGTGTGAAACATAATGTCTGTGACAAAATGTGTTCAATGAATTTGACCAGTCAAAGAACTTCTTAGCCAGAAGTTCTGATTCCATTGCATGTATCACTGCTAAATGGAGGTGGTGGTTATAGCAGTGTACTGTACATATGGAATATACTTACCAACTTTGTTTTGTAACAAAGCCTGGACACCACCCCTTGCACCAGACATGACAGAAGCACCATCAAAACACTGACACACTAAATTGTCTGGGCTGTAACCTAGCTCAGAGAGATGCGACAGAATTTGGTTACAAATATATTCAGCATCAAGCTGATTCAGTTGAATTAAGCCAATCAGGTGTTCTTCAGGGATGGAGTTCTGGACAAATCTAATCACTACAGACAAATTCTCAATGTTACAGCGATCCCTGGTACCATCACTTTTAATGCAAAATCCAGGAGAGTCAGCTTTTTCATATTTGGTCCTGATATCTTTAACCACCATTTTGGCAAGAGTTTCAATTATTTCATTTTGAATTACATTGGATGTGTATTTTGCATGTCTGGTATGTATTTTACAATTTCTGCAAGTTTGGCATCCTTTTTGATTATGTAATCAAAGAACTTAAGGAATAGTCCCTTCTCCCCACCTTTGTGATTGTGACCACGCAAAGCCAGTTCATTGACTGCAAGGAGCTGAACGGCCTCCGCAATGCTTTTCACATAATATGTATATTCTTTTCTGTCTGGGTTGGACCCAGTAGTTGAACTATGCTTTCACCCGTCTCTGCCTGGCGCCGATACTCTTGCCATGCAGACATGACTCTGACATGCGGGATACTAGATGCGTGTTTGTGGAAGCCGCCACCGTCTTTTTCTAGAGCTTTTTTCTAATTAGTGTAGCTGTGTTTGGTGAATACGTCTTCGCGGTCCGAATTGGAAACACTAGATTTGCGGCAGGCAAAGCAAAGGCTGGCATCACGGACAACAGAATATTCAAGCCATGGTCGAGACTGATACCAGTTTGCACTAAAACATCTTAGTGTCTTTCCGAATGCGCGCTTAGGATAATTAATTAAAATAGGCTGGAACATGCTATCCATATTTAAGTCAGGTAGGCCAGACTGTATATTTTGTTGAAGGCAAAGGTTTGGAGTACCCGACACGGGTGCAGAGCTGGAAGATTGTGTAGGCTTATCTACATCTTTTGGAGTTTCAGTTCCCGACGTGGGTACGCTGTGTTGCGTGTTGGTAGCGGCGGTGCTGGGCTCAACTGTGGAGCCAGCAGCTCGTGGAGGGACAGAGGTTGAAGATGTCTGCTTTTTAATAAGCCACCTATGCATAGCCTTTGGTGTTACCAACCAGAAAATAAAAGAAGAATGGAAAGTATATGCTGTTTTAATTAAAGAATGCGGTCAACAGGTTCAAAACGTGCTGCAAAATGTGCGGCGAAGTGAACTGTGAAAATCAAATGTTATTCTTCTCCAGAGTTTTCATTGGACAGACAGAGCATTTCGCTGGGTGGGCACGGCTTGTCTCTGGGGGGGCAGTGCCCACCCCAGCCCCCCCGTGGTCACGCCTCCACTCTCCAGTAACAACAGACAACTGAATTTATCAGATCTCTAGCTTCATCTGGTATCAAACTGTTAATAGCTTTGCACAAAAGGAATTATATACAGTAAAGCTGGAATATATCGTTCTGAATATATATGAACTCTCCTGGCATTTCACAGACCTGTGGCTTAGCACTCCTTTAATTCTTAGGTGATGTTTTTTATTTTGTTTTTCTCCCTTTGCTAACACTGATAGCAAGGCTCCTCAGACTTCAGAGGGGTTCATTGTCAATTGTAATACAAACTGCTCACTGCCCATCCTTCCATCCTAAGGAAATCGGCCTAACCAGGCATTAAAAATAGGGTAACGTCAACTTTTATGGACTAAAAAGTAAAAAATACATACCTGTTTTAATTGCTGAAGTGCGGGAGTGCGTTTCCACAAGAATTTTATCTTTGCCTTTACCCCTGCCATGGATAAAGAAAAAGTGTTTTAATGTAGCTAATATCGAGCATACATGCGTTAGTCTGAGAAGGGGATCCCCAACATAAATTTCAGAGGTAAGGTTACAAAAAAAAGTAACTTACTTTCATAGAACTGATCAGCAGTTGACACTCCGAAGATGAGCGCGCCGGGCGGGTGTGCACTCTTTCTGGCGCCCACGCAAGGCCACTAGCCTATTTAATACCTGCCTTGAGAAGCTTGAATGTAGCACCTGTGCAGAATTATGGCAAGCCGTTTAAATATGTAATTCCTTTAATCTGATATCTGCTTTCAAAACATTGACATCATGAGTTTTACATTTGATATCAACACTTAGGGATTTGATATCAGGTGTATAAAATGTGATATCACGCTATAAAGTTTTTAAAATTTGTTATCACACTTTTGAAATTTTAAATGATAGCTTAAATGCTAATATATATGCATTTTAAACACTCACATCATATTTTGTCAGTTTGATATCACGTTTATGAATTTTGATATCAGGCTTATAAAATTTGACATCAAGGTTTTGAAATTTAATATCTACCTAAAGGATGCAGGTACATGCCATTTCTCAAAGTTTCTATTTATATTAACGAGGATGGACAGAGCACAGTGAATTATAATCATCAGGACACCTCTGGGATGAACTATAAACTTCCCTGCAAGAAGCTGATAAACGCTAATATATATGCTGTCACACACGTGCGAGTAGGCGGCAGCTAAAGGGCTCAAGTAATTGTAATACCACATCAGACCAGGGGGGTGGCAGGGTGCATTGGCTGTCTTTCTCAGTTCCTTGCAGACTCTTCCCAGGTAATCCCGCCGAGTTCCGGCACCTTCGATGAAGTCACTTCCGGTTCTAGGGCATCAGATGACATCACTTCCGTTTCTGATGCATTAGATGATGTCACTTCTGGTTCGGATGGCATCACTTCTGGTTCTGGCCCCTATGACGATGTCACTTCTGGTTCCGGATCCCAGGAGGATGTCACTTCCTATACAGACCTTTAAAGCCACCATCTTGCTTTTGTTAAATCAGTTCTGTTTTGGACTCATTCTTGTAAAGAACTCAACTTTTTGCAGCCAGGACATATTATACGGGTGGCAGCCTCCAAACCTTTATGATGTCTTTTGTCTATTTGTGTCACAACATCTGTATTGTTGTGAAGGGAGTTACATCTTCACAACCCCCTTAAGACCTTCAGCTAACCAGTGAACCCAGACCTGTAGAGAGGGCAATTATGGCTTGCAGTTTTTGAAGCCTGCACTAATTTTTGAGATTTGTTATTGCAGTAATAAAAAGATTTACCAATCCTTTTTTTATTTCAAAGGCACAAAAGGGTGAATGAATGAATTACAGAAGGTGAGTGGGGGCTTTTTTTGTGAGGAAAAGTGCCAGACCAAGTAGAGATCCATGTTTTTAAACCTTGTTTAATTTGAAATTGATGTCTCCTTTTGCTCTTCCTTCCTTCTTCCTTGTATCATGTTGATAAACACAGCAGTGTAGCTTTTACCTTCTGCAGTATGGTGTGATATCTGGCCTTCTATAACTCATCCATCCTACCTTCAGTTTTTATAAACCTGTGTAATCCACTCGTAGACTTACAAGGAGGCCACCAACCCTGATTTAATGCTAGTCCATCACAGTCCCACACACATACACACTCACTCACTAATAAAGGGCCTGTTTAGAGTTAGCACTGAACCTGTCCTGTATGGAGGTGTCTTTATATCAGGAAATAATACCAATTTATAGCAATATAAAAAGGTTAAACAGCAAATGAATAATTGAGATGAATACATGTACACACAGAAGATTTACTACACACACACAAACACAAATTGCATTTTATCGATCAGTACATCCTGTAAATCTCCTGGTTGTAATTTCCAAATTACAGGAAACTCTCCATCTCATAACTCTCACTCTGAGACCTCTCTTCCAATTCCCTAACCCAGCTCCTTATATATCATTTATTACAGTGCCACCTACTGTCTAATATTAATAACATTAATAACGCAACATAACTCAAAGCTCTTAATTTGAAAGCAGACTGTATATTACTGCTTATCTTTACAGCAGTCATCTTCTTTACATTCTGATGTTGTTAATCTTTTGGTTTTCAATTTCTTCTTCTTCTTCTTCTTCTTCTTCTTCTTCTTCTGTGTTTAAATGGAAAGGTCTTTGTGTCACAGCATATGCAAGTTAGGTAATCCAGATTTGTGAGAGACTCTCATTCTTATGATGAAGGTTACTCTGTGGAGTCATACACAAGACAGTATAGTTGTTCTAAATGAGTTCAAAAGGATTTCAATTGGTTATGCTGAGTAAAATCCGGGTGTTCTTCAGAGTCATACCCAAAGTGGCCCTGGGTTCAGAATAATTTTAATTGGTGATTTATATGAGCTCTGCAAAATCAAGGAAAATGGCACCATCTACTTCATAATTGATATGGTGTTAAAATCAAACTATTCTACTGCTAATTGGAGAAGTGAAATGGCTGATAAGTTGTGCTTTATTATTGCTTGGTCAGCCTTTTAAACCAGTGACATTTCTAGAAGATTTTATGAATGGAAGGGGGCAAAAAGAGAGCTTTGATGTTACATATATGTTACCTCTATATGGAATAATTTCTCAACTGAAACCCTCCATCTGCATCCTTGACCCAATATCTACAACCTTTTTTTAAAGAAGTCTCTGTTGTGCTAACTGACAATATACTTGACATAGTGAACTCATCATTAGATATTGGGGTCTACTGCTGTTGTTAAACCCCTGTTCAAGAGAAATAATCAACTCTTCTAGGTTTGCCAATATTAGACAAACATCTAACGTGTCTTTTTTCAGTAAAATCCTAGAAAAGTCAGTTATTACACAGCTAAATAATTACTTGAATACACATTCTGTTCTTGACAAGTTTCAGTCAGGCTTAAGAACAAATCACAGTACAGAAACTGCGCTAGTTAAAGTGGTAAATGACTTGCGGGTAAATGCAGACAGAGGTCGTGTATCTGGTCTCATCCTCTAGGACAGGGATGTCAAACTCCAGGCCTTGAGGGCCACAGTGGCTGCAGGTTTTCATTCTGACCCTTTTCCTAATCATTGACCAGTTTTCATTGCTAATTAAGTCCTTTTCCCTTCATTTTAATAGCCCTGTTTTTAAGGATTCAGTCCTCTGAATTGATTCGTTTCTTCATGAAATGGCAGCCAAACAGAAATGAGATGTGAAACGAGCCAATAGATGAGCAGCTAAACTGGGATTTCAAACTCCAACCAATTTCACTCCACCCAATCTATTAATGAGAAGCTTATTCTTGCTGTTAATTAAGCCCGCTATTTAATTTTGTGGTCTGTTGCTGCTCTCATTCTGCCACAGCAGACATTTCCAAAACTGTTTATTTTCTGTTCATCAAACTATTTTGGTGACCTGAGAGATCAACCTTACTGAGATCTTCACTTTTCTTTATTTTCAGATATTGTGTGACGGGCACAGGTGAGCTGGTTATGTGGCGGCTCGTTTTGTGTCTCATTATTGTTTGGCTGCTAATTAAAAAAAGAGACAACTAAGGAGCCTGAGTCAAGTTAATTAAAATAATGCAAAAAAAGTTAATTATCAGCCATAACTGTTCACTAATGAAGAAGGTGGTTAGAATGAAAACCTGAAGCCACTGTGGCCCTCCAGGCCTGGAGTTCAACACCCGTGCTCTAGGACCTGAGTCCCACATTTGATACCATTGATCATAATATTCTTAGAAATCGCCTTAGTCAATGGGTGGGCCTCTTCGGCAGTGCCTTAAATTGGTTTGAGTCTTACTTAACAGGTAGAAAATTCTTTGTTAGTTGTTATACTTCAAAGACACATGATATTCTATATCCTGGGTCCGCTGCTCTTGTCGATTTACATGCTTCCGTTAGGTCAGATTATGTCAAGGCATAACGTGAGCTACCACAGCTATGCTGATGACACACAACTGTATTTATTGATAGCGCCTGATTACCCTCATGCTCTTGGATCTCTGATCCTGTGTCTTACTTGTATTTCTGAAAGGATGAGCAGCAACTTTCTCAGACTAAATAAGGAGAAAACAGAAAGCTTAGTGAATGTAAAAAAATGGATACAGTGAGGATATTAGAAAAATAACTTGAACCATTAGGCTTAAAAGTCAATTATGAGGTAAAGAATTTAGGGGTAATTATTGACTCTGACCTAAATTTTAAATCACATATTAAAATCAGATTGCTAGGACTGCATTTTTTCACTTAAGGAATATAGCAAAAGCTAGATCTCTTATAACTTTGCAAGATGCTGAAATATTGGTTCACACTTTTGTTTTCAGTCGTCCAGATTATTGCAATCCACTCCTTACAGAATTACCTAAGAAATACATCAGTCAGTTGAAATTAGTGCAGAATGCAGCAGCAAGAATTTTATATCTAGAAAAAGAAAATCTGAGCACATCTCCCCAGTCTTAGCACTGTTACTTTGGTTACCTGTGTCACTTTGAATTGACTTTAAAATATTACTAATGGTTTACAAAGCCTTAAATAATTTCATCAAGTCCTATATTTTGGAATGTTTGTCCCTTCACGCTGCAAGTCGTAACCTCAGATTTTCGAATAAAGGTCTGCTTATAATTCAAAAAGCCAACCAGAAAAAATGAGGTAAGGCGGCTTTTTGCTGTTGTGCACGTAATATTTGGAATACTTTATCAGTAGAAATTTGCCAGGCTAATACTGTGGAATAATTTTAAAAACTGCTAAAAACCAATTATTATAAAAATGGCTTTTTCATAGCTACATTTTAGTCTATCTGGGCACTGAATTATCATTTTCCTCTAGGTTCTGCATTTCCCTACTACAGTAATCTCTACTATTCTATTCTGTCTTTTCCTTTTCTGCTGTGGTGACGATCTGCGCCACCACCTCCTGATCAAGGTGCCACGCTGCTCCAGTTCCATGTGCTAATGGATTGAATGGCGGCCATCTCAGATGTTCACATGACCACCATCATCTTCAATTTCTTCCATGTGAAATCTGAAAACATTTACAGTAGGTAGAATGTCCTGTGGATGCTGGGTGGTCTTTTGGCCTTGGAACCCCTGCAGATTTTTTTTTTTTCCCCAGTCTAACTGGAATTTTTTTTGTTTTGTTTTTTTCTGTCCTCTGGGCCATTTGACCCTACCTTTTTCTTTGTTAAATACTGTATAACAGGGGTCTCCAACCTTTTTTCCACTGAGAGCTAATTTTACAAAATGAAAATGGCCGCGAGCTACTCATGTTTTCTAACATTTATTCTCATAGCTTATTTCAACCCAAACAAACTGAATAAACTTGTTTTGCCTGAACATTTACAAAATGTTGGTGTCTACAACTTACATGTTGCATTAAAACATCACAAAAAATATTTAGTTCACCTGCAAGTGCATTTCGTATGTCTGTATGCATTTTCTAATCTCACACTATTGAATTAAAACATGAAAGCTGTCAAAACAAAACAATGCAATTCCAAATACACAGTGTGAGAGATAGGGGCGCTGTCATCCCCTTGAACCCTCAGACCAGAAACCAGACACCAGATAAAAGTCCCAATATTTGATTTAATATAATAATAAAGTGCACAAAGCACCTCCACTTACACAGTATACAATAAAGAACCAATAATCACTACACAATACTAAATCCTCCAACTCCCAGATGTGTTCTCACCCTTCCTCCCAACTCAGCTCAACTCGCTGGGGTTTCCTATAGTCCTTTATAGTCCTTGACCCGGAAGTGCTTCTGATCCCCCAGTCCATGTGATTTCCCAGCACTTCCGGGTCAGATGAAAACTCTTTTTCTTCAGCCAGGAAGTGCTTTATTTCTTCCATCCTCGTGACTGTGACGTACTTCCAGGCTGTATGGAAAATATACGTCTCTGGGCCTCCCTGCAGCGTCCCCTGGCAGCCCCGAAATTATCCAGCAGGGCCGTGCATTAAAACTCCACATACCATGATGCCCAGCTGGAATTCGGGGCATCTCCATGTCGCAGGGAGGTCTCCATCTGGTGGCTTGGGGGTATTGGCTGGGATAAGTGGCCGGCCATAGTCCACAACAGATATGACTTATTCATTTGTCATTTTGTTCCATGTCACTGTTTCATTTCACATGTCCATTTGCATGTGTGATGTGTTTTTTAGTTAGTCAGATGACTGGCACTGCATGGAGTCAACAAGAGAGGCAGGGTGTCTGGTGGAGTGGAGCCACTTGGCTTCACTCTTCTGGAGTCATTTAAATGTTCATCTGTCAGTCTTGTTCTGAACTTTAAGTTCATGACATTCATGTCAGACTCACAGGGGTATGGAGACCCAAACAAAGCAGACATTTTCAGAGCTGCTTGGTGAAGATTCTTATAGTTATCTGGCTCTACTAAGCTCCAGAAGTGTTGAGACTTTAACTGCACATTATTTTGAAGGTTTACTAACATATAATATATAAAATCCAATGTATGTCTATCTGTATGTCTGTCCGCTTTTCATGAGAGAACTACTTAACGGATTTAGATCAGGGTTTTTTCTATAATTTGCTTGAACATTCCGGTTGATTTCGCCATGTATCATAGTTTGCTTGCAGTACCAATTTATTTGCGCAAATCCGAAACAGAGGCTACAGGCCGAGGGGAAGGGCCTTCGTCACTCACTCGCCAACTTCAGGGGGTGTTCCTTAACTTAGCTAGCAAATGAGAGAACAATTCAATTCAACTTTGTTTAATATTTAAAATAAAGTGTTAATTAAGTGCGGCACGGTGGCACACTGGTAACACTGCTGCCTCGCAGTTAGGAGACCTGGGTTCGCTTCACAGGTCCTCCCTGCGTGGAGTTTGCGTGTTCTCCCCGTGTCTGCGTGGGTTTCCTTCCACAGTCCAAAGACATGCAGGTTAGGTGCATTGGCGATTCTAAATTGTACCATTTGTGTGTGCCCTGCAGTGGGCTGGAGTTTGTTTCCTGCCTTGTGCCCTGTGTTGGCTGGGATTGGCTCCAGCAAACCCCCGTGACCCTGTAGCTAGGATATAGCGGGTTGGATAATGGATGGATGTTAATTAGGTCTTGTTGAGTTAAGCATTTAGTTATGGCTGCTTCACTCTAAAACATGGGCACTTACTTAAGGGTGGAGTGCTTAATAGCGCCAAGATCTATCTATCTATCTATCTATCTATCTATCTATCTATCTATCTATCTATCTATCTATCTATCTATCTATCTATCTATCTATCTATCTATCCTTGGTCTAAGACAGGGTGTCCAACTCCAGGCCTGGAGGGCCGCAGTGGCTGCAGGTTTTCATTCTAACCCTTTTCCTAATCACTGACCAGTTTTCACGGCTAATTAACTCCTTTCCCCTTCATTTTAATAGCCCTGTTTTTAAGGATTCAAGCCTCTGAATTGATTTGTTTCTTAATTAAATGGCAGCCAAACAGAAATGAGATGCGAAATGAGCCAACAGATGACCAGCTAAATTGGAACATCAAGCTCCCGCCATTTTCACTCCAACCAGTTTCTTAATGAGAAGCCGATTCTTGCTGTTAATTAAAGCCGTCATTGAATAGCATGACTTGTTGTTGCCTTCATTCTGCCACGGCAGATTGTTAATTTTAAGTTTTTTTAAGACAACCGTCAAGATGTTTGGTCACCTGAGCAGACCAACATGACCAAGACCTTCACCTTTGTTTATTTTCATGTTAGCTGGTCAAATGGCGGCCAACTAAGGGGTCTGAGTCATATAAATTAAAACTAAGGCGAAACAAGTTAACTAGCAGTAAAAACGGCTGACTAATTAGTAAGATGGTTAGAATGAAAATCTGCAGCCAGTGCGGCCCACCAGGACCGGAGTTGGACACCCCTGGTCTAAGAGATATTCAGCTGTAAAATTAGCCTTGAACAAACTCGTCAACAACAGATCTGTGGCTGTCCTCTTTTTCTTGTAAAATACTCACATTGATACATTGTCTGCCGATTTCAGGATATGCCTGTCCTTGTGTGAACGCTTGCAGTCACTTGTGTGCAAGATAAACAGAGGAGGAGACAGACAGCAGCCTTGAGGTGATTTCATGAATGAGTTCAGACTCTGAAAAAACAGGCCTTTGACGGTCATTCTTTGTATTCTAATAGTTAAAATGTCCAAATTCCAGCCCTCCAAATTAGGTTCCAAACACAACTGATCAATCAATTTGTAAAGCTAAATATGGGACTGGATTGTATTAAGAAAAGCTGACAAGAAATCTATAAACAACAATCTTGTGTGAATTTTTGATCCTCCCTGGTGCCCGTACAGTAAATTCAGAAGTGTTGTTGTGGTGTCCTCCACCCTCCTCTTTGCTCTGTATGCAAGTTTGGTGCAGGTCTGAAAAGGCCTGGGTTTTGTTAAGCAGTTCTCTCTTAATTGACTTCTGAAGTTTAACTCCTCATGTACCCCTTTCAGGGGTGTTCTTTGTCAGTAGATACGATAAAAGTGCCTGGCAGATGAAGCTTGACATATTTATTGTATAAACTCAACACACAAATATGACATTTGAGTCTCAAACAACATTTATGAGAATGTATTATCAGAGGCAATACCTTTTGTTACAAACACTAATAAACATGTGACAATATTTGAAAAAGACTAAACCAAATCTCAAAATGTATAATTTTATCTATTTTTCTTTTGAACAAATCAATTCAGAACGCACCTTATCACCAATATTTATTAGTGCAATGAATAATGAATAATGTACAATAATTCTTTCTTTGCTGTCCATACCAAATGACAAAACCAATGTATAAAGATAAACATAAATAATAAGTAGCAGATAGATAATAAGTAACAGAGGCAGCATAAAGTATAAAAACAAAATAGAAGTATCAACTGTAATGTGCAGTTAGGTGTGTGATGGACAAGTTCAATAAAGTTGTGTGAGGTTGATAGAATGAGGTGGCCCACGGTTATAAACTCCAGTCAGTTATTTAGGAGTCTAATGGCCTTGGGAAAGAAAGAGTTCATTATCATGGAAGTCCTGCATTTCATACTCCTATACATCCTGCCTGAGGGTAGAAGTGTGAACAGTTTTAGGGGGGACCTGAGGATCAAGGAAGTTGTAGATGCTCTGCAGAGAGGGCAGTGGGGTCCTGGTGATCTTCTCAGCAGTCTTTACCACTCTCTGCAGGCTTTTGCGGTCCATAGCAGTAGTGTTGCTGTACCACATGGTGATGCAGCTGGTCAAGAGGCTCTCAAAAATGCAGCTGTAAAAGTTGCAGAGGATCTTAGTCAACATGCCAAACTTCCTGAGCCTCCTCAGAAAGTACAGCCGCTGTTGAGCCCTCTTGACCAGGAGTTGCTACTCTTAAGAATTAAATGAACTTTAAAATAAAAAGTGATCTTTTTTTAAACACTAATTTTTCTTGAATATATCCATTTAAAGCACCCTTTGCTGCATTGTTAAAAAAAAAAAAACAAAAAAGAATGAAGATGGTCTGTGTTTCTAATATGGAAAAGTAGATGAAGCATCATTAGCAGAGCCAGTAACAGGCCGGCATTCAGTGACATTCATTCCAAATGAACCTGCAGACAGGACAGGACACGATTAGATGGGTGAAGGTATGCAAGCTTTACACAATTGGTCAGATTTCTGTTTAGAATTTTATTTTGTTTAATTGTTTAAGTAATGACTCAAATATGAATTCATTTTTATTGAAGTACTATAAATGCTAGATTCTAACTTTGCTCTGCTAATTCCTTTGATCCACAAAGCCCTCCAGAGGAGCAGCCTGGTGATATTTTGCTTTGATGTAATGAGAGAGTCCTTTAGGTATTCAGTTATTTTAAACCCATTTTAATTACATTTTTTATATTAATAAATAAACAATAGCAGAATTGCTTCAATCGTTTTAATTGTTGCAGAACATTAGAACTTTAAGGGGGCAGTAGTTAGGTGATGTGGGAGATCCTTTAGTCTTAATTCCTTAATTTCAAAGTGTTAATTAACTGGATGAGCTCTAATCCGGGTAGATACCAAGAAAACCTTCAAAGATGTGTTTCACTTTCATCAGTTTATTTTCAAAATTATTAAAGATGTAGAGATTTGTGCTATTGTAAAACAATTTTAGTAACCCATCTTCAGTTTGCAGTGTACAGTTAAAACATGGTGCCACTGTTCACATGGATATTCTCTCTAAATAAGGATATTTTTATATTTTTATGCATACTGACAAGATACCCAAGATATTTGTAATTAATTGATGGTAAGGTTCTGTCATCAAATTGTCACACATTATATGCTTAATAACCTGCCGGGACAAGGGAGGTTGTTATCCCTAACACTGTTTTCTCCTTCTCTCCCCACAGTACCAAGATAGCACCCAGTAAAGGCATCCCCAAATCCCTCACATCTGCTGTGACATTCAAAGAAAACATATTCCAGTTTGCTATTCATCAGGAAGCTTCATTTGCATTTTGCTTTGAACATGGAATCCACAAAGAAGCATCTCCATTACAGGATAAAAGGAACTTAGAAGGTTTTTAGGAAGCCTTATTACATGTTCTTTCTAAAACAAGGAAAAATTTTGTTCCTGTTAAAAAATAGCTTTTACTTAACCAGACATAATGTTGCAATTTTAAACAGATTTCTTACCATAAATATCAACTCTTACGAAAAATGTTTAACACCACATGACATTAAGACCTACACTGCTAACAATAACTAGAAACAAGCCTGCACACTAGCTAATTAAAGTTGTTACCAGAAAACAGATAAATATATATTACAATTACAAAAGAACATTTAAAATTCTGCAATTAAGCATAGACCACTCAGTTCAAGAGAAACATACACTTGATTAGTTGATACTGTTTTCCCAAAATCTGATCTACATACTATTTGATTTATTTCAAGGGTCCAGCATCTACAACACCAAGCAACAGATCAGATTCCCATGACCCATTGGTTTCCTGCATGTTATCGTGTATTCATTTTCTTGTTTTAACTTTTCATGTCAAACTTATTTCTTCATAATCATGATTATATATTAATTTGACATATTATATTGTGTTCTAATGTGAAGCATTTTTTATACATTTAAAAAATATAATGGGGTAAAGGGTAATAGGATCCCAATGTGAAAAAAAAATAAAACTTCCTGAATACGTCTATTTTTTTAACACTAGAATCCCTAAAGCCTACGAAAAAAATTGTAATGCCGGGCCACCTTAAACTCCTTCATGCCTCTCCATCAGTGTCTTTGTTTTGCAAATGTGTCGATCAGCACAAGCAGCTTGCTATCTCATCCCCGACAGGTGCAGCTGAAGTTCTCCCAGCTCAAGTCTGTTTATCTGGGTGTGAGGTGCCTGAAGTTGTATAGGGTAAATAATATATCGTTATTTGGATACATACATTTCATTTGTCGACAACGATTTGGATAATTGTAGGATGACTGGAAATGTGAAGCAAGAAATTTTGAACACATAACTAAAACAGAAACTTTTTACATATTATACTAATGACAAAATGCAGACTGGTGCCTTATACAGGAGTTGCTACTACCTTATGCCTGATAACTAGTGGGATAGGCTGCAGCTTCCCTGTGACCCTGCCATTGATAAACGAGGTAAGAATGAGGATGAGTGGATGGATAGGTGACATAAGTATTGTATTGTATTGTATTATATTGACCCCATTCATTTTGACACCCACTGCACGCCCAACCTACCTGGAAAAGGGTCTCTCTTTGAACTGCCTTTCCCGAGGTTTCTTCCATTTTTTCCCTACTGGGTTTTTTTTTGGGAGTTGTTCCTTGTCTTCTCAGAGAGTCAAGGCTGGGGGCCTGTCAAGAGGCAGGGCCTGTTAAAGCCCATCGCGGCACTCCTTGTGTGATTTTGGGCTATACAAAAATAAATTGTATTGTATTGTATAAGCAATACATGGGTAGAATTTAATCAACATATATACATATGTAATGTATATCTTTATATATTTAATATGATTATTAAAACCCATCAAGAATATACATATTCTTTATGAATATGAAGTAAAGTAAGAAATATATAGATTGAATTTATTTATTTATATGCCGTGTCAATAACAAATTGAGAGTTTTCAAATTTTCTTGTAATATACAACATTGAAATACAGTGGATTAGTTTATTTATTTATTTGTCTACTTTGAATCTGATCAACAGTTAAAGACTCTTTAACAACAAGGATGGACGGATTAAAAGGAAG
The DNA here is from genome assembly GCF_016835505.1 of Polypterus senegalus. NCBI lineage: Eukaryota > Metazoa > Chordata > Cladistia > Polypteriformes > Polypteridae > Polypterus > Polypterus senegalus. Next base: position 222,344,998 of record NC_053157.1, read on the forward strand.
AAGTCTACGTGACCATCATCATCATCAAGCCCTTCCGTGAGAATCCTAAATCCAAAGAGGACTGTTTCATTTATGTTAGGTAGAATGCCCAGAGGGACTGGGCGGTCTCATGGTCTGGAATCCCTACAGATTTTATTTTTCTCCAGCCATCTGGAGTTTTTGTTTTTCTGTCCCCTGGCCATTGAACCTTACTCTTATTCGATGTTAATGTTGATTTATTTTTATAATTATGTCTTTCATTTTTCTATTCTTTAATATGTAAAGCACTTTGAGCTACTGTTTGTATGAAAATGTGCTATATAAATAAATGTTGTTGTTGTTAATATCAGAATGAAAACAGATCTCTGCAAAGTTGGGTAAATTTAATACAAATGTAAACACAAACTAATTAATTATGTAACTTTTCAGCCCCTTTGATAAGACCCACCTAAATCCTCGCTGATACACCCAATTGGTTTTAAAAGTCCCATCATTAGTTTAATGGAGACCACCTGTCTAGGGTTTCACATGATTTTTAGTCTCAAAGCACCTGACTGCATCTGTCATGAGTCAGTATGGTGGGGTATACAATACAATGAAGACAAACGAGTACTCCAAGCAACTCTGTGAAAAGCACAAGTCAGGGGATGGAGACAAGTAAATGTACAAGTCACTGAATATCCGTGCTATCCACAAAAACTTAGTGATAGTGTCAGAAGAAGATGAGTGAGGGAGGACACCAACAGACCAAAGAGAACTCAGTCACACAGGATCTCCTTTTGGTTCAAATCCATTACTCAAACCACTACGCTATGCTATCTGCACATACTGTACATACAAATACAATTTTCTGAAAAGCTAAAAACAAATATAAGTTGGGCTAGAAAACATTTAACCAAAAAAAAAATCAACATACAAACTAGGAAAATTACTTATCATTGTCACTGTTATGTTTTTATCTGACAGGCACATTCTCCTGTGTTGAATTACAAAAAAAGCAAGCCAGCATAAAAAAGGAAATTGTGATTGCCTTAGCAATGAACAGGCCAGTAAGCCTATTACAAAAGTATTCAAAAGTGATTACGGAACATAAGACTGCATGGATTTAAACAGGAAAGATAGCATTTTATTAGAATGCTCACAGCTGAGTTTGTGATTTCTTCTCCTGCTTTCGAAATATGTCTGACAGTACTTTGTGAAAGGGCAATAATCAAGAAACAAGAGAACAAGATTGAGGGCAAAGAATGGGGAAGTGGACTGGCTTTACCAAAAAAGAAATGTTCCATGAAAAGAAGTAGACTGGGCATTGATTAGTAAATGTTGAAATCAGGGTTATGCAGAGGTTAGAACTAGGACTGCAGCTCTATTTAGTTGATTTATAATTGAAAATTAAAACAATAAATTGTAAATGAGACTAAATTAGGTGGATTAGTTACTAGGGAATCCACTTCCGGAGGGGTTTATCCGGTAATCCCGCATGACATTCTCGGGGCTCCCGGGGATGACACAGTGCACAGGCATCTCACATGTGAATGGTTTTAGAATGACCGACACTTATTTTTAATAAAACTACTGCAATATGTTGACACTAATAAAAGACTAACCTTATCTACAAGCAGTTCATGCTGTCATATAAGTACATAGTATCTAGTTAGTAGTGGTAATAAGAGCGTAGAAAGCACAACGTGTCCAGCGTGCGGTCGTCCAAGTGAGAGCGCACCTTCGTGCAGAGTACGCCAGCCGCTGAGAAAGCATACTCTGCCTCTACTGAAGTAGGTAGCATAGTCATCAGATACTGATACACTTGTTCTAAACAATGTCCGCGCTTGCCGTTGCTCTGAAACACCACCGTTTCAGCTTCTACTGATGCATCCAGTTTCTTGTCATCATTCTGCGATGGCAAGTTTCTTGGCACAGATAATGTGGATGCAACAGACTGACGCATTGCAATTTCAAGTTGCTGTTCAAAGCTGTTGCCTGACAGGCGTAAATGAAGTCTGCCCCGTCCCGGCATTCGTGGGCTGCAGAGTGCAGACTCCTCCCAGTCCACTGTGCTCAGTCTTAGTCGGAGCCGGAAGACTGACTGCTGCTGGTCTGTTGTTGACTGAATTAATTGGCAACAAACTACACTGTGGGCCAAAAAACCGTGCCACTTAATTATTTTCAACTATAACTCTGTTATTTCTTTATTGATTTTTACACTTTTACATGCTATATATGCGAGCTTGGTAACAGATTTGTGAAATACCAATGGCTTACCAAAAGGACTCATGTTGAATATGCCCAGCTAACTTCAGGTTTTCTTAATCTGTTAGTGTCCTACAGCCTACTATATATGAAAGGTTTTGGAGTTTTTTTTCTACATATTAAAGAGTTTTTCGAAGCACGAAGAATGAACTACATTTGCAAAGAACCCTTCCCAGAATGAAGTGGAGCTTGGTAAAGCAATGGTTCTATGAGAAACCACACAACCAAGTAAAGAATCATATAGTGCCATTAAATAACCAGGGTTTTTAAGAGTGTAGGAGAACCCATTAAACATTCCTGGTAAGTATCTTAATTTCACCATAATACACCCCACCACAGTTGCTCTTCTGCTGCATTTGAATTTCCAGCCACTCTCGGTCTAAAGCCTGCTGACAAAATGAGGGGAACTGCTAGACGTTCTAAGCCACAAACCAGGAAATGAGCAAATGTTTTGAAGCAGAAACTAAAACAAGCAGGTCTTTAAATGAACAGGACTGCCATTGAAAGTAGGAGTGTTTAATAAGCTAATCTAGTCAAACAAAAATTGCAGATATTGTTAACAAGAGAACAGTAAATCAGGAGAATTGAATTCATACATGGAAATCTATGTTTTGTTATTAGAATCTCAGAACCTAAAGCACTTATAAAGCACTTGTTCACAGTTCAAATCCATCATCTCAGAAAAAGGACTAATGGTGCTGTACTGGAATGCATAAGCAAGCCTTTGAACTAGAACTAAACAGCAGCATATTGGTAAAAAACATTATTTTGATACATCAAGAGCTTCTAGGTTTGCTAATATTCTGAATAATGAGTCCAAATGTAGACCTTGCCCTTTTTCAGATAAGAATGGTGGAATATTTTAATACTATAAGACATAATGACCCCTGAGGGGGAAAAAAATTAGGAAATCCTCTGGTACTAAAATACCTTGTAAAAATCACAGAGTGTCAGATCTTAAGAGAAAATACTGTATGGCTGAGTGTAAATGGAGAAATAACTAAATTAACAATACATTATGAAACATTAAAGGCACATATAGCCGAATACACCAAAGTAGTCATTCTTGCTAGGAAGTCTTATTTTTCTAAAAGAAATCCAAGGCTTTTATTTTCAAGTATCGATTTTCTTCTAATCCCAGCTCAATCAATGTAATGCCTCCTAAAAACCCCTAGCAAAGCTTGTGAAGTGTTTGCCACATATTCTAAGCACAAAACAAAAAATATTAGATGTAATATAAAGCATCTAAAGCACTAACTAACTAAAGCACTAACACGGGTTGTAAATGACATTCTGATATCCTCTGATGAAGGAAACTCCACTGTAATTATGTTGTTGGACTTAAGTGCAGCGTTTGACACCATTGACCATTCTATTTTACTGCACAGGCTAGAAAACGATGTTGGGCTTACAGGCCCTGTGCTCGCTTGGTTCAGTTCTTATTTATCAAATCGATTCCAGTATGTACAGAAATGTGCTGACAGTACTCCATCATTATACACAGAAGTTCAATATGGTGTCCCGCAGGGCTCAGTACTGGGACCTTTACTGTTTTCACTTTACATGCTTCCACTGGGATCTCTCATTAGGAAACATAATGTTAATTTTCACTCGTATGCAGATGACACCCAGTTATACCTTTCATTTAAATCAAATGAAGTTTCTCCGATGTTGTCTTTAATTAGTTGTGTTAGTGAATTAAAGGAATGGATGAATGAGAACTACTTGTCTTTAAATACAGATAAAACAGAGATGTTAATTGTTGGAGGGAATGACGCTGATCACAGCAATATTTTGTCGTCATTTAACTCAGTTGGAATCCCAATTAATTTTACTGAATCAGCCCACAATCTAGGAGTTATCTTTGATTCTAGCATGTCATTTAAAGCACATATTACAAAGTTGTCCAAAACATGTTTTTCCATCTTAAAAATGTTAGGAAATTAAGGCGCTTTCTAAATAAACAGGATTGTGAGAAATTAATTCATGCATTTATCTCTAGTAGGATTGACTACTGCAATGCGGTGTTCACTGGCTGTTCAAACTGTTCTCTATACAGCCTCCAGTTAATCCAAAATGCCGCTGCAAGAATTATTACAAGAACAAGAAAATATGAACACATAACCCCAGTTCTTAAATCTTTACACTGGCTCCCAGTTAAGTTTAGGGCAGATTTCAAAATCCTCCTTTTAACATATAAAGCATTAAATGGCCAAGGTCCGGCTTACTTGTCTGAACTTATCATGACTTACAAACCTGAGCGCAAATTAAGATCTCAAGATGCCGGTCTGCTTAGGATTCCAAGGATTAATAAAATAACAGTGGGAGGTCGAGCTTTTAGTTACAGGGCCCCTAAACTGTGGAATGGTCTGCCTGCTACTATAAGAGATGCCCCTTCGGTCTCAGCCTTTAAATCCCGGCTGAAGACTCACTACTTCAGTTTAGCATATCCTGACTAGAGCTGCTGATTAACTGTACAGACTGCATCTCTGTTGTTAGTCATTAGCACTATAACATAAATAACATGATAATTATATTTGAATACTAACCCTCACCTATTCTGTTTCTTTTCTCGGTACCCAAATGTGGCAATTGGTGCCATGGCCCACCTGCCAAGTTGTTTGCCTGCCTATGGTAAAGTCATCCCTGATGGAGGATCACAGGAATCATGGGAAAGAGAGGTCCTTTCATCGGAGCAACGTTTCAGCCGTGGCATGGCCAAATGGGGAGGCAGCTAGATGGATGAGGTCTCCAGGACTCTAAAAATATCCAAACCTAATTATGTCATATCATCTACTGTTAAACCGTGCTTCTAAAATTTTTATTATTATGCTGTCTTAAGGAATTGTTCTGTTCTGTATATTGTATTGTATTGACCCCTACTTTGACACCCACTGCGCCCAACCTACCTGGAAAGGGGTCTCTCTTTGAACTGCCTTTCCCGAGGTTTCTTCCATTTTCCCTACAAGGTTTTATTGGGAGTTTTTCCTTGTCTTCTCAGAGAGTCAAGGCTGGGGGGCTGTCAAAAGGCAGGGCCTGTTAAAGCCCATTGCGGCACTTCCTGTGTGATTTTGGGCTATACAAAAATAAAACTGTATCCCTTCAGAGTTAATCCTGTTGAGTCTCGATATGCTCTTTTTAGTGAATGAAACTCCTTCTTTTAAACAGGTCCTCCTGGACTCCGTAGAATAATTTCAACTAAAATCCTCTACTTCTCTCCAGTGTTCTAACTGATAGTGTTACTTGACATAGTGAACTCGCCATTAGATATGGGGGTCTGTCCAGATTGTCTAAAGTCTTTTGTACCCCTACCCCAAAAAACAATAATTAAATGACTATTTAAATACATAGTTCTATTCTTGGTAAGTTTCAGTCAAGTTTGAAAACAAATTATATGCTTAAAGTAGTAAATGACTTACAGGACAGAGGCCACATATCTGCTCCTGTTTTACTAGACCTAAGTGCAGTATTTGACACCATAGGCCCCAGTGTTCTTATAAAATTGCCTTAGACAAAGGAAGGCTTCTATGGCAGTGTCTTACATTGGTTTCAATCTTATTTAACAGGTAGAAAATTCTTTATTAGGTGTGGTGGTTGTAGTTTGGAGGTCCATGATATTTTATAAGCACCCCACAAGGATCTATTCTGGGCCTACTACTGTTTTCAATCTACATACTCTCATTAGGCCAGATCATCACAAAGCACAAGGTGAACTACTATACTGGTTATACTGGTGATGTGCAGCTTTACTTATAAATAATACCTATAAATACTTGGGATTGCAGCTGGATGATAAATTGGACTGGACTGCCAATATTGATGCTCTGTGTAAGAAAGGTCAGAGCCGACTATACTTCCTTAGAAGGCTGCCGTCCTTCAACATCTGCAATAAGATGCTGCAGATGTTCTACCAGACGGTTGTGGCGAGTGCCCTGTTCTACACGGTGGTGTGCTGGGGAGGCAGCATAAAGATGAAGGACGCCTCACACCTGCACAAACTTGTTAGGAAGGCAGGCTCTATTGTAGAAATGAAGCTGGACAGTTTGACATCTGTGGCAGAGTGACAGGCGCTGACCAGGCTCACATCAATCATGGAGAATCCACTGCATCCACTGAACAGGATCATCTCCAGACAGAGGAGCAGCTTCAGTGACAGACTGTTGTCACCGTCCTGCTCCACTGACAGACTGAGGAGATCGTTTCTCCCCACACTATGTGACTCTCCAATTCCACCTGGTGGGGTAAACATTAACATTATTCAAAGTTATTGTCTGTTATACCTGCATTTGTATCACTCTTTAATTTAATATTGTTTTTGTATCAGTATACTGCTGCTGGATTATGTGAATTTTCCCTTGGGATTAATAAAGTATCTATCTATCTATCTATCTATCTATCTATCTATCTATCTATCTATCTATCTATCTATCTATCTATCTATCTATCTATCTATCTATCTATCTATCTATCTATCTATCTATCTATCTATCTATCTATCTATCTATCTATACTACCTGATGACACTCTGGCCTCTCTGAACCAATGTCTGTCTGAATGGGTGAGTAGTTAATTTCTTATGCTAAATAAGGAAGAAACAGAAATTGAAATTGTTAGTAAAAATGGAAATAATGCTTTAACACTCGCGAAAATAAAGAATTTTGGTGTAATAATGGATTCTAACCCTAAACTTTAAATCGCACGTTAACCAGATTACTAGGTCTGCATTTTTCCATTTAAATGTCAGACCTTTTATAACATTGCAAGATGCTGAAAAATGAATTCATGTTTTGTTCTTAGTCAACTAGATTACTGTAATGCACTCCTAACTGGACTACCCAAGTGAGACATCAATCAGTTGAAGTGAGTGCAGAATGCAGCAGTAACAATCTTAGATAGAAATAGAAATTCTGAGCCCATCTCACCAGTCTTAGCATCATTAAATTGCCTACCCACATCCTTCAGAATTGGCTTTAAAATACTGCTAATGGTGGTCTGCTTTTTATTCCAAGAACTAAGCATAAAGGAAGTGGTGATGGGGCTTTTTGCTATTATGCACCAAAAATCATAAATACTTCATTAATAGAGATAGGCTAGGCTAACACCATGGGAACCAAAAATCATAAATACTTCATTAAAAAATTAACACCTAAAATTCCTAAAAACTCTTTTTTAATTTGCCTTTTTCCTAGTTTCATTTTATTTCTGTTCCCAAGAAACTAAACAAGCAAAGAATGATCATATCCCTCAATTGATTTTCAATTGTCATTAAACTCTCTTTACCTTTTTCTTCTATTTTTTCTGTGATGGTGTTTTGTTCCGCCACCATCTGATTAAAGCCCTGTGCCACCGCCTGAGATGTCTGAAGTGGATACTGCAACTGCCCACAAGACCCACTGCAAAAACAAGCATAAAAAGCAATAAGGGTCGACTTAAGAACATTTATATTAGGTGGAATTCCCAGTGGGGGCCGAGTGGTCTTACGGCCTTGAACGTGCTGTTTTTTTTCTCTATCTTCTCTGGAGTTTTCTTTTTTCTTTTCAGTTTTTCTATTCTTCTCAGCCATCTGACCTCATTATCAGACTCACATTTAGAGACTTGAAAATTGAATCTATAAGGGACACTACTTTTCTATTAATTATATATCTATAATTAATATCTTATATATAAATGTCTACGTGTGGAAGTGTGTGTGTCTGTCCGGCCCCGAAGTGAAAGGTGGAGGTAACGGCTCTGCCTCCCAGGAAACAGAAAACTTGCTTAGCTGCTAACAACACAAGCGAGGCGAGCACATCAGTAAAATGAAATTTCAGAAGAAAGAAACTCACTTAGCCACTAATAACACAAACGAGGTGAGCACATCAGCAACACACAACCTCAGAAGAAAGACAAAGTCGCTTAACATCGGCAAAACGGTATCCCTTTTACTTTTCCTCCCGCCACTAATACACAAGTGAGGCAAGCACATTGGCAAAATGAAACCTCGGAAGACAAAGTTGCTTAGCCGATAACATCGACAAAATGGTATCCCTTTTACTTTTCCTTCCTCCGCAAAGCAAGCACGTCGGCTAAACAAATCCTAGAGAGAGATGCCCAGAGTAGTTCCTTTCAATAACCTGACATCTCTACATTTCAATATTTGTCTGACAATTTCAGTAGTTTCTAGGACCCTGGGCTTTTCACATCATGGACTTACACAACTACTGTAGTATTATATATATATATATATATATACTAGCCGACGCCGCTATAGCATACGGTGTAAGAATAGGAACGGAAACGGTGAGAAAGGAATTCAGAAATCAAGAAGAAAAAATACTTCTTGAAAGATGCAGTTGTGAATACGTGTTTTGCTGGAGATGTGTCAAGAAATAACCCACTGATAGGAACAGGCAGTTGCTGGATCGGGAATAGAGATCACGTTGTACAAAACCCGTCGACAGAGAAGATACTGTCGTTCATTTTATAACAAAGTCTTAAGAAACAACCATCGCAGTATAATGAAAATAGCAAGGAGCGAAACCATTGGCAATGGTCGAGAGAGTACCTTCCAGTAGCAGGCTACGGCAAAACGGTATCCCTTTTACTTTTCCTCCCGCCACTAATACACAAGTGAGGCAAGCACATTGGCAAAATGAAACCTCGGAAGACAAAGTTGCTTAGCCGCTCCCAGATGCACACGTGGCCAAAGTGAAAGGTCACGCGGTCAGGCTAGATATAGGGCGGTGACTAATGGGGTCATGAGAGAGGAGCGGGGAACGCGGTAGTCTGAAGGAGGAATAGGAATTGAGAAAAGTGGCGTGGGAGTGTATGGGAGGCCGCAGGCAGCGTGGGTAAGGGTTTGAAAGAGGAGGAATAGGAATCGAGAAATGCTGTGTGGGTTGCATGTGGGGGGGACCGGTTTTGAAGAGGAAGCAGGACAAACCAGAAGATTTGTAATAAAGCCAGCAGAAATTGGTTAATAGTTCTACCAATACAGTAACCGTAAAAAGCCATTAGAGAGCAATGTAATGTGTATGGGTGCTGATTGGAAAATGAACTCAATCTGTGAAACTGCAGGGACTCTCCAGTAGAGGGCAATGTTACTTAATGTAGGAGGAAGCAGGACGAACCAGAAGAGAAATGTATATAGGATATATATATGGTGTGAGCAGGGGGGCTGATCGCACCCCTAGAGGATAAGGATGCTTCTCTAAAAACCGCTGAAAGACTACCTTCACATTGCTCCCTTACTTGCTGGGCTTACTTGCGGCTGCTCTGTCGTGCGATATGCTTCCCGCGCAGTACTTCGCAAACCTAAAAGCCCGAACAGCACCTATTGATTTTTGGTTGATTGCTTTTCTCTCTCTCTCTCTCTCTGACATTTTCTGCTCCTGAGGCGCACTCCTTTGAAGAGGAAGATAGGTTTGCATTCTTTTAATTGTGAGACGGAACTGTCATCTCTGTCTTGTCATGGGGCACGTTGAAACTTTTGAAAAAGAGACAAATGTTTGTTTGCAGTGTTTGAATACAACCTACAGCCTCCTGTGTTTCTGTGCAAATCTGTGACCCAAGCATGACTAGTCTGGGTCTGACCTTGTAATTCACCGGCCCCATACGCTCCTCAATAATGGCAGGACCCTGCCATTTTGCTAAGAATTTATGTGGGTCAGATGGAATCAGAACTAAATCATAATCATCAGGTTTGTATTCATGGAGGTTACAGTGTCTATCGTAAAGACGTTTCTGGGTTTCCTGTTCACGTCACTGATGCTGATTCCTGTCGAATTCAACATTCAAGATACCTCCCCGGCGCCTGCCAAACAACAGCTCAAACTGACTGCGCCACCGTGCCACCCCGTGCATGAAAATATGCTATAGAAGTAAATGTTGTTGTAGTACTTTAACTTCCTTAAACTATAACCAGCCTAAAAAGAACTGAAAGTAGACAGTTTTGTTTTGCAGCATTTCTATTGTTTTTAACTTGTTGTGAAATCTTAACCGTCCAAAGGTCTTCTACGTCATTAGAGAGAAGTTTACTTCCTTTTACCACATATGTTTCTTCTTTCAGAAAAATCAAAAATTTGACTATCACTGAATTTCTAACACTAGATAGCAGTACACCCTTCAGAAATGTCTTTTCATCTTGTCCACAATACTTCATATAACAAGTGGGGTGCAGAATTCTGAGACAATGCCTGGCTAGCCTTCAAGATCAATGACAAGAGAAAATGTTGTCACTGTGGTATGAACAATAAGGGAGAATCTCGAGGTAACAGACACCCTAGGGAACAGTTATGGGCTACTTGAGTTCATTCTTCATGAACAAATAACATGAATGAGGTCTGTGTACTATAGGTGTCCATAACATTGACTCCAGAACTGAATGTTCACTGTTTCAGGGACAATCTCCAACTAATGAATGAAATTTAAGAAGCATCCCATAACCAGGGACAAAACTTGGGCACATTACTCTGATAAAGTTCAAGCAACATCTGAAGCAAAGGAAGCATTGGGATTCAATAATCAAGGCAATTCCAGGTTCAAGACAGGCAAAATCATGAACAGTTTTTTCTGTGATGGGTGTTCAGGCCCTATGTCATTCCACTTTCTCCAGTCTCATTTTTATGTTCCTAGTTCATCATTTCTTTCTTTTATTTGTAACTCTGATCAATGTTCATCAGCATCTCCTTATCTGACTCTGTTCCTTTGCACTGGCCTTTCTCTGTTTTGCTCTTTTTCTCTTTTGAAGAAGCCTTTCTCAATTCGTCAGCCTACAAACCTCTTATTTCAGTCTCACATTGGTCCTGTGATTTTGCTCCACTGGCTTTTTTCTCTCTTTTGGGGAGCAATTATCGTAACCACATACATGAGTTTCAAAGATTGCTCTGTGAAATTGTGGATTCTCTACGATGCTGTCCAAACCTGAACCTGTTTGACTATCGCTGCTCCCCCAGTCTGAAGGTCTACCTCTGTGAGATGAAGAGCTCAAATTAGCTACAGATGCATATTTGCAAAAGCAGGATGAGTTATTTTGTGAAAGCTTCATGAACATCATAACAGGTATTGGTTGCGCTGTTTTTTCTCTTCATAAGTTGGACTGTGACAGTACAGGTTGGCTCCACAGTCCTTGGCAGCTTGAACCCAGGACCATTGATAATGAAATCAGAGATTGAGCTGGGCACACAGCAAGAATAGGTGTAAAGTGTTCAAATGCCATTATTTATAACCATAATGTGTTCAAAGTGTATGTGCTTTAATAATACAACCTATGAAAGTTAAAAACATTTACATGATTAAACCAGGATAAAACCGTACAGTTTATGAGGTCCTTTTTCTTCTTCCACTTGAGCCCAGCACATCTTCCACTTTCCTTCTCTCCGACTCACCCTACACAGATCTTGCAGCTGGCAGACACACCAGCACTAGCAGTGCCAGCTGTCCTTCCACCATCAGTCCTACCAGGGCTGAGGTTTTCTCACACAATTTTTCATCATCTTCTTCAGGAAAAAATGGGCCTTTTCAAGTTACTTTTTAAAAAACAATGCGGTACTTTGAGCTATTCTTTAACTGCCCCTCGTAATGAATTTTTACCATGTTTTTCATCCAGCTGGCACTATCTGGCTTTATTATGTACGTTGCCCTCTCGCTATGACACTGCCCCCAGCTTTCCGGTGTGTCATTTTGTCTACTTTCAGGCATTAGGTTATTTTTGGACCAAAATCGCTATTGTTAACCAGTCTTTGGGCTATCATTTTTTAGGAACCTGGCAACCATGTCCACCATGCTCTTTTAGTATCTTCTGGATCCCTAGGAAGGATTTCACCACAATCCCACCCGCTCCTCCATAAACTCAGCAGGGAATTGCCCAACCCAGAGCGTTGATCACTTGCATACTTGCTCGCTCGCTCCTCCATAGGGCTATCGACGTCTCTGCCTCTTCTCCCTCACACTGGCTCAGACACCTGATACAGTGATCCCTCGCTATATCGCGCTTCGACTTTCGCGGCTTTACTCTATCGCGGATTTTAAATGTAAGCATATCTAAATATATATCACGGATTTTTCGCTGGGTCGCTGATTTCTGCGGACAATGGGTCTTTCAATTTATGTTACATGCTTCCTCAGTTTGTTTGCCCAGTTGATTTCATACAAGGGACACTATTGGCGGATGGCTCAGAAGCTACCCAATCAGAGCACGTATTACATATTAAATAAAACTCCTCAATGATCTACGATATGCTTCCCGCGCGCTGCTTCGCACACTTAAAAGCTCTAACAGCCCGTATTGATTTTTCATTGTTTGCTTTTCTCTGTCTCTCACTCTCTCTATAGCCATATACTTATCCATCATGCAATACCATCAGGGAGGCGTATGATTGGCCCCATTATCTGCTCCTGATGGAGGGGCTGTTTGCTTAGAAGATACGGACACGCCTGTAAAAAAATGCTGAAAGGCTACCTTCACATTGATCCCTTCATTGCGCCGCTTTATCGCGGTGCTTGCATACTAAAAAGCCCAACAGCCCTATTGATTTTTGATTGTTTACTTTACTCTCTCTCTGACATTCTCTGCTCCTGACTGGCACTCCTTTGAAGAGGAAGATATGTTTGCATTCTTTTAATTGTGAGAAAGAACTGTCTTGTATCTGTCTTGTCATGGAGCACAGTTTAAACTTTTGACTAAAGGGTGTTATTTCATGTCTAGAGGGCTCTAATAATGTTAAAATACGTATTTAGAAGGTCGTAAACAGGTTTTCAATGTTCTAACTGCGAAAATATTAGATTTATAAATAAAGAATCCTACTTCGTGGAAATTCATTTATCTGTCTGGAGCGGATTAACCGCTATAAACGAGAGTTTACTGTATAACTGTGCGGAGAATATTTATAAACAGTGTGGGAGAGTTTCTAAGAGCTTAAAATATAAATACTGTCATTGATCTATAAGCATACTAAATCAACAGGACATACATTTAATTGGGACGATGTACAAGTAAAATTTAAAGCCAATAATAAAAGTGCTAGAGAGCTGGCTGAATCCTGGTTATCAAATGAGAACGCCATCAACAGACACTTGGACATAAATCCCATCATTCTGAGATGTCACTTCCCCCATTAAGGTCACAAAATGATCTGCCTCAAGATAGGCACCAAAACATGCCATGGTATCTGTTCTGGAGTTTAGTGAATATTACTGCAACTTTGGATTAATGTACTGTTCATTTAGGGTCTGGATAGGCTCAAAACTACATGTGCCCCTAGGCACAGTCGGTTGTAAGTGTCCAAATAGAGAGTCTCTTTAAGATCTGAGTGGATGGGTCCATAACTGAAATAATCAAAGGAGGAGGAGGAATTATGAAATAATGATGTAGAAATTAAAATGTTTTAAATAATGGGGACACAAGGTCTCATTAGTCACAGGTTTAGGCTTTCCTTTATTTTTTGTATAGACTGAGTTCTGTGTTAGTCTTTCCCTGTAGTTATTCAAACTGTAATTCATTCTTCTGTTAAAGAATATCTGAAAATAGCATCCTAACTGTCTTTTATTTTACTCTTAAGGGATTAATTTGGCATTTTACAAGTCAAAGTTACAGGTCAAATTCCGTTACAACGAATATTTTTACAACAAAATTTTCATTACAACGAAGTATTTTATGGTCCTGACAGTTTCTCCATAAGACAGTCTATAGAAATCTCGCTACTACAAAATACACTCAGCAGATATTTTCATTACAACAAAGTGCCCAAAAGACCTTCAAATGCCTGAATGAATCATCTACAGAGCAGTTAGTTTTGTGGTCGCAGCTCAGTTGTGAACACAAACATTGTAAATATTTCTTCGAACTTTCCTCGTATTTTTTTTTTTTTTGCTGTTTGTTTTCTGTGGTTTTCAGTGATACCTTTTGCTTATTGCTCGTCAACATTTGAAAAAACATCCATTGTAATTTAACTCATTGTCACCCTTCTATTGAAGTGGCAGACGTAAAACACGGCAACACATACACACATACAGTAGATTCAGGCAAAAAGAAAAAAGACATTGCCAGTGAATTCGGAATTTTGCCATTGACAACTTTCTTGAAAGAAGAAAAGTCTCAGGTTTCAAACCTTGTGCCTCAGCACAAACATTTGCAAACTGCTGCATTTGAATACGTTGAAAAGGCAGTTATTCCTCTCATCATTGGCAAGTCGACCAGTCCTCGATTTTTAAGCACGTGACATTCCTTACTTGCGAGTGTAAAGCAAACCAGCAAGCTTGGATGACTCAAGACATTTTGGGAAACTGGCTGCAACAACTTGACAAGGATCTGGTGACGCATGAGTCCCTGTCTTGCACCCCAGAACATGAGATTGACTTGCAGTGCTTTAGCAAAACCAGCTTTATTCAGCTTGAAACAGGAACAGCACGGTTATTTATTGCAGTGGGATCTACCATTCTCTATACACAGACACAGCAGTCAACCAGGGTCGTGGCCAAGTAATACTGTTCCCTGCATTTATTATGTTCCTTGCATCGGCCATTGACGATACCACAACCGCGATCAGCTCAGATTTGTTTCTGCGTCACACCAAAAAGAATCCAGAAACCTAACAATATGAAGAAGAAAAAAAGGAAGATTCTGTTTCTGATTGATAACTGTGCTGCTTACAGCATGCTCCTACATTTAGATAATGTTTGAATTATCTTTTGATTTGAGACAGTTCGTTAATCAGCCTACACATAAAGCAGGTCATACGTTAGACTTAGTGATTACCAAAGGACTAAAAGTTGATATAAAAGCAGATCATTGATATTGGTCTATCAGACCATTTTCTTTTACTATTTAATATAGAAATAATGATAAAAAACACTCATGAGAAGCATATTGTTAAAAAACGTTTCTTTGATTCATCAACAGCTTTAAAACATACAAACATTCTAAGCAATCAGTCCGTTTATAGTGCCAGCTATAATAGCGAGGATAATGTAAACAGTAAGGTGGAAAGATTTAATACTAAAGTGAGAACTGCTGTTGACACAGTTGCACCTGAAAAGACAGTTAAAAAATCTTCTAGCATTGTTATACCATGGAAGACCCAAAGAGTGTCTGATTTAAAGAGAACATGCCGTAGAGCTGAGCGTAAATGGAGGAAGACTAAACTAACTATCCACTATGAAATATTAAAAGTTAAAATAACAGAATACAATAACACAGTCCGTCTTGAGAGGCTGCTATTTCTCTAAGATTATAAACAACAATGCTAGTAATCCCAGAGTCTTATTTTCTACAATTGATTATCTGCTAAACCCAGGTAACACAAAGGAATGCCTCCAAATACTTCCAGTGAAAACTGTGAAGCTATTGCTGTATTCTTCAATCAAAAAATGAATGATATTAGAAATAACATAGTATATCTCCCCAACACTGGATCCTCCTAAGCCCCAGTACTCCGTTATAAACAAATTAAACTCTTTCACCAGGATAGATTTACCTGATTTATATAAAATAATTCTCAACTGAACCCTCCACCTGCGTCCTTGACCCAATACCAACAATTTTTCAAAGAAGTATCAGGCGTGCTAATTGATAATGTTCTGACATAGTAAATTCGTCATTAGATATGGGGTCTTCCCAGACTGTCTTAAGACTGCTGTAGTTAAACCCCTCTTAAGAAACATAATCTTGACCCTCTGCTTTGAAAATTTTAGACCCATCTCTAACCTGCCTTCTTAAGTAAAATTCTAGAGAAGGCAGTCATTATGCAGTTAAATGACCACCTAAATAAACATGCTATTCTTGATAAATTTCAGTCAGGTTTTAGAACAAATCACAGCACAGAAACTGCACTCGTTAAAGTAGTAAATGACTTGCAGGTAAATGCAGACAGAGGCCATTTATCTGTTCTCATCCTCTTAGATCTGAGTGCTGCATTTGACACCATTGATCACAATATTCTTAGAAATCGCCTTAGTCAATGGGTGGGCCTCTCTGGCAGTGTCTTAAATTGGTTTGAATCCTACCTGACAGGGAGAAAATTTTTGTTAGTTGTGGTAATTACAACTCAAAGACACATGATATCCATATGGTGTTCCACAAGGCTCTATCCTGGGTCCGCTGCTCTTCTCAATCTACATGCTTCCATTAGGTCAGATTATCTCAGGCACAACGTGAGCTACCACAGCTATGCTGATGACACACAGCTGTACTTATCAATAGCACCTGATGACTCCGACTCTCTTGATTCACTAACACAATGTCTTACTTGTGTTCTGAATGGATGAATAGTAATTTTCTCAAGCTAAATAAAGAGAAAACTGAAATTTTAGTGATTGGCAATAATGGATTCAATGAGGTTATCAGAAATAAACTTGATGCATTAGGATTAAAAGTCAAGACGGAGGAAAAACTTAGGGGTAACTGTTGACTGTAATCTGAATTTTAAATCACATATTTATCAGACCACTAGGACAGCATTTTTCACTTAAGAAATATAGCAAAAGTTAGACCTCTTATATCATTGAAAGATGCTGAGAAATTAATTCACGCTTTTGTTTTCAGTAGACTAGATTACTGTAACGCACTCCTCTCAGGACTACCCAAAAAAGACATAAATCACTTGCAACGAGTGCAGAATGCAGCTGCTAGAATCCTAACTAGGAAAAGAAAATCCGAACACATTTCTCCAGTTTTGATGTCACTACACTGGTTACCTGTGTCATTCAGGATTGACTTTAAAATTCTGCTTATGGTTTATAAAGCCTTAAATAATCTCGCTCCATCTTATATATCGGAATGTCTGACACCTTATATTCCAAATCGTAACCTTAGATCTTCAAATGAGTGTCTCCTTAGAATTCCAAAAGCTAAACTTAAAAGAAGTGGTGAGGCGGCCTTCTGCTGTTATGCACCTAAAATCTGGAATAGCCTGCCAATAGGAATTCGCCAGGCTAATACAGTAGAGCACTTTAAAAAACTGCTGAAAACACATTACTTTAACATGGCCTTTTTATAACTTCACTTTAACTTAATACTGATACTCTGTATGTTCAATTCATCATAATAACTATTCACAGTGGCTCCAAAATCTGTACTGACCCCTACTCTAAATTGTGGGTCCCCCTGTAATTTTGCTGATCTGAATGCCTGTAACTGCTCAATGCTGATTACTTGCAACACCAAATTAGTTGGATGAGCTCGTTAAGCCTTGAACTTCATAGACAGGTGTGTCCAATCATGAGAGAAGGTATTTAAGGTGGTCAACTGCAAGTTGTGCTTCCCTTTGACTCTCCTCTGAAGAGTGACAGACAGCATGGGATCCTCAAAGCAACTCTCAAAAGATCTGAAAACAAAGATTTTTCAGTATCCTGGTTTAGGGGAAGGCTACAAAAAGCTCTCTCAGTGGTTTAAACTGTCAGTTTCAACTGTAAGGAATGGAATCAGGAAATGGAAGGCCACAGGCACAGTTGCTGTTAAACCCAGCAGGTCTGGCAGGCCAAGAAAAATACAGGAGCGGCATATGCGCAGGATTGTGAGAATGGTTACAGACAACCCACAGATCACCTCCAAAGACCTGCAAGAACAACTTTCTGAAGATGGTGTATCTGTACATTGTTCTACAATTCAGTGCAATTTGCACAAAGAACATCTGTATGGCAGGGTGATGAGAAAGAAGCCCTTTCTGCACTCACGCCACAAACAGAGCCGCTTGTTGTATGCAAATGCTCATTTAGACAAGCCAGATTCATTTTGGAACAAAGTGCTTTGGACTGAGGAGACAAAAATGGTTATTTGGTCATAACAAAAAGCAGTTTGCATGGCGGAAGAACAACACCACATTCCAAGAAAAACACCTGCTACCTACTGTCAAATTTGGTGGTACCATCATGCTGTGGGGCTGTGTGGCTAGTTCAGTGACTGGGGCCCTTGTTAAAGTCGAGAAGTCAGATGAATTCAACCCAATATCAACAAATTCTTCAGGATAATGTTCAAGCATCAGTCAAGTTATGCAGGTGTTGGTTATTCCAACAAGACAGTGGCCCAAAACACAGTTCGAAATCTACAAAGGGATTCATGCAGAGGGAAAAGTACACTGTCCTGGAATGGCCGTCACAGTCCCCTGACTGGAATATCATCGAATATGTATGGGATGATTTGAAGCAGGCTGTCCATGCTCGGCAGCCATCAAATTTAACTGAACTGGAGAGATGTTGTATGGAAGAATGGTCAAAAATACCTCCCTCTAGAATCCATACACTCATCAGAGGCTATAGGAGGAGTCTAGAGGCGGTTATATTTGCAAAAGGAGGCTCAACTAAATATTGATGTAATATCTCTGTTGGGGTGCCCCAATTTATGCACCTGTCTAATTCTGTTATGATGCATATTGCATATGTTAATCCAATAAACTTAATGTCACTGCTGAAATACTACTGTTTCCATAAGGCATGTGTGGACCCTAGAGGGCGCTGTTGCCCTGTGAAACTCAACAGACAGTCAGGAAACACATTTAAAAGCACCAAGTAGAATTTTTAATTATTTTCTCCAATAAAGTTTACAAAGCACCACAACCATCACAATTCCACAATAATCAATAATTCATAAATCACAATAATACACTCCTCCTCTCCCGGCAGCTCCGTCACACACCTTCCCAACTATGCCTCAGCTTGCTGGGTCTCGATCACTCCTTTATATATTCCTTGACCCAGAAGTGCTCCTCCTCTTCTTCCAGGTCAAACGACACATCATCAGTTGTCAAGCAGCCCGGAAGTACTGTGGGCTTCAACCCTCGTGACTCCGAAGTATTTCTGGGTTGTAGGAAAAGTAGGAGTCCCCAGGTCCTTTATGAGCTCCCCCTGGCATCACCCAAAGCACCCAACAGGGCTGAGAAAATGGACTCAATGTCCCAGGATGCCCTGAGGGAATTCAGGGCACAGCTACCATCCAGGGCAGCTGCCACCTAGCGTCCTAGGGGGAGACAGTGTCCTGGAAAGGTTGCCTTCCTCCACTCATCCATTTCAGGGACATCCTGGCAAGATTGAGTTGCTGGCTGTCTATCACACATGTCATCTATTAAAATGAAGTTGCAACTTTGAAAGCTCATGTAAAATCCAGCATCTGTCTGTCTGTCTGTCCCCTACTTAATGGATTTAGATTGAGTGTTTTTTTGTAATTTGCATGAACATTCTGGATGATTTTGCAACTTCTTTCATTGCGCTAAAGTATCATAGATTCCTTGTGGTACCAACTTATTTGTAGAATTTGTTCATAATGGCGCCATCCATCCATCCATCCATCCATCTATCCATCCATCCATCCTCTTCCGCTTATCCGAGATCGGGTCGCGGGGGCAGCAGCTTGAGCAGAGAGGCCCAGACTTCTCTCTCCCCGGCCACTTCTTCTAGTTCTTCCAGGGGAATCCTGAGGCATTCCCAGGCCAGCTGAGAGACAGTTCCTCCAGCGTGTCCTGGGTCTTCCCCGGGGCCTCCTCCCAGTTGGACGTGCCCAGAACACCTCACCAGGGAGGCGTCCAGGAGATGCCTGATCAGATGCCCGAGCCACCTCATCTGACTCCTCTCGATGCGGAGGAGCCACGGCTCTACTCTGAGCCCCTCCCGGATGACTGAGCTTCTCACCCTATCTTTAAGGCAAAGCCTAGACACCTTCGGAGATAACTCATTTCAGCCGCTTCTATTCACAATCTCGTTCTTTCGGTCACTACTCACAGCTCATGACCATACTGTAGGTGAGGGTAGGAACGGCTCAGCTCCTTTTTCACCACGACAGACTGATGCAGAGCCCGCATCACTATGGACGCCACACTGATCCCCCTGTCGATCTCACGCTCCATTCTTCCCTCACTCTTGAACAAGACCCCGAGATACCTGAACTCCTCCATTTGGGGCAGGATTTCGCTCCCAACCCTTAGAGGACACTCCACCCTTTTCTGGCTGAGGACCATGGTCTAGGATATGGAGGTGCTGATTCTCATCTCAGCATGCTTCACACTCAGCTGTGAACCAATACAGAGAGAGCTGAAGATCATGGCCTGATGAAGCAAACAGGACAACATCATCTGCAATAAACAGTGACCCAATCATGAGTCCACCAAACCGGACCCCCTCAACACCCTGGCTGCACCTAGAAATTCTGTCCATAAAAGTTCTGAACAGAATCAGTGACAAAGGGCAGCCCTGGTGGAGTCCAACTCTCACTGGAAACGGGTTCGACTTACTGCCAGCAATGCAGACCAAGCTCTGACATCAATCGTACAGGGACCGATTAAGCCCTTATCACCCCACATGTAGACTTGTTGGGCAATCTCCCATGCACCCTCCAGGACCCTGCTAAGGGTGTAGAGCTAGTCCGCTGTTCTGCGACCAGGACGAAAACCACACTGTTCCTCCTGAATCCGATGTTCAACTATCTGACGGACCCTCCTCTCTAGGACCACTGAATAGACTTTTCCAGGGAGGCTGAGGAGTGTGATCCCTCTGTAGTTGAACACACCTTCTGGTCCCCTTTAAAGAGGGGGACCACCACCCCAGTCAGCCAGTCCAGAGGCACTGTCCCTGATGTCCATGCGATGTTGCAGAGGCATGTCAACCAAGACAGTTCTACAACATCCAGAGCCTTGAGGAACTCGAGCGTATCTCATCCACCCCGGGCCCTGCCACCAAGTAGTTTTTGGCCACCTTGTAATGGCACTCCAGTTTTGTTTTATTTCTCTCTTTGCCACTGTGAAGAGTGTGTCCCATAGCCCAGTTCACCCTTTTAATTAGTTTGTTTATTCAGTGGGCCCTTCCTGAAGTGATGTTACCAGCCCATTACACCACAGAATAGAAGATCGGACTGGCAATCACAGACTTATTAAAGGTGTGAACGATGTCACTGCTCACAATAAAGGAGCATACTGAAAATAACGATACTTCTTTGCTCCTTCTTATATAGTTTCTCTGTGTTCTTAGACCAGTCCAATCTCTAATTAATGTGGACCTCCAGTACTTGGAGTGGACCACCTCGATATCCACTCCTTGAATAGTGACATCACACAGAGGCTCTTTTGTGTGGTGAAAGTCAATAAACAGTTTCTTGGTTCTGCTGATATAAAGGTACAGATGATTACCTTTTCACCCAGAAACAATGTTCTCTACCTGACTCCTCTCCTCTGTCTCATTCCTTTTATCAATACACCCCACAAGTACAGAATCATATGAGAATTTCTGAAAGTGGCATGACGTACTGTTATGTTTATAGTCTGAGGTGTACAGAAAGTGAAAAGAAAATTAGATGGGACTGTTTCTTATGGTGCTCCAGTGTTTCTCACAGTCCTTGAGCCTCACAAACTGCAAGCTGCCTGATAACTAGTCCATTATCCAGGACACCATAGAGTTTACCCCTTAACAGAAATGGCTAGATGGCGCTGGAGAAAAAAACAGAATCCTCACACTTGTGACAGCTTTGTTCAGGTGAGAGGAAGCCTTGTGCAGTAGATGGATAATTACATCCTCCACTCCAATTTTTGTCTGACTATGCATTGTGTTCAAAAATTTTGCAATTTCTGTGAATTAAATATCTTGCCCGATCTATTCTTTTACATTGGAGTTAATGGGGCATGGGTATAGCCGTGAAACAAAAGCCTTAAAACTTTCTGAATATGCTGTTTTTTCATGCCAAGACAGTTGTTGAGTATTAATTCATGTACTGTTAAACTGCTTATACATTTTATTATTGAATAAAAAAAACATTTTTATGAGATTCAGCCAATTAAAAAAAAAAAGCTGTATGAGGTCTTTCACCCCAAAGAGAGAGGTTATGCCCAAATAAGTCCAAATCACAGTAAACTGTTCATGCCACGTGGTTGATTTTGTTTTGATTTACTTCTGCTTTTATCTGTAAACTCTAACAAACAAATACATAACGTATCTTTACTTCATAGAAAATAGTACCCGTATATATGATAAAATGATTATTTCCAGATCCCTTTTGTTGACACTCACATGTGTCAGTAACATGGAAGGCATGTTTTCTTTAATTGAAACTCAACGAGAAGGAAGTCAATGTGTTTTAAGTTTTATGATCTGGTTTATCCAGATCCATTTATCTGTTCTCATCCTCTTAGATCTGAGTGCTGCATTTGACACCATTGATAACAATATTCTTAGAAATCGCCTTAGTCAATGGGTGGTCCTCTCTGGCAGTGTCTTAAACTGGTTTGAATCCTACCTGACAGGGAGAAAATTTTTTGTTAGTTGTGGGAATTACATCTCAAAGACACATGATATCCGATATGGTGTTCCACAAGGCTCTATCCTGGGTCCGCTGCTCTTCTCAATCTACATGCTTCCGTTAGGTCAGATTATCTCAGAGCACAACGTGAGCTACCACAGCTATGCTGATGACACACAGCTGTACTTATCAATAGCACCTGATGACTCCGACTCTCTTGATTCACTAACACAATGTCTTACTTGTGTTTTTAATTGGATGACTAATAATTTTCTCAAGCTAAATAAAGAAAAAACTGAAATTTTAGTAATTGGCAATAATGGATTCAATGAGGTTATCAGAAATAAACTTGATGTATTAAGATTAAAAGTCAAGATGGAAGTAAAAAACTTAGGGGTAACTGTTGACTGTAATCTGAATTTTAAATCACACATTTATCAGACCACTAGGACAGCATTTTTTCACTTAAGAAATATAGCAAAAGTTAGACCTCTTATATCATTAAAAGATGCTGAGAAATTAATTCACACTTTTGTTTTCAGTAGACTAGATTACTGTAACGCACTCCTCTCAGGACTACCCAAAAAAGACATAAATCACTTGCAACGAGTGCAGAATGCAGCTGCTAGAATCCTAACTAGGAAAAGAAAATCCGAACACATTTCTCCAGTTTTGATGTCACTACACTGGTTACCTGTGTCATTCAGGATTGACTTTAAAATACTGCTTATGGTTTATAAAGCCTTAAATAATCTCACTCCATCTTATATATCGGAATGCCTGACACGTTATATTCCAAATCGTAACCTTAGATCTTCAAATGAGTGTCTCCTTATAATTCCAAAAGCTAAACTTAAAAGAAGTGGTAAGGCGGCCTTCTGCTGTTATGCACCTAAAATCTGGAATAGCCTGCCAATAGGAATTCGCCAGGCTAATACAGTAGAGCACTTTAAAAAACTGCTGAAAACACATTACTTTAACATGGCCTTTTTATAACTTCACTTTAACTTAATACTGATACTCTGTATGTTCAATTCATCATAATAACTATTCACAGTGGCTCCAAAATCTGTACTGACCCCTACTCTAAATTGTGGGTCCCCCTGTAATTTTGCTGATCTGAATGCCTGTAACTGCTCAATGCTGATTACTTGCAACACCAAATTAGTTGGATGAGCTCGTTAAGCCTTGAACTTCATAGACAGGTGTGTCCAATCATGAGAGAAGGTATTTAAGGTGGTCAACTGCAAGTTGTGCTTCCCTTGACTCACCTCTGAAGAGTGACAGACAGCATGGGATCCTCAAAGCAACTCTCAAAAGATCTGAAAACAAAGATTTTTCAGTATCCTGGTTTAGGGGAAGGCTACAAAAGCTCTCGGTGGTTTAAACTGTCAGTTTCAACTGTAAGGAATGGAATCAGGAAATGGAAGGCCACAGGCACAGTTGCTGTTAAACCCAGCAGGTCTGGCAGGCCAAGAAAAATACAGGAGCGGCATATGCGCAGGATTGTGAGAATGGTTACAGACAACCCACAGATCACCTCCAAAGACCTGCAAGAACAACTTTCTGAAGATGGTGTATCTGTACATTGTTCTACAATTCAGTGCAATTTGCACAAAGAACATCTGTATGGCAGGGTGATGAGAAAGAAGCCCTTTCTGCACTCACGCCACAAACAGAGCCGCTTGTTGTATGCAAATGCTCATTTAGACAAGCCAGATTCATTTTGGAACAAAGTGCTTTGGACTGAGGAGACAAAAATGGTTATTTGGTCATAACAAAAAGCAGTTTGCATGGCGGAAGAACAACACCACATTCCAAGAAAAACACCTGCTACCTACTGTCAAATTTGGTGGTACCATCATGCTGTGGGCTGTGTGGCTAGTTCAGTGACTGGGGCCCTTGTTAAAGTCGAGAAGTCAGATGAATTCAACCCAATATCAACAAATTCTTCAGGATAATGTTCAAGCATCAGTCAAGTTATGCAGGTGTTGGTTATTCCAACAAGACAGTGGCCCAAAACACAGTTCGAAATCTACAAAGGGATTCATGCAGAGGGAAAAGTACACTGTCCTGGAATGGCCGTCACAGTCCCCTGACTGGAATATCATCGAATATGTATGGGATGATTTGAAGCAGGCTGTCCATGCTCGGCAGCCATCAAATTTAACTGAACTGGAGAGATGTTGTATGGAAGAATGGTCAAAAATACCTCCCTCTAGAATCCATACACTCATCAGAGGCTATAGGAGGAGTCTAGAGGCGGTTATATTTGCAAAAGGAGGCTCAACTAAATATTGATGTAATATCTCTGTTGGGGTGCCCCAATTTATGCACCTGTCTAATTCTGTTATGATGCATATTGCATATGTTAATCCAATAAACTTAATGTCACTGCTGAAATACTACTGTTTCCATAAGGCATGTGTGGACCCTAGAGGGCGCTGTTGCCCTGTGAAACTCAACAGACAGTCAGGAAACACATTTAAAAGCACCAAGTAGAATTTTTAATTATTTTCTCCAATAAAGTTTACAAAGCACCACAACCATCACAATTCCACAATAATCAATAATTCATAAATCACAATAATACACTCCTCCTCTCCCGGCAGCTCCGTCACACACCTTCCCAACTATGCCTCAGCTTGCTGGGTCTCGATCACTCCTTTATATATTCCTTGACCCAGAAGTGCTCCTCCTCTTCTTCCAGGTCAAACGACACATCATCAGTTGTCAAGCAGCCCGGAAGTACTGTGGGCTTCAACCCTCGTGACTCCGAAGTATTTCTGGGTTGTAGGAAAAGTAGGAGTCCCCAGGTCCTTTATGAGCTCCCCCTGGCATCACCCAAAGCACCCAACAGGGCTGAGAAAATGGACTCAATGTCCCAGGATGCCCTGAGGGAATTCAGGGCACAGCTACCATCCAGGGCAGCTGCCACCTAGCGTCCTAGGGGGAGACAGTGTCCTGGAAAGGTTGCCTTCCTCCACTCATCCATTTCAGGGACATCCTGGCAAGATTGAGTTGCTGGCTGTCTATCACACATGTCATCTATTAAAATGAAGTTGCAACTTTGAAAGCTCATGTAAAATCCAGCATCTGTCTGTCTGTCTGTCCCCTACTTAATGGATTTAGATTGAGTGTTTTTTTGTAATTTGCATGAACATTCTGGATGATTTTGCAACTTCTTTCATTGCGCTAAAGTATCATAGATTCCTTGTGGTACCAACTTATTTGCGAGAATTTGTTCATAATGGCGCTCATCCATCCATCCATCCATCCATCTATCCATCCATCCATCCTCTTCCGCTTATCCGAGATCGGGTCGCGGGGGCAGCAGCTTGAGCAGAGAGGCCCAGACTTCTCTCTCCCCGGCCACTTCTTCTAGTTCTTCCAGGGGAATCCTGAGGCATTCCCAGGCCAGCTGAGAGACAGTTCCTCCAGCGTGTCCTGGGTCTTCCCCGGGGCCTCCTCCCAGTTGGACGTGCCCAGAACACCTCACCAGGGAGGCGTCCAGGAGATGCCTGATCAGATGCCCGAGCCACCTCATCTGACTCCTCTCGATGCGGAGGAGCCACGGCTCTACTCTGAGCCCCTCCCGGATGACTGAGCTTCTCACCCTATCTTTAAGGCAAAGCCTAGACACCCTGCGGAGATAACTCATTTCAGCCACTTCTATTCACAATCTCGTTCTTTCGGTCACTACTCACAGCTCATGACCATACTGTAGGTGAGGGTAGGAACGGCTCAGCTCCTTTTTCACCACGACAGACTGATGCAGAGCCCGCATCACTATGGACGCCACACTGATCCCCCTGTCGATCTCACGCTCCATTCTTCCCTCACTCTTGAACAAGACCCCGAGATACCTGAACTCCTCCATTTGGGGCAGGATTTCGCTCCCAACCCTTAGAGGACACTCCACCCTTTTCTGGCTGAGGACCATGGTCTAGGATATGGAGGTGCTGATTCTCATCTCAGCATGCTTCACACTCAGCTGTGAACCAATACAGAGAGAGCTGAAGATCATGGCCTGATGAAGCAAACAGGACAACATCATCTGCAATAAACAGTGACCCAATCATGAGTCCACCAAACCGGACCCCCTCAACACCCTGGCTGCACCTAGAAATTCTGTCCATAAAAGTTCTGAACAGAATCGGTGACAAAGGGCAGCCCTGGTGGAGTCCAACTCTCACTGGAAACGGGTTCGACTTACTGCCAGCAATGCAGACCAAGCTCTGACATCAATCGTACAGGGACCGATTAAGCCCTTATCACCCCACATGTAGACTTGTTGGGCAATCTCCCATGCACCCTCCAGGACCCTGCTAAGGGTGTAGAGCTAGTCCGCTGTTCTGCGACCAGGACGAAAACCACACTGTTCCTCCTGAATCCGATGTTCAACTATCTGACGGACCCTCCTCTCTAGGACCACTGAATAGACTTTTCCAGGGAGGCTGAGGAGTGTGATCCCTCTGTAGTTGGAACACACCTTCTGGTCCCCCTTTAAAGAGGGGGACCACCACCCCAGTCAGCCAGTCCAGAGGCACTGTCCCTGATGTCCATGCGATGTTGCAGAGGCATGTCAACCAAGACAGTTCTACAACATCCAGAGCCTTGAGGAACTCCGAGCGTATCTCATCCACCCCCGGGGCCCTGCCACCAAGTAGTTTTTTGACCACCTTGTAATGGCACTCAGTTTTGTTTTATTTCTCTCTTTTGCCACTGTGAAGAGTGTGTCCCATAGCCCAGTTCACCCTTTTAATTAGTTTGTTTATTCAGTGGGCCCTTCCTGAAGTGATGTTACCAGCCCATTACACCACAGAATAGAAGATCGGACTGGCAATCACAGACTTATTAAAGGTGTGAACGATGTCACTGCTCACAATAAAGGAGCATACTGAAAATAACGATACTTCTTTGCTCCTTCTTATATAGTTTCTCTGTGTTCTTAGACCAGTCCAATCTCTAATTAATGTGGACCTCCAAGTACTTGCAGGAGTGGACCACCTCGATATCCACTCCTTGAATAGTGACATCACACAGAGGCTCTTTTGTGTGGTGAAAGTCAATAAACAGTTTCTTGGTTCTGCTGATATAAAGGTACAGATGATTACCTTTTCACCCAGAAACAATGTTCTCTACCTGACTCCTCTCCTCTGTCTCATTCCTTTTATCAATACACCCCACAAGTACAGAATCATATGAGAATTTCTGAAAGTGGCATGACGTACTGTTATGTTTATAGTCTGAGGTGTACAGAAAGTGAAAAGAAAATTAGATGGGACTGTTTCTTATGGTGCTCCAGTGTTTCTCACAGTCCTTGAGCCTCACAAACTGCAAGCTGCCTGATAACTAGTCCATTATCCAGGACACCATAGAGTTTACCCCTTAACAGAAATGGCTAGATGGCGCTGGAGAAAAAAACAGAATCCTCACACTTGTGACAGCTTTGTTCAGGTGAGAGGAAGCCTTGTGCAGTAGATGGATAATTACATCCTCCACTCCAATTTTTGTCTGACTATGCATTGTGTTCAAAAATTTTGCAATTTCTGTGAATTAAATATCTTGCCCGATCTATTCTTTTACATTGGAGTTAATGGGGCATGGGTATAGCCGTGAAACAAAAGCCTTAAAACTTTCTGAATATGCTGTTTTTTCATGCCAAGACAGTTGTTGAGTATTAATTCATGTACTGTTAAACTGCTTATACATTTTATTATTGAATAAAAAAAACATTTTTATGAGATTCAGCCAATTAAAAAAAAAAAGCTGTATGAGGTCTTTCACCCCAAAGAGAGAGGTTATGCCCAAATAAGTCCAAATCACAGTAAACTGTTCATGCCACGTGGTTGATTTTGTTTTGATTTACTTCTGCTTTTATCTGTAAACTCTAACAAACAAATACATAACGTATCTTTACTTCATAGAAAATAGTACCCGGTATATATGATAAAATGATTATTTCCAGATCCCTTTTGTTGACACTCACATGTGTCAGTAACATGGAAGGCATGTTTTCTTTAATTGAAACTCAACGAGAAGGAAGTCAATGTGTTTTAAGTTTTTATGATCTGGTGGTGCTTCATGCACTATTTCCACCATTGCAAAGTGTGTGTGTGCGGATAGGATATTTTTTTAAATGTTTAGAAATTGCAGCACTTTTAAGCACAGTTTTACAAGGCAAATGCATATCTACATGTTTGCAAAGAAATAACTTCAACTTGAACAATACCGAACTTACTATTTAACCCTAACTCATACCACCTCCATACACCTGAGAGCAGGACTGTATACCGTACCTTAAAGACTATGGACTATAGGGGTGAAATATAGTGCATTTAACTTCGAAGGGAGGAATAAAAGCAAAAAAATCTCCAGTCATGCTTGACAAGATTACACCCTGATGACTCCCCTGCATCAAGATAATGTATAAGAAATAAGGGCGTCCGATTATTTTTTCTTCCTTTTTTATTTTGTAATATCTATTTCTCCTTGTGTTCAGGCTCCCCTGTGGTGCAGTATTTTTTGTTCATAAATGTGCCCTTTATTTGTTACAATAATACAATACAGCTTATTTTTGCATTGCACTCTTCACTAAGTGTGGGCTGTGGACAATTCTCAGTTTAAATATATATTTTACTAAATACATAACTAGTACAAATAATAATGCAAATTTGTTCCAACACACAAACACCAAGGTAAAAACTGATTAAACATAAATGAAAACAAACAATATCTGTCAGAAGTAGCTTCAACTCCCACCTCCGGCAGAACTTCGACCACTTCCCGAGGGAGGTGGGGGACATTGAGTCTGAATGGGCCATGTTCCGTGCCTCTATTGTTGAGGTGGCTGACCGGAGCTGAGGCTGTAAGGTGGTCGGTGCCTGTCGTGGCGGCAATCCCCGAACCCGTTGGTGGACACCAGCGGTGACGGATGCTGTCAAACTAAAGAAGGAGTCCTACCAGACCCTTTTGTCCTGTGGGGCTCTGGAGGCAGCTAATAGGTACTGACAGGCCAAGCAGAATGCGGCTTCGGTGGTTGCTGAGGCAAAAACTCGGGCGTGGGAGGAGTTTGGGGAGGCCATGGAGAACAACTTTCGGACGGTTTCGAGGAGATTCTGGTCCACCGTCCGGCGTCTCAGGAGGGGGAAGCAGTGCAGTGTCAACACCGTATATGGTGGGGATGGTGTGCTGCTGACCTCGACTCGGGATGTTGTGGGTCGGTGGGGGGAGTACTTCAAAGACCTCCTCAATCCCACTAACATGCCTTCCAATGAGGAAGCAGAGCCTGGGGACTCGGAGGTGGGCTCCCCTATCTCTGGGGCTGAGGTCACCGAGGTGGTCAAAAAACTCCTTGGTGGCAGGGCCCCGGGGGTGGATGAGATACGCCCGGAGTTCCTCAAGGCTCTGGATGTTGTAGGACTGTCTTGGTTGACACGTCTCTGCAACATCGCATGGACATCAGGGACAGTGCCTCTGGATTGGCAGACCGGGGTGGTGGTCCCCCTCTTTAAAAAGGTGGACCAGAAGGTGTGTTCCAACTACAGAGGGATCACACTCTTAAGCCTCCCTGGAAAAGTCTATTCGGGCGTTTTGGAGAGGAGGGTCCTTCGGATAGTCAAACCTTGGATTCAGGAGGAACAGTGTGGTTTTCGTCCTGGTCACAGAATAGCGGACCAGCTCCACTGGGGAATCCTGTGGGAGGTGCTCCGGGAGTATGGGGTACTGGACCCCCTGATAAGAGCTGTTCGGTCTCTGTACAACCGGTGTCAGAGCTTGGTCCGCATTGCCGGCAGTAAGTCGAGCCCGTTTCCAGTGAGAGTTGGACTCCGCCAGGGCTGCCCTTTGTCACTGATTCTGTTCATAACTTTTATGGACAGAATTTCTAGGGGCAGCCATGGTGTTAAGGGGGTCCGGTTTAGTGGACACAGGATTGGGTCACTGCTTTATGCAGATGATGTTGTCCTGTTTGCTTCATCAGGCCGTGATCTTCAGCTCTCTCTGGATCGGTTCTCAGCTAAATGTGAAGCGGCTGGGATGAGAATCAGCACCTCCATATCCTAGACCATGGTCCTCAGCCGGAAAAGGGTGGAGTGCCCTCTCAGGGTTGGGAGCGAGATCCTGCCCCAAGTGGAGGAGTTCAAGTATCTCGGGGTCTTGTTCACGAGTGAGGGAAGAATGGAGCGTGAGATCGACAGGTGGATTGGTGCGGCATCTGCAGTGATGTGGGCTCTGCATCGGTCTGTCGTGGTGAAAAAGGAGCTGAGCCGTAAGGCAGGGCTCTCAATATACCAGTCGATCTGCATTCCTACCCTCACCTATGGTCATGAGCTATGGGTAGTGACTGAAAGAACGAGATCGGGAATACAAGCGGCTGAAATGAGTTTCCTCCGCAGGGTGTCTGGGCTTTCCCTTAAAGATAGGGTGAGAAGCTCAGTCATCCAGGAAGGGCTCAGAGTAGAGCTGCTGCTCCTCCGCATCGAGAGGTGTCAGATGAAGTGGTTCGGGCATCTGATCAGGATGCCTCCTGGACGCCTCCCTGGTGAGGTGTTCCGGGCACGTCTAACCGGGAGGAGGCCTCGGGGAAGACCCAGGACACGCTGGAAGGACTATGTCTTCCGGCTGGCCTGGGAACACCTTGGGGTTCTCCCGGAAGAGCTTGAAGAAGTGGCCGTGGAGAGGGAAGTCTGGGCCTCTCTGCTTAAGCTGCTGCCCCCGCGACCCAACCTCAGATAAGCGGAAGAGGATGGATGGAAGGACATTATCTGTGGAATGGTCTGCCTGCTACTATAAAGGATGATCCTTCGGTCTCAGCTTTTAAATCCCGGCTGAAGACTCACTATTTCAGTTTAGTACACCCTGACTAGAACTGCTGATTAACTGTACAGACTGCATCTCTGTTTTTAGTCATTAGCACTAAAATATATGTAACATGACCGTTATAATTTATTACTAACGCTCACCTATTCTGTTTCTCTTCTCGGTACTCAAATGTGCCACTTGGTGCAACCGCCCACCTGCCAAGTTGTTCTACCTGCTGATCTCAGCTGTGGAATGGCCAATAGGGGGAGGCAGTTTGATGGCCGAGGTCTCCAAGATTCTAAACAAATCCCAATCATATTATGTGATATCATCTACTGTTGATTTCTGCTCTGTTCTTGTAATATTTCTATTGCACTATTATATTGTATTGAGGATTTCTTGTGTTCTGTTCTGTTGTATCGTATTGTATTGACCCCCTTCTTTATGACACCCACTGCACACCAACTTACCTGGAAAGGGGTCTCTTTTTGAAGTGCCTTTCACAAGGTTTCTTCCATTCTCTCCCTGCAAGGGTTTTTTTGGGAGTTTTTCCTTCTCTTCTTAGAGAGTCAAGGCTGGGGGGCTTTCAAGAGGCAGGGCCTGTTAAAGCCCATCGCGCCACTTCTTGTGTGCTTTTGGACTATACAAAAATAAATTGTATTGTATTGGTAGAGATTTGAATAATAAAATAGAAAGTGAAGTACAAGAGTCAGACCTGGAGACCTCAGCTTATAAGCTACCTACTCATTTCTCAGTTTTCTATAGTTGAGAAATCTATTTATTCACTTGGTCTCTTTTGGCCTTTATCAGGATTTTTTTAATTTATAGAAATTGCCGTAGTTTGGAAAACAATTTTGAATGGCAAATGCATATATTCCATATTTGCAAAGAATTAACTTCAACTTCACACATACCAAACTTACCCATGGACCCTAACTCATACCACAGGGACTGTGTACTGTACCTTAAAGACCATTAACTAAAGGGGTGAAATACTGTGCATTTACTTTCAAACAGAAAAAGGAAGGAATAAAAACAAAAAAACGCTTGATGACTCCCAGGCAACTAGATAATATACAAGCATTAAGAAAGGCCTGATTTATTTTTCTTATTTTGTAAAATCTATTCTTCCTTGTGTTCAGGCTCCCCTGTGTGCAATAGGTTTTTTTTTGTCATAAATGCATCCATTATTTGTTGCAATAATACAATGCAATTGATTTTTGCATAGATTTCTTCAGAATCAGAATTTGAATCAGAATTCCCTTTATTAGTCAGGTACACTAATGTGTACTAAGAATTTGTCTTGATAGTATTGGAGCAACATACAAATAAAACACAGAATACTAAAGATAAATATGATAAGATAAAATAAAAAGTGATAAAATATGATACAGCCTACAGGGGAAAAATTAACAAGAAAGCAGGAGTAAAATGTCCAGGCAGTCCAGCGTACAGCTATACAGTAGATACGGCGTAGAAGCTCACACCTGATTACTAATAACTGCATGTGGCAAAAAACTGTTTAGGTGACGAGTTGCTTTAGCTTTTGCTGCACCAAGACGTTTACCAAAGGATAGTCTTTAGAACAGGTGACGCCCTGGGGGAGTCAGATCAGCAGTGATCTTTGAAGCCCTCTTCATTACCCTGATAGGACTTGAATGTGTGGTAAGTTACGGCCTAGGATCCTTTCACAGGCTTTGATGATGCATTGCAGATTGGCCTTAGCCTGAACAGACGCAGCACTAAACCAGACAGTTATACAGTAGATGAGGTTAGGATGGACTCGATGATGGCTCTGCAGAATTAGTCCAGTATTGCTTGACACCAAGGGAACATTCTACTAATGAGCTTTCTTAATAATGCATGTAATTGTCCCACTTAAGGTTTTGTGACAGCACAGTACCCAGCAACTTAAATTATTCTGTCTTTC
This sequence comes from Polypterus senegalus, assembly GCF_016835505.1. Taxonomy (NCBI): domain Eukaryota; kingdom Metazoa; phylum Chordata; class Cladistia; order Polypteriformes; family Polypteridae; genus Polypterus; species Polypterus senegalus. The sequence goes on from NC_053157.1 coordinate 222,378,147, forward strand.
CAATGGCAGAGCCATTTAGAGCAAATGATAGGAGGGCTGGTGGCTGTTTTTCTGAAATCTATGATCATAACCTGAGGTTTTTAAATGTTAAGGTGCAGACCGTCACAATGTCAGATTTTCCACCTCTTGTCTGTATATTGACTCTTCATTGTTTGAGATGAGACCAATAAGTGTAATGTCATCTGTAAATTTAAGAAATTTGACAGACGCATCTTCAGAGGTACAGTCATTTGTATAAAGTGGGAAGAATATTGAGGAAAGGACACATTCCAGCGGTGGACCAGTATTAAAGATTAATGGGTCAGACATGTGTGTGCCCCACTGCATGTCCTGTTTCCTATCTGTGATCCAATGGTAGGTTGAACTGTGTGAGTTTCTTATCTAAGAACTCTGGGATGATGATATCCATTAACAAGATCCTCACATGTGCCCCTGGATTGGTAAATAAAGCCCAGATCGAAATTCACTGCATCATCCACAGACTGGTGGGTTCTCTATGCAAACTGAAATGGGTCATGTAAGCCTTTTGTAACATTCTTGGGGTAATTCAGAATAAGATGTTCATTTGTCTTCTTACCACAGAGGTTAAAGCTATAGGTCTGTAGTCATTTAGGACTGTGACCTTTGATTGTGTCGCTACTAGAATAATGGCAGAGTTCTTGAAGCAGGCAGGAACAGTGTGCAGATCCAGAGATTGGTTGAAAATGTCTGGAAATGCTGTCGACAACTGGTCTGCACTGTGCCAGAGTGTGGAAGGGGGAAATAAGATCCGAGCCTGCAGCTTTTTCAAATATTTTGCTTTGTGAATAAGCTGCAGATGTCTTTTGCAGTGATGACAGGAAGGGGATGCTAAGAAGAGGAGGAGTGTAGAGTAGTAACAGTGAGACCACCATCTTGATTTTTTAAATATAAATGGAAACCAACAATATCTGTCCATTAACAAATTGATGAACTTTGTCCAGTTGACAATGGTGAAGATTAAAGTCGCACAAGAGAAAGTCAAAAATAAAGTCACAGTCAAGGAGACTTCGGCCTACTGGTCGCATACCCATTCTTCAGTTTTCTATAGTTGATAGGTCTATTCGTTCACTTGGTCTTTTTTTGGTGCTTGTCTGGTTTTGCAGACTGACCAAGATACAGTAAATAACCCATATCGACAATATATTCGAAAAAGAAAATAAAACAGATATGTTTAAAAAAGGGGAAATTTAGCCCAGTGAGCTCTGGTCACTCTGTTTGTCCTCTCGATGACATGTGATAATTGGCTTCCCATTGGTCTCTGCCTGTCACTGTCAAGTTCAGTAGATAAAAGCTCTCTGTTTTGCAGGGTCGGATTCACCAGATATTAACACATAACACATATTAACACATCAATAAGCAAGATGGACTTCTGGGTCCCTCAACCAAGAGAAAAACCATCACAAATCATTTAACATTAAAAGATTTTAAAAAGATTTTCAAAATTTAATAATAAAACAATTTTAGGAGCCCAGCTGTTTTGGAATTGCTAATCACATGACTTTGATACAAAAGTGCAAATATGAAAACTTAAGACTTTTATAAAGAAAAGTGGAAAGCTGGGTGTGAATATTTGTACTTGGCATTGTTTTACATTCAGGTCAGCATGGTGGCTCAGTGGGTAGCGAGACCCGGGTTCGCTTCCCGGGTCCTCCCTGCGTGGAGTTTGCATGTTCTCCCTGCGTCTGCGCGGGTTTCCTCCCACAGTCCAAAGACATGCAGGTTAGGTGCATTGGCGATCCTAAATTGTCCCTAGTGTGTGCTTAGTGTGTGTGTGTGCCCTGCGGTTGGCTGATGCCCTGCCTGGGGCTTATTTCCTGCCTTGCGCCCTGTGTTGGCTGGAAATGGCTCCTGTGACCCTGTAGTTAGGATATAGCGGGTTGGATGGATGTTTTAAATTTTTCTTTCATCCAGTTATTGAATGTTCTCTTTCTGTATGGCGCTGAGGCTGGCCCAAAGCCCACCGATACAACAATGGGAAGGAGGTAGAAACTATCCCTGGACAGGATTATACTTTATAGCAGCGTCAGCTTACTTAGGTTCAGCAGTTCCTTTTAGAGTCTTTGAATAGCCCATCTTAAACTTGCAAAATGTACAAATCTGAATCCTCAAGTGTGATATCTGTGTATTTAATGAGTGGTGTGATCTATTTTGGTTTTTTTGTTTTAAGAGCTAGCCTGCACTTGGTAAGGAGTGTTGTGCAGGAACAAAGTCATTTGTAGTGTTGTAATGTACTTCTGAGGTGGCCATGATAGATTGGCCATCTAACTCTGTGAAGAGGTTTGTGTTCTGCTTTGTGTGTTCTATTTACCCCATTTTTTGACACCCATTGCATTCCCATCTTACCTGGAAAATGGTCTCTCTCTGAATTGCTTTTCCTAAGATTTCTTCCATTGTTTCTTCCTCCCTATAAAGTTTTTTTTGTGAGTTTTTTCTTGTCTTTTTAGGGAGTCAAGGCTTGGGGCTGTCAAAAAACAAGCCCATTGAAGTATTACTTTTGCAATTTTTGGCTTTACAAGAAATAGATTGTTGATATATACTAATAAAAGGCAAAGCCCTCACTGACTCACTCACTGACTCACTCACTCACTCACTCACTGACTCATCACTAATTCTCCAACTTCCCGTGTAGGTAGAAGGCTGAAATTTGGCAGGCTTATTCCTTACAGCTTACTTACAAAAGTTGGGCAGGTTTCATTTCGAAATTCTACGCATAAGGGTCATAACTGGAAGCTATTTTTCCCCATATAATGTAATGGAGTCTTGAGTTGGAGATGGCCGCGGGGGGCGGAGTTTCGTGTGACATCATCACGCCTCCTACGTAAGTACGTAGAGCACAAGGAAGAACTCCAAACAGCGATCAGCACAAAACGCCATTTCACAATTGAGAAGGCAGAAAAACATTATGAAGCAAATGATGCATACAAGCATATTCATAAGTACAGCTACTGCGGAAACAAAGCACGGCGTGAACCGTAAGTTTATATTAAATTAAGTTCATAGGCTACCACTAGCGTTTGTAATTTAGTGCCTGCCCATATAAGGCCGTCCATCAGCGGCAATCCAATACAAACACTGCGGTAAATGTTCACGGGTGAAGGACTGTGCTTATGCAGAGGAAGATGAGATGGTCAGGGTGGTGTTTGGCACAAAGTCATTGAAACTGCGAGAGAAACTTTTAAGTGCGGGTCTTAGCTGACATTACGAGATGGCACCAGTACAGCTGGGAACCTTCGATGCAAGAACACCAAGCGGCTCACGTGAACTGACGCAGTGCACAGACAAAAAGCAACAGTTCCAAAGAGTGCTGAACAAAACCGAATTACACAATTGAGAAGGCAGCAAAAAAATATGAAGCGTCTTATACATACAATCATATTCATAAGTGCAGCTACTGCGGAAACAAAGCACACGGTGGAAAAAGTGAATGTCCTGCTAAAGGAAGACAGTGTAAAAAAAACCGTGCATGCAGTTTGTCACATCACAGATAAAAGGAAGACGAGCTGTTTATTGATGCAGTAAGGAACTAATCGATGAATGAAACCTCTTATCTTTACAGCGATTGACAAACACGGAATGTAACTTGAACACATCCTACAAATACGAGCCTGATTGAAAGAAATAATGATAATCAAATCCTTGATGACAGCAACATTCAATAACACTCACAAAACAATTACTGTATATTGACAATCATGTTACGTTATTTTTAAAATGTTCCCTTTTCTTTTCATAACTTCTACTTCTCCACTGCGATACGGGTATATATATATAAATGTATATATATACCCGATCTACAATACATACTTTAGCATAGACAAGCCACACGCTGTGGCTAATTGTAGAGTCTTAAGCCTCTAACGCCGACATTGAGGTTCGATTCGAGAGGGATGTACTGACTATGTGCGCGCTACCGATTCATTTTACCTTAGCGATCTCCTTGGTTTGGGGCGTATGAAAAATATTAGGTTAGCGAGAATCATGTTACGTTATTTTTAAAATTTTCCCTTTCTTAGCACAAGCACAGCTGAGAAGCTTCGATGCATGTACTCCATAACGCGTTAAAAATAACGCATTTAATCACACTTTCAATTCCAAGCAAGCGGGAACTTTTGTCAATGCATGATTTCCTGGTACATCCATTACACTGATGCACACATCACAGCTACAAAAATGTTAGAGTCGGAATAAAGCGCGTTCCTACGACTGATCATTTCGACTACCCGCGAAGCCTTGATAAAAGCATGGTTTTGTGCACACTGAAAAGCAAGCAAAATTAGATGCATTACAGAAAGCGGACTTTGTGGCTCTTACTGGGGATCATTGGACTTCCGTGACCGTTAGTAATTCTAAATACATCTAATTACAAAATGTTCAATGATCACACTGTTTTAGCCTAATGTACAAAATAATTTTGGCTAATGTTACTCAGAGTTTAAAGAGTAAGCTGGTCAAATTACCTTTTATGTTTCTGACTTATTTTTTAAGAAGAAAAACTGCACTTTATGGTGAAATTTTGGTTATTATTATTTAAAGACAATACTATTCTGAAAATGTACTTAAAGTACTTAAACTACCACTTTATTTTTAAGTCTGCCCAATTTTAACCAGGGATGATATTTTTGTTTCTGTTTTGAATTCAAATGCAGTTTAAAGGCTTTTTTTCAGAAATTAAAACAGCTTCAGTTTACAATATTCATGTCCATGTCTATTATTTGATTCTGTAAGCCCACTAAAACCGTTTTAAAATAAAAAAAACATTTGCGATTTGGGGCAAATTCGTGTGCGATTACATACGATTAATCAAGATTAATTCTTACACAGCCTCTAATTAATTGGATTAATTTTTTAATCGAGTCCCACCTATATATATATATATGTAGATATATATATGTAGATTTGTATATATATGTGTATATATATATATGTATGTGTGTATATGTGTATATATATATAACTGTATATATATGTGTATAGATGTGTATATATATATATTTATATATATGTTTATATGTATATATATGTTTATATATGTGTCTGTGTGTGTGTGTATATATATATATATATATATATATATATGCCAGCAACACTCATATCAATGACAAAACAATTACATTAACAATCATCTTACGTTATTTTTAAAATGTTTGCTTTTCTTTTTCATAACTTCTTTAACACACTACTTCTCGCTCGAGCCTTGGTATTCTGCTAGTATACTAATAAAAGGCAAAGCCCTCACTCACTCACTCACTCACTCACTCATCACTAATTCTCCAAGTTCCCGTGTAGGTAGAAGGCTGAAATTTGGCAGGCTCATTCCTTACAGCTTACTTACAAAAGTTGGGCAGATTTAATTTCGAAATTCTACGCATAATGGTCATAACTGGAAGCTATTTTTCTGCATACGCTGTAATGGAATTCAGCTGGAAAGCCGTGGGGGGCGGAGTTTCTTCTGACATCATCACACCTCCCACGTAATCACGTGAACTGACTGTCAACGCACTACGTAGAAAACCAGGAAGAGCTCCAAAACGCGCTGAAGAAAACATGCAATATATAATTGAGAAGGCAGCGAAACAATAAGAAGCGAGCGAGTGACATATACACTGAATCCTCCAGGCACTACTTACAAAAGGTTACATTGACAATCGCACAGATGAGAAGCTTCGATGCATGTGCTCCATTACGCATTAAAAAAAGGTTACATTGGGGAACTTGTGTCAATGCATGATTTCCTGGTACACCGATTACATTGATCAGCACTTCCCAAAACCTGACGGTCATAACTAGAACCTTCTTTCCTATACAGTACTGTATACGGCCATAGCGGAGAGGGGTCTGGCTGCAGCCACTGTGGAGCTCCACAGTAAGCGGAAACACGTGACCTCCACAGTCGGCGGAAACCGCCTTCAAGCATTCACGCATGCGTTAAACAGATTGGGCAGCACCGTTAAGTGTGTGATGACGTAGCCTTTCAATACGCAAATGCACGCAGATCGGGCCGGCAACGGGAATCACTTAGTGACACACACCGCATGCGCTTAATGAAAAAAACATTAAAAACAAAAATATCCACTTTACTGCACGGCCCGATCGGAACTGTACATGCAGTACAATTTGACATTACAGTATATTATTCATTTTAGTTCCACATTAGTTGACCAAAATGAAAATATTAATCCTGCAAAATAAACGAAGCAGCCTTTGTGGCGTATAGCGTTGATGTCCGATGTTCAACCGTAAGAGGAAGCTTAGGTGTGTGCACCTGATAAGCCCTAATTAGGGCTTAAACACATGCGTGTACTCTTTGTATTATTTGGCAGGTACTGTACTAATATATATATATATATATATATATATATATATATATATATATATATATATATATATGTGTGTATGTTATATATATATATATATATATGTGTATGTTATATATGTATGTTATATAAAGTATGTAGTGTTTTTATTTTCCCACTCACGTAAATCATATAAAGTTTCCTTTCCGTTTTGATCTATTGTTGCAACTTCCCTCTTATGAGCAAAATGTGTTTGTTTAAAAATATCTTTAGACATCAGTTATTATTAATAAAACTGCCATTTGTCTTAAGGCATCAGGTTTATAAAACCTAACGTATCCAACCAGTTTTTATAGAAATATATGATCCTTTTTCAAAAAAAGAAAAGAACACTGTGTCGCTGACTGTCCCTGTGCTGTTACTGTCCACTTGTTAAAATTCTTTAATTCGTTCTCAGTTGTGCAATCAGGTCAGATGCCGAAGAAATGAAGAGCATAAAGCCACTGGTTCAAATACTCATTTATTCCAATGGCTATTAATCTTACAAAGAAGTTTAACTTTATATCCACAGACTTAAATTAAGGAAATGAGCTGTTATCGCTTGAACCAATCTATTTGATCTATTTTTTTTTTACAGTAAGTTGCTTGCTGCTATAGTTCATATTTATAATACATTTGTTCTTAGTGATGTTTTTAATGTTATTTCAAGGCATCTTTGTAAAACACCCTGAGATAATATGGAGAAATATTTCGGACAAAATTAAATAAATAAATAAATGCGTAAATAAATAAAAGTACTGTGAAATGTGAGCATAAATAAATAAATGTGTCATGAAATGAAGCCTTAATAAATAAATGTATCATGAAATGAGAGCATAAATAAATAAATGTGTCACAATATATGTTTTTCGTTGCTTATTTATTTATTTCATTTTCCATCCGTAATTCCTACAAACCGTCATGAAATACGGCTTGAAATAAAACTGTCACTTTCACTCGTCAAAGTTGAGAGGGTGGGCTCTAACACGCCATCTAGTTTCTGATTGGTGAATCGATAGCACGAGAATTAATTAGAAAAATGCTTACTACTGCCGATGAAATGGATTCTGCCGGAGATATTACGTGTTTCAGAGAGAGAATTGAAGATTTATCGGAAGAAATTACAATGTTGGCGGCCCTTTTAGACTCCGATGTAGATGAAACTATTTTTGAAATTATCGAAGAACAGGTGGAAGGGACTCGACTGCACTCCAGTTCAGGTGACAAAGTTCCCTGCTCTGGACGACCATCCTTTGACATTCCAGCTGAGTCAATAGAACACCTTCTGTTATGCGGTTTAAAAGTACGACAGATTGCAGATCTATATGGTGTATTGGAGAAGACGATCACAAGGGGAATGAGCCAGTTTGATATACGGTAAGCTGTAACGGCTGTATTAGTTTAGGTACCTTGACATGGAATGCCCAAAGCAGCTCCAACTAATATTTTGAACTGAACAACTTTACCACTGATCAGAGCTGTACAGTTGTTTGAAAAAGTTGCTGCGAATATGCACCTGACTTTATACTCGTAAAACAAGGGTCAAATACTCAGTTCAAAATATTAGTTGGAGCTGCTTTGGGCATTCCATGTCAAAGTACCTAAACTAATACAGCCGTTGCAGCTTACCGTATATCAAACTGGCTCATTCGCCTTGTGATCGTCTTCTCCGATACACCATATAGATCTGCAATCTGTCGTACTTTTAAACCGCATAACAGAAAGTGTTCTATTGACTCAAAGGATGGACGTCCAGAGCAGGGAACTGCGTCACCTGAACTGGAGTGTAGTAGAGTCTGTTCCACCTGTTCTTCGATACTTTCAAAAATAGTTTCATCTATATCGGAGTCTAAAAGGGCTGCCAACATTGTCATTTCTTCCGATAAATCTTCAATTCTCTCTCTGAAATACGTAATATCTTCGGCAGAATCCATTTCATCGGCAGTAGTAAGCATTTTTCTAATTCATTCTTGTGATATCGATTCACCAATCAGTAACTAGAGGGCGTGTTAGAGCCCACCCTCTCAACTTTGACGAGTGAAAGTGACAGTTTTATTTCAAGCCGTATTTCATGACGGTTTGCAGGAATGTTACGGACAAAATGAAATAAATAAATAAGCAACGAAAAACATATTTCGTGACACATTTATTTATGCTCACATTTCACAGTACTTTTATTTATTTACGCATTTATTTATTTAATTTTGTGCGAAATATTCCTCCATACTCCACAGTGGCTGCAGCCAGACCCCTCTCGTTGCTGGCCCGATCTGCGTGCGCGTGCGTGCGTATTGAAAGGCTACGTCATCACACACTTTACGGTGCTGCCCAATCTGTTTAACGCATGCGTGAATGCTTGAAGGCGGTCTCCGCCGACTGTGGAGGTCACGTGTTTCCGCTCCGACTGTGGAGGTCACGTGTTTCCGCTTACTGTGGAGCTCCACAGTGGCTGCAGCCAGGTGCTCTTGCCATAGCGAGCAGCTCGCTCGCCGTGGGAGGCGTGGCGGCTGAAGGAATGTGCTTAGCATATTCATAAGTAAGGCTGCTGCGCAACTCAGCACGCCTCGACAATCGCACAGATGAGAAGCTTCGATGCATGTGCTCCATAACGCATTAAAAAAAATAATGCATTTAATCACAGTTTCAATTCCAAGCAAAGGGGAACTTGTGTCAATGCATGATTTCCTGGTACACCGATTACATTGATCAGCGCTTCCCAAAACCTGAGTATATAAAGACAGTGTTGGAATATTTCGGAATATATAATATAAGCGCTGGATAGTCAAAACTTAAATATATAAAGTCAGCGCTGGAATATATAAAGTCAAATCTTGAATATATAAAGTCAGCGTCAGAATATATTGTCACGCTTGGGTCACAGATTTGCACAGAAACACAGGAGATCGTAGAAACAAGAAGGATTTTTATTCACAGACTGCAAACACATCAGCTTAAATGTGCTCCATGACAAGTCAGAGATGACAGTTCCGCTAGGAGCAGAAAGAGAGAGATAAAAGCAAGCAAACCATCAATTTTCAACTGACAGGCGCTGCACAAGGCTTTTAAGTTAGCGGAGTATCGCGCGAGGTTTGCATTACGCGTTATAGCGCAAGTGAGAAAGTAAGGAGCAAGCGCTGGAATAAAATCCACAAGTTAATACACAAGCTGTCTCTACAGTTTGTCCACACTGAATCCTCCAGGCACTACTTACAAAGGGTTACATTGACAATCGCACAGATGAGAAGCTTCGATGCATGTGCTCCATAACGCATTAAAAAAAATTATGCATTTAATCACAGTTTCAATTCCAAGCAAAGGGGAACTTGTGTCAATGCATGATTTCCTTACACCGATTACATTGATCAGCGCTTCCCAAAACCTGAGTACTGTATATAAAGACGGTCTTGGAATATTTCGGAATATATAATGTAAGCGCTGGATAGTCAAAACTTTATGCAAAGATGCCTACATTTAACTTACATTCCTACCAAAGACATTTCTATCGACTAAATAAAAATTCCTTCTATTTAAAATTGAAATAGAACTTGGAACAGATGTTCATAATATCCACGCAGACTTGCACGTGAGAGCGGGAGTCATCCGTTTTAAATAAATTAAGATTTTGTACAAATAATGTTTTTCATTTTTCTTCCTTGTTGGATTCTGGCACCCCCAGCAACAGTTGCTCATATAGCAAAGTGTAAAATGTTATCTATAATTTTTTTTTTTGTTATGGACTTCCCCAAAACTGTTGATCCCTGTAAATAGTTTATAGTATAACAACACTATAATCTGTTGTAGCACGAGCGTTAATTAGCGTCACACCTCACAACCTGCGTGTACCACGTTTTTGGCTCTAACGCTAGGAGCGCGGTGGATGCTGTGGGGGTAAGTTCTGGTTTCTGTGTCTTTCCCGATATTTTTTTTTTCATTTACTTTGTGTTAATAATTTATTACTTAATAGGCAGAGGAAAGAAGACGTGTATGTGACGCTCTATTTCTTTCTTTTTGTTTTGCAAAGATATGCTATATAAATAATATATATATATATATATATATATTCTTTTCATTTGTTAAGAATAGATATGACAACAACACTCATATCAATGACAAAACAATTACATTAACAATCATGTTATGTTTTTTTTTAATTTTTCCTTTTCTTTTTCATAACTTCTTTTACACACTACTTCTCCGCTGCGAAGCGCGGGTATTCTGCTAGTCCTTATAAAATGTAACTTGATCATTTTTGTGCAGGTGTAATCACCTTGTGGTCAGTGATATCATCAATGCATTACTGTGATCTGTGAGTCAGTGTTTTAAATATAGTTTTAAACATAACACAGCTTTAAGAGGCTGGTCCTGGACTATATGAATCCACTTGTGGTACACCACCTGGGCCCACTGCAGTTTGACTACTGGACAAAAATTGGAGTGGAAGATGCAACTATCTACCTGCTCCACAAGGCTTATTCTCACATTGACAAAGCTGGCAGCACTGCAACGGTTATGCTTTTTTGATTTCTCCAGCAGCTTCAATACCATCCAGCCATCCTTGTTAAGGGGTAAACTTAGAGATATTCAGGTGGATGAGCTGATGGTGTCCTGGGTAATGGACTATCTGTCTGGCAGCCACACTTTGTGAGACTCAAGGACTGTGCTTCTGATACGAAGTTGAGCAACACTGGACCACCACCAGGAACAGGCCTGACTCCTTTCCTCTTCACTCTGTACACCCCCGACTATAAATGTATCACCAGGTCATGTTTCTTCCTGAAATTCTCAGATGACATATGGGTTGTATTGATAAGAGGGATGAGATATAGGAGAGTAGTTAGGTGGAGAACTTTGTTTCTTAGTGCAAAGAAAATTATCTGCAAATTAACATCAGCAAGACCGATGAACTGGTATTGAATTTCACTGCACTAAAGAGCGTATATGTTCAATCACTACTCAGGGGATGGATGTAGAGGTGGTCCACTCCTAAAAGTACTTGGGGCTCCACATTAATGACAGGTTGGACTGATCTCAGAACACAGAGGAACTATACAAGAATGAGCAGAGCTGGCTCTTCTTCTCTTTGACACACTGAAATTGAGGAGTTTCAGCCAAGAAATTATTCAGCAGAAGTGTGTCAACAAACAGTATGGGGGCTCCTTTATACCAAGAAATCTGCATAATGCCTCACTGGGACGGGAACACGTAAGTCAAACATTTTCTTTAATTTCTTTTTAAGTACAGTATGTCTTCCTTATTATTCATTCTATCTATCTATCTATCTATCTATCTATCTATCTATCTATCTATCTATCTATCTATCTATCTATCTATCTATCATATAGTGCCTTATGGTTCTCTCTGTCAACAATTTTCCTCTTGAGAAAATATATACCTTACCTCTCTTGTTTAATTTAGCTATATTTCTTTTGTAAGAAAAATTCAAAATGCAAGATGTACACAGACAGATTATTTTATTTATAAGCAAGAAATAGCTGCATGATTTTTCTTGTAACATCTATATATTAAGGAGCACATGAAGCAGCATAATCAGGGCAGGCTGCTCAGCATTCAGGCAGCTTGTTTTGGTCCCTCAAGGTGAATCTGCAAACAGAGATGGGTAGAATTTAAAACACTTGCACTTTACTTTTTTCCAGTCCATCAGATTTTATTTTTTAAATTAACTAGGAGACTGTGCCCCCTGCTCGTTTTTCTTGCCCACCCACGGGTTTGGTTTCCCATATATACAATTTGTTAGAGATTGTTAGTTTCATGGGAATTGTTACATATACATTATTTTCACTTTAAGTTTAAAACTTTTGTTAAAATAATATTTGGAATTAACTTTTCTTCAAGATTTTGATTCTGTGTTTGGACTTACATTGTGGCAATGCAACATATAACTGCCTATGAGTGCTGCCTTTTGAGACTTTGGAATTTTCGTACTTCCATTATCTCTAATCTGCTGTACATGTGTACCGCGCCAACATTTTTTAATTCATTTTGACGTTCTACTTTGTCATATACTCTTTGTCTTTTATTTCCGGCCCAGGACGTGGCTAAATCTCTTTCTCACGGGATGTATAATGCTTCTTGCGTTGTAAAGAGGGGGGAGCTGAATGTACGGTAAGGAGATACTGTCAGATCATCTGCTGGCTTTCTGCTGCTGCTGGTGAGCTGTGTGTTCTGCTTGTCGTGCTGTGCATCTATCATTTAAAATCCTGTACAGCAGCTGTCCTTTTAATCTCGCAGGGCTACAAATTGTCTTCCAAGAAGATCATGTCTCATCTCCCTCGTCACCCTCCCAAGTTTTTTTTTTATAATAGAGAGATATTATTAAAATTAACTATTTTAATAACTTCTTGTTACTTCAAACAAAAGATGAAACCAAAATAAAAATAAATAATAATTTCAAACGATGGTGATGTATTAAAGTCCTCAATTAGAAATCTGTTTCTATCTAAAACTCAAACTGTGTTTGGTTGAGTGTTACTAGTCCATTTTATCAATTATATACAGTATACTGTATATATGTGTGTGCGTGTATGTGTGTGTGTGACCTTTTCCTGGCAAAAAGCCTGACAAATGGGAAGGTCCAGGAGAGCAGATGTGCACAGAGCATTGCTTCCCCCAGTGCACTAGATTTCAGCCCCCCAGGGTTGCAGCGGCACCTCAGATTCCCACAGGCCTCTATGGGACTTGCACTTTGGCACAGCCATTGGGTTCCATGGGGTCTGTCAGGGGGAGCTGCAGAGCCCTATTTTGGGTTTCCACCACAGCTCGAAGTATGTCCAGATAATGCAGATGATCCATCTGCAGTGCCCCAGTTGCAGCATAGAGGGAGCTGCCTGACTTCACTTGGAGAACTGCAGTCAGGAAGAGGAGGAAAACGCTGGAAAGGAGGAATGGAGAAGGCAGTGACCCAAGAGAGAGAAAAGAAAGTAAACGCAGAATGTAGTTTGTTTATTGTGGTTTAATAAGAGCTTTGTACTGTGCTGTTATTTGAGCAATGGAAAATGAGCTCCACCTTGGAATAAGTGTGCTGTGCTGGGACTTGTGGCATTGTGTCTGCTTGTGTGGGTTTTGAGCAGCTGGAGCACCCATATATGTGTGTGTGTGTGTGTGGGTGTGTGTGTGTGTATAACATGAAGTAACATTCTGAAACCCTTTTGATGCATCATAGTAACATCATATGCAGGGCTGGAGCCATTCCTGGACAGAATGAAAATCCATTTAAGGCCCTAAACACACCTACACCCATACGTGGACAATTTGCAATTGCCTGTTAATCTACAGTGCGGGTCTTTAGAGATGACAGAGGAAAATCAGAGTGTCTGGCAGGAAAATTGGTGAGACACTAACAGGACATGCAAACTTCACACACACAAAGACGATGTACAGTAGGTGATCCATATAGAAATGTATAAATATAAACGCTCATACATCTACCCTTATCTTATCTTAAATTGGCAAACTCTTTGTAAATAGTAATTATTTGAATTCATTCTCTAATGCAGGACTTTTGAAAGGTGATCCTTATGAAACATGCCCAACTAAAAGCCAATTAACTGATTAACTGAAGAATCTTCCCAATGGCTCATAAACCACAAGAGTTTCTGTTGATGCAGTGGCCGGCACTGATCAGCCGTTTATTTGTAATGGCAGGCAGGAGTTCAAGCCTAATGGACGTGTATCCCCCAATTTCAGAGGCTGAGCCACTGTGATGGTATCAAAGTTAAGAGGTCTGTATATCTTACCTTTCAGTTGCAGTAGTACTGAAGATACCAGGTCACTTACGCCCCTACCCCCCGTGTGGATTCCAACTGGGCTTATAGGGACAGCTGTCGCTCAGAGGCCTGCATCTTTTGTTCACTAGGGTCTTCCCCGTAGATATCAGTGTGACATGATTCCCATGAACTGAGGCGACTTTAAACACTTCATAAGGCGGAATCAGCACTTCATATAAGTTCTTGTTATAAGAATATGGTGCAATGTCCGCCCCATAGCACGTTATGATCGTGAAGACCATTTTCGAGCCAAAACCTTGGGCGACGCTCAGGAGTTTTGAGGATGAGGCAAATCTTCCAAAGCGAAAAGTCTCCCCTGTCTTCAGTGGGATGAAGACATTAATACCTCGGTAGGTCGTCAGACATGTGCTAGGCCTGAGAATTTGGATTGCCTTGGTAAGCAGTAAATGCATGGATCTGAAGAAGCTATTTGTCACCTTGTGCGTTCCACCTTCCACAGCCGAGTTCAGCTGAGAATAAAGCCATTTCATAGTGTAGGCAGTGACCGCAGTGGCCGTGTCCTTGTCTAAAAATGGAGGGTCATGGTTAATCCAGTATGCCCTGGCTTTTTCCCAGGTTTCTTTTAATGGATTGTTATATTTCATTTCACAAAATAGATATCCATTCTTAATTTGACTTTCTCTATTTTGCAGACACCACTTGTAATCGTCATCATAAGAGTTTTTATATGTTAAGGAGGTCTGAAATATAAAGTATAAAGATTATGACCTCATGCTGAGCTCACTTGGGTCAAGTTTTTTATTTTTAATAACAAAGATGCTGATCCGGTGAGTAAGAAATACTTACCAATGGAGACACAAGAATTAGAAGAGAGAGCAGCTGAAGGAACACTGGAGCACAGGTACATTTCTTCAACTTTTTTACCTGTCAATATAAAAATACATTAATAATCTGGATAAGAAACTGGATGGATGGATGGATGATAACTTGATTGCATGAATAAGAGGAGGTTGGGATTATGTGCTGATAAAGAACATTGTTGCATCTACCACGTGACAAACCACCCGGATTGGGATCCGAGTGCAGCCATGCAACAGTTTGTTATGGTGGCTGGTGCGCCGATCCTGCCACCGACCCCCAAATATTCTGTGTAAATTGGAGGACCTGCTTCCAGAATAACGTCATACCCAGGACAAAGCAATTGCAGGTTAATGGCCATGCTCAAGGGCCCAACAGAGTAGAGTAGGCATTTACAGGATTTGAACCGGAAACCTTCTGATTTCTGGAGCAGTTCCCTAGCCTCATATATTATGATAATCAATATCCTTCTATATAAAAGCGGTCGGGATTGTCCTTCCGTCCCGTGAGTGCTACGCAGGTGCGGAGTTTCACACACGCCCCGTCCATTTTGCAATGCACGATGGGATTTGTAGTTTCCAGGTAAAAGATGATTTTCTACTCCAGACTGTGCGATATCTTCTTCTTCTTTCTTACTATATAAAAGCGGTCGGGATTGTCCTTCAGTCCCGTGAGTGGAAAGCGTAGCGGTATTCCGCTTATCACAGACTTACTACTTGCAGCTTGCGTGCAGGCGACATGATGTGAGCAGAGTTCTGGTGCTCCCATCGTTCCCTTGCTTTTGTGCGCGATGCACTGGAAAAATAGACAAAATTATGTCTCTGGAAATAATTAATGTTGACGGAGTACAAATACCTCACCGCGTAGTAAATATCAGGGGGGTTCAAAAGGGTGACCTTAATATAGAAAAAAAGTTTAAATTTCATCACAAAAATAACAGAAACTACGAGTATTAAAGTAATACCGCTCAAATGCAATATAACCAAATGAATGAGTTTGTATAAAATATCAAATTGATCTACATATTGAATTGCCTTAAGAAGTGGTCAACTTAAAAGTCGATCACCTTAAAAGGCGGGTCAGCCTAGTTACTAATATATGGTGGGCTTCAGGTAAACAGGCAGTCAAAAGCAGTTTTAGTAGTAATCATATACAGTTATTATCTATTCACAATGAAAATTTTTATAGTTTAAAAACATTTCTTTTGTTTAGCTGAGGTCTATTTTACTTTTTAATAAGTTTATTAATTTACTTGTAATTATGAGATTTTTAATTTTTTTTTTCCTAAAGCATAGCAAGCAGTGACAAACATAACTGGGAAAGCTTTTTACAATGTGTTTTATGAAACCATCAATCAATCAATCGATCATTCAACCCATCATTCGTTATCTTATTCAGTGCCATTAACAGCATATACAATCATAAGGTGCTTTACAAGACTAGCAAGTTCACAATGCAGTGTAAGATTTATCCATTGAAAAGTTTAGTCAGTCAGTTAGTGATCTTCAAATCTGATTAATCCAAATTAAGGTCATTTGGGGAGATGGGTGACCAGAGCCACTCAGTGCAGCACCGGGCACAGAACAGCTATTAGTTATAAGCACAAATAAGTGAAATTCAAAGAAATCCCCATTGTCTGTAAGTCTATAAGTTGTGGCCATAACAAAGGTAGGAACAATTCATTCTACTCCAAAGGGCAACCATTGCAAGACTAAAAATGTGAAAGACCACCTCAGTACAAGGCAATCATGAAAACAGCCAGTATTACAATATGCTGCAGTATTACAATATTTTAGGACTCATATTTTCTGTCCATTCTGTGCTCTTCCCCCATAATGCATGACCAGGAGCTGCAAACAGGAATTAGGTGGTGGGCCATACATAAGAGAAGGGGTAGATCAAAAAGCCTCAATAATGCCATTATGAAGTTTGAAAAGCACTGTGTGGTTCAGGATGTTTATATTTCACTAGGGAACTGAAATATTACCCAGGGATCCCAAAATCTTTATCCCATCATCTGTGTTTGGCTAATGAGACTCAATTGGTTTAATTTTCATGTAGGCCTCCTTAGCCTTTCATCCCTTGAATCTGGACCTGACAGGTCTGCTCAGGGATCCATGCCTGGAGTTATAACAGAAGCATCCAGACCTTCAAAGCTTAGTCCTCAGTCTGCTTGTCTCTGTCTGCTTCTTGACCATCTGGAGTTCTTGATTCTTTTGATTTTACATGTGCATACCGTACATACTCATATTTAAATTCTTCTGTGGATAAGTCGATTTGATTTTACTACATAATTTCTGGTATTTTATAATGTTGGTCGTATAAATCGAATATGGAAAACTCACACTATTGGTCCAAGATATTATGATCTGCTAATGCCCACCTGGGAGAGTAACCACAGAGCACACAACCTTTATTTTACTATGTATTGTGCCTACGTGACCACACGATAATACCAAAACTATTCCAAAGCGATATTTGCATTGATTTGTGTTTTTTGTGTCTCACACCCTCATACACCTTTATCGTAAGAGCATCCCTTATCTACAATGGAGTGTTCGATTAGAAGAAAATATGAAGCTGGTTTTAAATTAAAAGTTATGGAAGTTGCAAAAGAAATTGGTAACTGCACTGCTGCAACAAAATTCAATGTGTCTGAGAAAGTGATGTGAGAATGGAGGAGCAAGAAGATTTAAAAAAAAACAAATTAAGTGTCGCATTTTTGAACGGGCGAACAAGTCGAAGTCTGATTTCATGATTAATTTCACAGGTTTCAAGAACCAACTTATACACGAGTATATACGGTAAGTGTAATGTTTTAAATATAATCATCAGTCTTGCAATGGACTGGCATTCCATCCAGATTTGATTCAAGTCTTTAGTTAATGGTTTCAAGGTAAGCTCCAGCTCCAAGCAGATCTACAGAGTTTATCCTTTTGCCTACTTTTGAACCTCGGTGTTTGATAAATCAAGACAATCAGATAAAAAATTAAAAATTTATATGAATAGCATCATCCTTCCAAAGACCTGATTACCCACATGGGGTGGATTCTGGAGCTGCTAGGATAGACTCCAGCCTCCCACAACCCTGAATAGGATTAAGTCAATTATATGCTATGTTATTAAAGCATCAGATAAATAAATAAAACTTTTGTCCAAAGTAATGTCTAAATTACAACTGCACACTGTGACTGTTTCATTATGTGACCTGATCTGCCACAAGGTCACAAGTGCTCACTACCAGAATTGGAACTTCCCAGCCTCTCATCTTATGATTTAGAATGAACACCTCAGCCAAAAGGAGGCCACCCTGCTGATTCCCTCACATCTCTATGCTGCTTTTTGCTATTATAACTCGTGGCTCTCGCTTGTTCATTCATCTCAGACTTACCTT
The DNA here is from genome assembly GCF_016835505.1 of Polypterus senegalus. Taxonomy (NCBI): domain Eukaryota; kingdom Metazoa; phylum Chordata; class Cladistia; order Polypteriformes; family Polypteridae; genus Polypterus; species Polypterus senegalus. Next base: position 222,396,497 of record NC_053157.1, read on the forward strand.
TGCTGTTGCGTGCAGTGAGGAAACTGAACGTCTTCAGTGACAGCAGTGGGAGAAGATGAATAAATGGTCTTTGCATTCATATGATAAAGAATCATCATTGCGCCACCTTATCTGATTTAAGAGGTGTTACCGTTGCACAACTTGCACACAAAGCAAGGATATCCCACTCGCCCAAGTGATACACTAAGTTCATGACATTAGCTAAACATTGATACAAGTAGATGTTAAAAAAGGCACAGGTTCAAAATTAAGCAAGGCTATGATTCATTTCACCATTACTCACAGAGGTGTACAGTAGCCATGGCAGGCAGTTGAGGCAACTTGCATCAGAAATACACAAAGGCTCAGTATTTGTGCTAAGAGGCAAAGTGGGAACTTCAGGTGCCACACTTAGTTGTGAGGTTCTAAACATTATTAATATAAAACTAGAATTGGTAATTGGACCATAGTTCAAGGACTCAATCGTAAGGACCTCTCATCGGGTGTCTCATTGGCACGCTTTTGCCTCTTTCTTTCGAGATCACGGCATAATCTGTGTTCTCTCTCTGTTGGGGTTTCAGTTGCCTTTCGTTGTGCGGTAGAGATGCATCGTTGAGCTAATCTGTGTGAATGCTGAGTGTCCATTTCTTACGAGCGAGTGTCACGCTTTGCCTCTTTGCTTCGTGATCATGCTGTAATGTGTACTCTCTCGCAGCAGCAGGTTTAGTTGCGTTTCGTTTCGGCATTGTTCTGTAAGGTCTCCTCCGTACAAGTGCACATGGGTAGCTGAAGACGGAAAGGCATAGTGAAACACACGAATTGGTGACCAGAGGAACCATCCGACTCAGACGCGGGGCTCGAAATACTCAAGTGCACATGTTATTTATAATTTAATTTTTTTTTGTTATGAGCTTCCCCAAAACAGTTGATCCCTGTAAATAGTTAATAGTATATGAACAATATAATCTGTTGTAGTACGGGCGTCACACCTCATAACCTGCATACACCACGTGTTTGGCTGTAACGCCAGAAGCGCGGTGGACACTGTAAGGGAAGGTTGTGGTTTCTGTTTCTTTCTTGATTTTTTTATTTCATTTTATTGATTATTTAATAGGCAGAGGGGAGAAGACGTTAATGTGATGCTGTGTCTATTTCTTTACTTTTGTTTTGAAAAGATTTTCGGGAACAGGAAAAATAAAAGCAAAGGGGAAAGAACGGAGGGGGGTAAGCAGGAATTCTGAGGGGACGGACTGGGGCTTTTCTATGGGGCGGCTATACAGCCAAAAGGAAAGCGGACCCGGACACGGACACCGCGCTGGGCTTTTATTATATAGATATTGTGTATAACAATGTAGTGATGTCCTGACGTTCCAGTCCACAAAATCTGGTGCATTTACTGAAGTGAGCCCACTAGAAAGGGATATGAAAACACCTCATACTTTCTACCAAACACTTGCCTGCTTGCAGTCCTCCCTAAATTCACCCTTGAATGGACAGTCAAGCACAGCTTTCACAACAAGAGACATTGTGGTTCTAACTGTCAACCACAAGAGGCTTGGCTGCTCAATTGGAGATCCACGTTCCCACCATTAGCATCACCAAATCATATGACAAATACGTGTGGTGACATCGTTGTTTTATTTTATTTTAATGATAATGCAACTTTGGATTATTATAGTGCATATTTTAGACATTGAGTTATTTTAAAAGATATTTAAATTTCATCAGTTGTGCAACCAAAAAGAAAAGATCAGTAGGGGAAGGAGATAATAAAGCCAGGGCAGATAAAATGAGAAAATTTGAGAGGAGTGAAAAACAGAAGATGAAGGAAGAGAGATTAAAAAGTCAGTCCATCATTAAGACCTGGAAAAATGTGTGATGCCAGGCCGAGAATGAGCTGATCTTCTTCTGCTTTTCTTTAAAAGGACTCTTTGAAGGAACATGGGCAGGAAAACCAGTGTGGCTATGGTCAAGGGATGTGAAGTATGCTACAATAGGATTTAAGAGGTCTTTAAACTTAATATCTTTAACATGTTTTCTGAAATGGTCTGCTAGCCATCTCCCTGTTTCATCGATATACATGGATTGCTGGACACTTTTTTACAAGTAAATAAGAATTTGAGCATAACAAGAGGCCTGTTATTTAATAATGAATTTTCAAGAGGTACCAGGTACAAGGGTATTGTTGGTTACATATTTGTAAGTGACAGAGCAGCTCCCATTACAGCTCAAAGAGGCTGATGAGGGATGTGACTCTCCTCTATGAATGAAAATTTGGGTATGGTAGGCAGTCAGTGGAAGTAAAAAAGGCTCCTGTGGAAGGATCAGTCTGCAAAATGGGGACATTTTGTTTAATGACCCATGGGAGAGATAGCTGTGTTAGGCTAGAATGGGAGGAGTAGCAGAATGTTAGGGTTTGCTTGTTGTTCGGGTTCTTCCACTGAGAGTGGGTGTTACTCGGCCTGGGGGGTTTTTTTCGTACGTGGATTACTCGTTTAGCCGGATGTAATTGTTGACAATTTGGCATGATCCTGGATCTGTCGGTTTTTCGAAACTCTTACTGAATGTGTTGTCATAGGTTTGTTCTGTGTAAACAAGGATTAGCTCACACACTTAATCAGCGTCCATGAATGGAATTCATTCTGTCATGGCTTCGCCGTTCATGAATGAGCGAAACATTGATATCGGTGCGCAAATTATAAGAAGAGAATTTCATATAGAGAGGGATTTGTGTGATCGGCAAGATCCTTTATTGCTCCCGGAGGTAATTCTTTTCGAAAAACACCACTTTATTAGCACCTTATATTCGAAGTCAAACTAGGTGAAGTCGGGCTCTCACAACCACACAGACAGTATGCATTGCTTTGAGGTTTTTTGCAAGCAGCACTTTTTTATATACTGTAGGCGATGCAGAAAATCTATCTAAAAGTGCAGTTTGCCATGCAATTCGCCTGCCATGACCCTCTCTGTTTCTGTTTCTCCGATATGCAGGCAGACTTTGGTGATATCGTTATTATTCGGGAATTCAATTGTACATAATCTAAATATTTCATGTCCCAAACAGACATCTTTTGTTTCTTGTTTTTCCAGTGCATAAGTTTGTGATATTACAAGAAGAACACCGTGGGAACCATTATCCTCCATGCATGAATAAATAATGTGTGATATCGACAGTGGGAGATTCTAAAGGTTTCTAATTGTAGGTGGTTTTAATTTTCATACGGGAAACCAGTATGACCCAAAAGCAAGACAACTCATGAACTTACTGCACTCCTTTGATCTTAGCCAGCACATTAGCCATCCCACACATAAGGGTGGACACATGCTAGATTTAGCCATTTCAAAAGGATTAAAAGTTGGTGAGAGGCAGGTCATGGATATCAGTATATCGCACCATTTTTGCATATTATTTAACGTAGAAATACTGATAACTACAAGTAATGAGAAGCATATTGTTAAAAAATATCTGCAGCCTCAAAGTTGGTTAATATTCTAAACAATCAATTCGACTGTAGTGCTTACATTAATGACGCAGTATAATAAATACTGTAAACAGATGTTAACGTTAAGGTAAGAGCTGCAACAGACATAGTGGCCCCTGAAAAGACTGTTAAGAAATCCTCTGGCACTATTATACCTTGGAAGTACCAAGGAGCATCTGATTTAAAGAGAACATGCCGGAGAGCTGAGTTTAAATTGATAAAAACTAAACTGATAGTCCACTATGAAATATTGAAGGCAAAAATAAATGAATATAACAACAACAGGGTATCGACTTGAGAGACAGTACTATTTTCATAAAATTATAAATGATAATCCTGGAAACCAGATTAAAATGATTTCAAAAGAAGTTATTTAGCAGCAAAAACATGTTGCTAATTAAGAAAAGAGTTAGAATGAAAACCTACAATCACTGTGGTCTTCCAGGTCTGGACCCCTGCTCTAGACCAAAAAACATCCTCGTTATAAGGTACTTTTTCTACAATATTTTGTGAAGGAAATTACACCATTAATATACAGAGTAAACTAACAAGTGTCTGTAGCAAAAATAATCAGAAGGACCTGAAATTGTGCCTGCCACCATCAACCAACCCCAGGGGTTCATCTGCTAACTAGATATGAGGGGTCAAAGTAACTCATCCATCCATTTATTATCCAACCCGCTATATCTAACTAGTTCAAGGCAGGAAACAAACCCTGGGCGGGCGCCAGCCCACCGCAGGGCACACACACACACACACACCAAGCACACACTAGGGACAATTTAGGATCGCCAATTCACCTAACCTGCATATCTTTTGGAAGAAACCGGAGTACCCGGAGGAAACCCACACCAAAATCTTCGAAACAGGAATGTGGAGCATAATTTTATGCTGCTTCAAGGCTGCTGATCAGAAATTTTAGAATATTTTTGATATCTGATTCTTTACTGGTAATCCTAGCTCTCTAAGCGTCAGTCGTGGAAGGTTATAAGTGACAAATGTCAAACATAAGCATGTGGGGTATCATTTTAGACTATTTCAAGGTCAGTGATTACAAATGTGATGTTATTTTTGATTTGTGATCCTTTACTAAGGATCTAGCCCTCTAGGAACCTCTATCAGAGGGTAAAAATGATACATTTCATCTACAATTCAGAATATTTAGACGTTAAATATTTCAGTTGTAACACATTTTAGCTTTTCAAAGATGTGAAGCAACTATTCTTTATTTATTATGCATTTCTATCACATAAAGCAAATCATTATATTTCTTATGAGCACCCTAAATTAGGATGTCTTATGCTAACTAGAAAAATGAAAAGGAAAAACTCCTAAAAAAAAATAACTAAAGAACTTAAATTAATTAAATAAACAGAAAACAGAATATTCACCCAAACCAAAAATCCTAAATTCACAAATTCAGCCACAGATCATCACAAAGGGAATCCAGAACCTAAATATACTGTGAGACAAGTACAAGTTTGAAAAATCAGACTTTGTTCAAGTTTGTTCAAGATCAGTGGCCTCATGTATAACGACATGCGTAGAACTCACACTATAACATGGCGTAAGCACAAAAGCGGGAATGTGCGTACACACAGAAAAATACAGGTGCAGGAATCTGTGTGTATGCAAACTTCCTCGTTCTTCCAATACATAAATCATGATCAGCGTGAAAAGTAACGCTTGTGCACGTGCTTTATGTATCGCCCCAACTCCTCCCAGAATTACGCCTCTTTGAATATTCAAATCAATATAAATAGCCCTTAAGCTCAGCCTTCTGTGAAAAGACAATGGGATAAAGCACGGGGATAAATATAAGAATTTCAGCGAATACCAAATGGAGGCAAAGAAAAACGTACTATTTGTTGGTTTAAACAGTGATATAAACAACAAAAGGAAGTTGATCGAGTGACATAGCGTGTCATAGAAACTTGAAAGCTAAAGTTCACAAAGTCGCGCAGTGCCCGAAATAAAAAAGAAGATGCATATCAAAGTCGCAGTGAAAATGCGAGTCATAGCTCACCGTCTGAGTGTCATATGAAAGCTTATTAGGGTACAGAGAAAAAAAAATAGGAACACAGTGGGGAAAAAAGGAAATGTCGACTTTAATCTCGAAATTTCCACTTTAATCACGTAGTTTATTTTGTCATTACAGTAGAACATCATAAATGTAATCTTAAAATCATTTAATTAACCAGTTTCTCAAATCCCATCATAAGTAAAGCAGCACGTTAAACGCTTTGTTTTCTATTTGATCTTCTATGTGCTCTATGTGTGTGAATCACTACGTGCTTCTTAAATAAGCTTTCTCTATCTCCGACAGGACACAGAATCCATTACATTCGTGATATTACAGCTCTCTGAATAACTAAAATACTGAGATGTATACATGATATCATTTTCATGATGATAGGAGTTAAAAACTGCGTCACGGATGTGGATCTGAAAAAGAAAGATAAGCCACACAGGAACAGTAACATTGCTTTGACGCTGGGTGCCGCCAGTCTGCAAAACCAAGCAGAGAACTTGTGTACAACAGGGTATGATGTACCATGGAAATGTGCGTGGCTTTACGCCAAGTTTAGGTTTTATACATCGTGATTTGTGGAAACTTTCGTACGCAACATTTCTGTACGTATGCATCGTTTATATATGAGGCCCCAGGACTTTTATGTAGTTCAGTCAGCAAGGCCCTGATGAAGAATTACAAGGCAATAAATTGCATAATTAAGCAGCAGCAAGAAGATTATTTTTCCTGATATTGCCTGAAAGAATTTAAGTATTAACTCATAGGAGACCATGTGACAAAGTGGCTATGCAACCTGAGTGGTTAAAGATACATAATTTAGAAACATAAGAAATTTGACAAAGGAGAAAAGGCCATTCAGTCCATTAAAGTCCACTTGTTTAACTAATAGCTAATCTGATCCAGATTCTTCTCAAAGTCTGCCAAGGTTTCTGCTTTAACTCCATGTCTAAGTAGTTTGTTCTGAGTCCCACAACTATTTGTGTAAAGAAGTGCTTCCTGGCTCCAGTCTTAAATGAAGTTTCCCTTAATTTCTACTAATGTTCATGAGTAAATTATTCACCCATAAGCCATAAGAATGTTACTGGATCAAGTTTATCAGTGCCTTTGAGGATTTTAAATACCTGGATTAGGACCCAAGCAGTCTCCTCTGCTCGAGACTAGGTTTAATTCTGTGTACCTGTCACAGTAGGCCATGTCCTTCTTTCTCATGATGCACTTGGTTGTTCTCCTCTGCACAGCTTCAAGTGCTGCTATGTCTTTCTTGTACTGTGATCACCAGGGGCCTCATGTATAAACGGTGCATACGCACAGAAATGTTGCGTAAGAACTTTTCCACGTTCAAATGTATAAAACCTACACTTGGCGTAAAGCCACGCACTTTTCCACGGTACCTCATGCCTTGTCGTATGCAAGTTCTCCGCTCGGTTTTGCAAACTGGCGGCACCCAGCGTCAAAGCAATGGTACTGTTCCTGTGTGGTTACACCTTATTTTCCTGACATGGCTTTATAAATACACAGAAACTAACCGCATATTGTTTATTAGTGTAATGCATCTGATTGTAATTAACTCGTAACAATATAATGGTCCAGGGAACAGCCATAGTATTCCAAATACCATAACTGCTTTAGCGTTGTTACTCTCACTTCTTCTTCTTCTTCTTTCAGCTCCTCCCGTTAGGAGTGCCACAGCGGATCATCTTTTTCCATATTACTCTCACTGCACCACTCGCAGTATTTATATCACTGTATCTGAGTGTGAATCACAGCAGCAGCTGATCGGAAAGAGAATTATCGGTATACAGCTTTAAGGACACGCTACCTCAGCCACTGCAAAACGTTTTAAAGCCTTTCCTGTACGGACCTCGCGGTTCAGAAACAGTTTAATCCCAAGAATTTTAAATGCACTCAATCAATTGCTCCTTGTAGAACGGTTTGGACTTATAAGTACAATCACCCCACTGTAAACTTGCACTACAGTTATAATATCTCACAACCTGAGCCACTTTATAAAGCGCGTATTTACATATGATGACGATATTATTTTTAAGGTGAAATGCAGCAAAATATGTTTGTTAAATTATACACATAAAACTTTAACTTCATTTAAATAATCTATATTCTTCACTGGGAGTGTCGTGAAGGATAGAATAATTAAACATGTACTACGAAGATATTTCAATGTTCTTTAAACGTTTTGAAGAATCGGCGCTAAGCTTACAGATGGCTTAATGTCTATTACAGAGCTGATTGTGTGGCGATCGGTTACTTGGGGAAAGAAAAGCAAGGACTCTTGGGCGGCCGCCAATATACATTGAATATAAAACAGAAAGAGAAAATAACAACATAGCTAAAAACGCAGCGACAAATTTCGACAAAAGATAAATGCTTGTCATGAGCACGAGGCTCATGAAACACATGTTTAATAATGTGCTTTAGCTCCTATCATCATGAAAATGACATCACGTATACATCTCAGTATTTTAGTTATTCAGAGAGCTGTAATATCACAAATGTAATGGACTCTGTGTCCAGTTGGAGGAAGAGAGCCAGTTTAAGAAGCAAGTAGTGATTCACACACATAGATCACATACGAGTAGAAGATCAAATACAAAACAAAGCATTTAACGTGCTACTTTAATTACGATGTAATTTTGAGAAACTGGTTAATTAAACGATTTTAAGATGAAGTTTATAATGTTCTACTAAATGACAAAATAAACTACGTGATTAAAGTGGAAATGTCGAGATTGAAGTTGACATTTCGTGCTTTTTCCTCACTGTGTGCCTTTTTTCTCTGTACCCTAATAAGCTTTCATATGACACTCAGACATTGGGCTTACAACTCTTCTTTTCACGGCAACTTTGATATGTGACTTCTTTTTTTATTTCCGGCACTGTGCGAGTTTGTGAATGTGAGCTTTCAAGTTTCTCCAACACGCTATGTCACTCGATCAACTTCATTTTGTTGATTATCCCACGGTTTATTTGAACAAATAGTATGTTTTTCCTTTGCCTCCACTTGGTATTCGCTGAAATTCTTATATTTTCCCCGTGCTTTTCCCATTGTCTTTTCACAGAAGGCTGCGATTAAGGGCGATTTATATTGATTTGCATATTCAAATAGGCGTAATTCTGGGAGGATTTGGAGCGTTACATAATGCGCGTGCACAAGCGTTAGTTTTCACGCTGATCGGGATTTATGTAACGGAAGGACGTGGAAGTTGGAGTACGCACAGATTCCTGCATCTGGATTTTTCTGTGCATAAGCACATTTCGGCTTTTGTGCTTACGCCATGTTATAGTGCGAGTTCTACGCACGGCGTTATACATGAGGCCCCAGAACTGCACACAACACTCCAGTTGTGGTCTTACTAGAGCATTATATACTCTGAGTGTAACATCCCTTGATTTATATACGACCTTACATTTTTTTGCCTTTATAATTGTTTCCCACATTGTTGAGATGATGAAGATGTTGTGTCAACATAAACCTCTAAATCCTTTTCATTGGTTACTTCCTATATCTCAGTTGTCTCCCGTGTTGTATTTATTACTGATATTTCTTTTGCCCACGTGTAGCACTTTGCACTTTTCTATGTTAAGCTCCATTTGTCCAGGTCTTCATCCAGTTCTGTAACTCATGAATTTTTTTGCTGCCTTCTCAGCGTCGGCCTACCTCCAACTTTAGTCTCATCTGTGAATTTTAAAAGTTTACCAATTGTTCCAGAATCAATGACATTAATATAAATCAGATGACCTTTTTCCATGTGAAGCATGTTCCTCTTACCTGTGCTCTTTGACTCCTGCTCCTGCTTAGAACTTAAATTCTAAGTCACCTGAGGAAACTTTGATTGCTACTGAAAATTTCATCAGAACAATTTAGGACGTATTCCAGGACATATTCCATGACTCATGGATGGTTCAGCTTTGGAAAGAGCTTGTATTAATGGAACTCACAGTAATGTCAGGAAATCAAATGGGGTACAACAGCACATACCTCCTAATGCTTGAGTTTATCTGTATGTCTGCTCAGGTCATCAGACCCATTAGCATATGTTCTTATTAGAACGGAGGCTTACTTGTGTTCTGGTTTTGCTGGGTCCCACTGCAAATGGTTTGGACTGCCCTGTCTGGTCTGGGGAATACCACAATATGAACAGGAATGTGTGGAAGAAAAAGAATATTATTCCATTGTTGCCAGGATGGGCAATAAGGAAAAGAGAGAAGGAGAAATGAGAATGCTGAGTAGTCCTAAGGGGTCTCACAGAGAGAGTGACTGGATGGCGAGGGAAGAAGATGGTAAACAGTGAGAAATCATTATTATTAGATCTAATTCTCAAAGTCACACAATGTGTCACAAAATAATGTGAACATCCATGCATGTGTAACGACTGCAGGGTCTCTTCTTTCAGATGGTTGTGGAGGCCATCCTCCACTTAAAGCAATTGCTTCTTCACACATCTGAGGGTGCATTGTCCGGAAATGAATCACTGGGTGATTCTAACTGAAAAAAGAAAAATGAACCTGCCCTTTCTCCACAAAGATGAATGTCATACCATACAATACCTTAGTCAAAGCCCACCTAATCTTGAGCAATGTGAGAGGGGGGGCAAATATATTCCATCAAATATTTGAATTGCATGCTGATGTTCACAACTTAAGGCACTATATAAAATGCCTGACCTCCAGTGTGGGACTAGTCACTAGAGGGTTACAAATGGTTGCAGATTTCTGCTCCATAACATAATTCATGCTGCTAATAGAATTTGTTATATAAGTCTAATTAGTATTTTCATTCTACAATATCAGGTCATTCTTATAATGCAGATTTTTGGTTTTATTCTGATACGTTTATACAAATGGTTAATGGACTAAAACTGATTATTACTCAACAGTCCTTCACATTTTATTTTCATTTAATTCCAAATATACATTTTAAGCAGATACTTCATAATGAACACAGACAGATTTTAATGGGATGAGACTGATTGGTGACCTGCCGGCTGCTTTGTCTTCTAGTCTCGTTATTAATTGGCAGCTCATTAAAACAAAACAAGAAGCAGTTAGAAACAGGGAATGCAGCTGCCTACAACTAAAATACTGCAAGCAATTAAACATATGAAATCTTAATTAGCAAGATACAAAAAATAAAGCACACAAATGTTGCTTGAGAAATAATGGCTTAAAAAAGTAATTGGCTTCTAAGAATGATAGAAGAAAAATTGGACAGAAGAAAAACCTGCAGCCACTGCAGCCCTCTGGGACTAACCTGAGGACCTCTGCTTTAAATAAAAGCCTGTTAGTTTTAATCGCTAAGCAGTTACCCAGTCCCAGCAGGTAGAATTTACAGCTCATCTTGACCAGATGGTGTTCTTTTACTTTAAACAAGGAGAACCGCGAATTGTATGTGAATATGCCATAGCTTGGAGCGCCCTCTAGTGAAGAGTCTCTGCAGTGGCATACAGGAAAAGAACCTACAATGAAATAAAATGTGCAAGGGCAGGCAGGATCTATCATTCTGTCCTTCTGTGTCTGGAGAGTGTTATGTTTTATATTAGATTATTTTTAATACCAAACGTGACTTCTATTTTTAAATATATATTGCTTTTCTATGAGATAAGAAGGGATAAATGTAATTTTAAAATTTGAATTATCCATCTCAGTGCTTCCCAAACTCAGCCCTTGGGGACTCACTGTGGCTGCAGGTTTTTATTCCAACCAACTTCTGTGTTTTGGAGTCAATAGAGAAATAACAAAACTAAGTTTGGTAAATTTTTATTAAAATGTACTAAGCATTTATAAGGGGATAGGTTTTTTTTTTTTTACTTTTAACAAGTTTCAGCCTGATTTTCATCCTGCTTTTCCAGGTGTTCTGTTAAATTTATTATCTACTAATTAGTGGGTCTTCGCAAAAGATATTGCAGCCTTTCATCATTCAGTGTTGTTTGCCTGGCTGTCAGTTCTGTTTGTTTTAATTATCATTATTAGGATACAATGAAGAGTGCAAACTGCACAAAAAAATAACAAAACCAAAGGACAACAACAAAAGAGAGGTAAGCATTTAAAGAAAAAGTAGAAATATTTCCAGATGTCTTATAAATGTAAAAATCATACTGCTGTGCTTTTCTAAAGGCAGAATAAGAGAAGGGAACAAAGACCATCTAAATGAATGAGATCAATTATTATCACTAACTGTGAATTTGGCTGGAATAGAAACCTGCAGCCACAGTGGGACCTCAGGGCCAAGTATGGGAACCACTGATCCATCTTACTGTAACAAGTTCTTTCTACTTCAAACAAAAAAAGAAACAAGCTCATTTTAGATGATGGGGAAGTGTTAGTGCTATTTAGGTCATATTTTTATATTCCTAACAAGGCCCCAGTCAGAGAGTTGTTGTTGTTGTTCTATTTAATTCAAATTCTGGTCTAATTAAATCTGAACTAATTGTCTTCATTGTTCCCAAAAGCACAACGAGTTGTTTATAACATTTTGAAAACATCGGTGAATCGGAAAACACCATTCCATTCCTCGCATGGGCATTTTTTAATATTGAAAGTGCATTAATTGTAGCAGATCTGGTGAGTCTGCTAGAGATGAGTTACTTCCATCTTTTGGAGCATGTTCTACGTGAGAAAGCACAAGTTGGCCATGTCCCATTGTGTGGCAGCTCCTTTGTCTGTGATTTTTAATAATGTACATGGCATGGGAGCATCAACGAATGAATCAACATTTTCCACAGCTAGGCTTCAACATTCTTTTGGGTGCAGTAACTTTACTTCTCTTTTATTTTCCAATCAGTCCTGCCCAAGAGGTGGTCGCATATTGTCGAGACAAAATTACAGCCGCATGCCTAGTTTTAGAAATTCTCTATAAAATACAGTGGAACCTCGGTTCACGGACGTCTCGGTTCACGTACAACTTCGGTTCACGACCAAAAAGTTCGCCAAACTTTTGCCTTGGTTCACGACCACACACTCGGTATACGAACAAGCCAGTTTCCCTTTCGGTTTGTGCGTGCCTTTGATTTCCGCACGTGTTGCATTGTTCTCGATCAGACGTGCCTGCCTGGCTGGTTCATATGCACCGATTACTGTATTTAAGCAGAGCCGCTCCCTGTTCATTGTTCTCAGTCAGACGTGCGTGCTTTACCTGCGCTCTCTTTGTGCTCTACAGTATTTTGTGTGCTTTTGCAGTTAACTATGACTTCTAAGCAAGTGAAGAGTGGTGAGAAGAAAGTTTTGAAGAAAATTAAAAATCGAAGTAAAGAAAGAAATTATTGAAAAGTTTGAGCGTGGCGTTCGTGTTACTGATCTTGGCACCGAGTACAAGAAGTCATAATCTACGATTTCGACTATTCTAAAGCAGAAAGAATCTATTAAAGCAGCTGATGTTGCAAAAGGAGTTACAGCGTTAACCAGGCAAAGGCTTCAATTGCTGGAAGAGGTGGAAAAACTGCTTACCAGTTTACTCATTTACCAATTTGAGAACCCTCGTGCTTTCAAGCAGCACAATGGGGGGCAAACACGAAGGGTTGGGTCACAAGGACTTTGTTTTTGGAATGGCTGCATGAGGCTTTCGCTCCCACCAGCTAAACAGGTAAAAACACCAGAAACCCAAGAAATCTAACAGAGAAAACACCTGAAGGAAAACATCCTTCCATTGCAGAGACAGACTCTCCCTTCTCTCCACCCAGTTCCTGCTCACTTCATGCCAGAACTCGACTCATGCAAGGTTAGTTTTCTTGGTGGTTTTTGTATTACGGATTTTTCAAAAGTTAATTTTCCAGTTCATAGTGTGATTTGTTGCAATGTTACTTTTCTCTTTTTTCAAATGTTTCTTTTATTCCGCTGTGCTTAAAACTAATTTTAAAAAAAGTGTTTACAGCGATCGGGCTGTAAGGCTATTAGCATTAACTCCTGCAATGTTTTTTGGTTGCTTGTGGTTGGTTTTTAAATTAAAGTGCGGATTTGTTCAAATGTTCCCCTCTGTTGAGAGAGAGAGAGAGAGAGAGAGAGAGAGAGAGAGAGAGCGTGCTGCTGACGGGGGGGTGGTGTGTGCTACAGAGAGAGAGAGAGTGCAAGCGAGCGAGCACGTGCTGCTGACAGGGATATGTGCTACAGAGAGAGAGAGAGAGAGAGAGAGGGAGGGAGGGAGGGAGCGAGCCTGCTCGTGTAGCTGAGCAGGGAGCCTGGGTGTTTTGTGTCAGTGTTATTCAATGTTTTTACATTTAGTTTACTATTACACTGTGCATTCTATGGTGCAATTAACTATATTTGTGCTTAATGTTTACATATATTTACATACAGTTTGTTCGGTCTGGAATGGATGAATTGTATTTACATACAATCCTATGGGGGAAATTGTTTCGGTTCACGACCAACTCGGTTTACGACCAGAGTTTTGGAACCGAGGTTCCACTGTAATTTGGCATTGAATGGATTTGTACCAGGTGGTGCAGTGGTGCAGTGGGTAGTGCTGCTGCCTCGCAGTTGGGAGACCTGGGTTTGATTCCTGGGTCCTCCCTGTGTGGAGTTGGCATGTTTGCACCCTGTGTCTGCAAGGGTTTCCTCCCACAGTTCAGAGACATGCAGGTTAGCTGCACTGGTGATTCTAAATTGTCACTAGTGTGTGTGTGTGTGTGTTCGCGCCCTGCCAGGGGTTTGTTTCCTGCCTTGCACCCTGTGTTGGCTGGGATTGGCTCCAGCAGACCCCCGTGACCTTGTAGTTAGGATATAGCGGGTTGGATAATGGATGGATGGATTTGTACCAGTGGTGATACAGGTAAAACTGTTCATTTGTTGAATATTTTCTAGTAGTTAAATGTATCAGCTATCAGCAATGGTGATATAACGGGTAGAATCAGCCAAGGTTATTATTTTTGCACCTATGTTGAATGGACATGGCTATTAAAAAGTTTTTTGTCTCCTCTTGCCCATCCCCAGTCAATAGGTTCATTGAGTTTGGAACTACTTGGAATTACATTTACTAGTACTCCACATTTCTAGCACTGGGTGGTGATCGTTCTTTTCTTCTAGTCCTGGTCTCAAGGTCTCTGTGTATCGGCTCATTTCACGTAATGCAGATTTCCTTTTGTCATTGGAGCTTTCAGTCTCCTTGACCACTTTGTGTAGCATTATGGTTTCCACTACACTCTCCATATTTTTACACAACTATCTTCTTAACTGTCTTTCAAAATTTTTTGGAAGAGCGTAGATTTAGCAATCACAAGTGACAATTTCAACTACATGTTCAACTGTGTTCTTCCCATGTTTTAGGCCTTGTGCCATCTTTTCCCATAAATCAAATGCCTGTGAGCGAGTGGGTCTATTGGCATCAAACCTCCTTTTATGGCACTTCCATGCTTGGAGGTTGGTAGCTAAACCTCAGCGAGCCAGTACCTCAGCTTTAGATCGTAATCCACAACCCGTCCATTTAAGTCATAATATACTCTTCTGTGCCTCTCCAGTTGAACTTGTTGCAGTTCTTTCAAAAATCAAAAGATATGCCTTTATGTCATCTCAGGGCCTCAAAGGCAAGAGTACTGTATATGTGATGGGCTATATGTAGATTTTCCTCCCTGGGAGCAACGTAATCTTTAAGACTCCACTTCAGTGAACTTTGTTTATTGCCCTGCCACCTGCACTTCTAAATTACGTTTGCAAAGTCCATTAGTTCTGTAACAATCTGGGAAAGAAAGTGCCACTGAGGCAGTGTGTTCTTAAAAGTTAAAAAAAGAGGAGCAGGCAGAGACACAACTGCCACTCTTAATAAGCAGCCTCTGGGGTGCTGGGGAGAAGGGACTTTTGAAATAGGAGGTGCAGGTAGAAGAAGAGTGTGTTTAACTCATGGTGTCGGATGGTTTTTGAGTTCAGTGCTTGTTGTTTGTCCTGACTATGTTGTTTTTCGGCTTGTGAAGTCAGAAGAAAATAAATAAAGCCATTGCTTAGTTTTTTTTGGACAATTACTGCCACTTGCGAGATTTATTTGCCTGCCTGGGAAAGGGATATTACAGTTCTTTCATTTTCTCTAATGTAAATCCTGCTTTGACTTAGACCTCCACTATGGAAAAAATGAAGGACAAACAATGAAGGGTTGAGGGAATACCCTAAATAAAAGAGAAAAAAGTCAAAACTCTTTGATCATATAGATCACTGTGAAAACAAAATAAACGGATATTCACTTTCCTCTAAGGCGAAATGCAGAGTGGTGACTCTGAGGCTAGGGATCTGCACTGGCAATCAGAAGGTTGCCGGTTCGAATGCCAAAAGTGACTCTGCTCCATTGGGCCCTTAACCTGCAATTGCTCCTTCCTGGGTATGATGTTAATCTGCACCCATCCCTGCATGTTGGCCCTCCAACCTGCAGGGAAAAACCTGAGGGTTGGTGGCAGAACTGGCACTCCAGCCACCATAAAAAGTCTCACACTGCTTCCATTCCATCCTCTCTCTCTCTCTCAGGCTGTAGAGGATGAGATGTCAGGTTGGTCCGTCCTGGAGGCAAAATCTCTTATGCTCAAAAATGATATTACCAACATCGTATATATTAGAGCTGTCAAAGTTTAACCATTAATGCATGCAATTAATTTCAAAAGTATAAAACACTATGTTTCCTTAATCACATTTAGCATATGCAATCTAGACTAGTCCTTTAAAGATAGCTGAGAAAGACAATGTTTGTGATGGTTGCTTTTGATTTAAAACTTTCCCATATGGCTCAAATGATAAAAATGTTAATATTTGTAAACTCGGTGTCAGGCCAACAAGCATTTCCTGTAACTCCACTCGTGGGCGTGGAAGAGTAGAGTGACATTGACACAAGTCCTGTAAATATCTGAATTGTATGCATAAAGTGCTTTGTAATAACACTTTATAAAAGACCTGTCTTCAGGTTCAGTCCTGGAGGGTGGCAGTGGTTTCAAGTGTCTGTTCCAACTCGCTTGCTAGTAACAGACTTTGCTGTTTAAATCTATGTAGTACTCTCATTCCACCCTGTCAGATTTTTTTTTCTATTCTGATAAATTCATCCAAATGATTTGTGGCCCGGAGCTGATTAGTAAAAATTCAGTCCTTCAAATATCTTGCAAATATTCTTCCATAATATTTCATTTAAACAAATACTTCACTATGAATACATACACTTGGGTGTAGCACTAAGCTGTATGGTGAGATGCTGTGTCCTTTGTCATTTGTATTTCGTTATTAATTGAAAGCTCACTGGGAAAGCATTAAGCAATTAAAAAGAAGAATGCCATTGTGTAAGAATTAATGAAGCAATTAAGAGTTGGGAGTTATCCAAAATGAAGCACAAAAATGTTACTTCAGCAATAATGGCTTCAGTAGCAGTAATTGGCTTCTAATTAAGAAAATGGGTTGGAACAAAAGCCTTAAGACACAGCAGCCCTTCAGGAGTGAACTTGAGGACCCTTACTTTACGTAGATAAATACCTGCCTATCTGGATTGCCAAGCAGTTACTGAGTCCCAGTCGACTCCATATATACAGTGGCTCATCTCCACCACATGGCGCTCTGAGTCCATCAAACAAGAGGAACAGCAAAGTGCACCAGAAAATCTCACACCTTAGAGTGCCCCCTAGTGAGGAGCCTCTGTGGCGGAGGCTGGGGAGAGGAACTGGCACTGAAGAAAAGAAATGAACACTGTATTTTGGTAATACTTATTCATTTTTTATTTATTTATTGTTTTCAAGGTTATATTAAAAAATCATTTTTCTGTGTATTTCATAAAAAAGAAAAGTTAATTTAAAAAATAAAATTATCTGTCTAAATATAATAATCTAGATAGCTAGATTAAAGGTGTACTTTAAGATAGATAGATGAATGGCACAATTTGACAGATAGATAGATAAATGTACAGCAAGTTCCAACTGTGTATATAAATATTCCAATTTCATGTATTTATTTATTTATTTTGCTATAATTCTTTAACAAAAGCTATTAAAATTCATTTCATTAGCAGACAGAGTATTTGATTTAAAAACTGGCAATAGCAACATATTTTTTTCTTGCAAAATCTGAAAGTTGTGGAGCACATGAAGCAGTATAGCAGGGCAGATTTGTCAGCCTTCAATCAGTTTATTGTGGTCTCTTGAGGTGAACCTGCAAACAATGAAGGGTACAGTGTAAACACTTGTACAACATTTTCTAGACAAATTGATTTTTTTTAAATCGATCTATATCCATATCTATCTATTGTGGACGTGGCCCGGACACACAGGCAGACATGTTGTTTGTCATCACCACACGTTTATTATATACAAATATTTACAATTATTTTGGTCACTCAGACCCAGAATAAAGTGCACAAACCCCAACACACACAGTCCTGGCCACAAATGCCTTCTTCTCGGGCCGCCTCCACTCTCCTCTCTTGCCTCGTCCTCTTCCACCCGACTCTAGCCCCGAATGAAGGGAGACGGCCCCTTTTATACATGCCCTGGATGAGCTCCAGATGTTTCGGACACTCCCCCATTGGCCACGCCCCAGCGTGGCGGAAGTGCCAGCTGTTCTCCCGGCAGCTCTCCGGGTATCCTCCTAATTCTTCCCCCCAGCACTTCCTGGTGTGGCGGAAGTGCTGAGGTAACAGGTCCCCAAGGCATTGGGGCGCCTCCTGGCGGTGACCACGGGCCCCTACAGGGGGTGGGGCTTCCATGCCCTGAACCTGTGGCCCCCAAAGCAACCAGGAAGGTGACCCCCACGTGATCCAGGGTGGGCGCAGACCCACATCTGGTCCCTCATGGTGTCCCGGCCGGGTCATGGCCCCTGGCATCCCTGACACTATCTACATTTGGGGCTTGAATAATGGTAATTTCCCACCAGAACACAAGAGGGTGCTGTTGTCTAACACTTTATCTCTTCCTTCCCTCTACTTGCTGAAAGACTGACAGCTTTACCACTCTTGATGTCACTTCCTGCCTGGAACCACCTTTTCCTGTCAGCTCCTTATCAACAGGAGCTCCACCATCTTGAACCAGTTTACTGAAAATCTCACTTCTACAACAATGCTTTTCTTTTCAACACTTTTATAATTATACGGGGTCTACTGGTGCCCCAACATTTCACATTTATATAATAACTAGCAAAAATACCCGTGCTTTGCAGCGGCGGAGTACTGCATTAAAATTTTTATTAAGCAGAAAATTAAACCTTTTTAAACTGAGGGAAAATATGCCAATAATTATTTGTTAAGGATCTCTTTGTATACCATGTTGTCAGTTCGGCCCTCCGGTTGTAATATGACCAAGCTATGTGCTGAGCTTACTCTTGAGCATGCAACGTACAGTTGGCCATGTGAACAGTAATCTTGTCTCAAATCTCACAGCTTGGATTGCTGCTGTCATAATCGGTTTGAGTTTCATGGTTTGTTTCAATTACGACAGTATTTGCAGGATTTGTTGTGTTGAAGTGACATTTGGCATCTGTCAAGCGTTGTAAGCACACAACCAGTTTCATCGATAAAATCACATCCAGCTTTTGAGAGTTTAAACATTCACAAACATCAAAGTGTCCACTACTCAAATCGTCACCTGTGAATCTAAGATGTTTAAGAGGCATTGGCGGTTGTCGAAAGGTGTAAAATATTTGGCCATTTCGGTACACTTGAAAGCAACAACCGAACAGTTCAGTGGCAGCCATCAACTCACATGCAGAACCATAGGTGAAGGGCTTAAGCATTTCACTCTTCTAGTGCTCCTGTGTAGTATAATTATCTCCTGTACTGTCATCAGTCCACACCTTGAACCTGTCCCAGTCATTCAATACATAAGACAGAATGTTCCTCCGGATATCAAGAGTAAGCCTGATATGGCCGTGCAATATGTAACAAAGAGAATGGAAAAGGTAGGTGGTATCTCCGGGCATGGAAACCACTCGGTAAGTGACAGTTCTTTGATCGATAGTGATCATCTCGATAGACATGGTAATGGGGGTTGGAATGATAAAGGAAATGGGTACCTGAGCAATGTAAAGTAAGTGTAAAATACCTATACAATAACTATAATTGTAATAAACAAACAATAAAACAGCGGAGAAGCCGTGGATTAAACAAAAAGGCTGTAGTTATCAGTAGGGAGACGTGAATCCCGTGGCAAAGCAAGGAAGGGAATGTAGAGACTGGAGCGACGGATGGTTTTATATAGGCAGGCAGCCAACAACGTGGGAGGCATTGGGATGGGGGACCCAACGTAACCTCACACGGTGACCGAGGTGCAGGCTATGAACGTATATATGTACGTAAGTAGGATTCAGTTAGCGTTGGGAACCCGTGTACCAAATTTCTTGAAGATGGGCCCATAAGTAACAAAGACTTTTGAAAAGTTCAATATGGCGGCCGACAGTGGCGTCATATCACCGATATATAGAATTTCGAAATGAAACCTGCTTAACTTTTGTAAGTAAGCTGTAAGGAATGTGCCTGCCAAATTTCAGCCTTCTACCTACACGGGAAGTTGGAGAATTAGTGACGTTTGGAAAATTCAATATGGCGGCCGACAGTGGCGTCATATCACCGAAATAAGTACGTACATTGGTTTTGGTTAGTGCAGGGAAGCCGCCTACCAAATTTCGAGAAGATGGGGCCATAAATAAGAAAGTTCAACATGGTGGACGTTGTTGACCGTTATGACCATTATGCATAGAATTTCGAAATGAAACCTGCTTAACTTTTGTAAGTAAGCTGTAAGGAATGAGCCTGCCAAATTTCAGCCTTCTACCTCCACGGGAAGTTGGAGAATTAGTGACGTTGGAAAGTTCAATATGGTGGCCGACAGTGGTGTCATACCAACGAAATAAGTACGGACATCAGTTTCCGTTAAAAGTTCAATATGGCGGCCAACAGTGGCATCATACCACCGAAATAAGTACCAAATTTCAGCCTTCTACCTACACGGGAAGTTGGAGAATTAGTGACGTTGGAAAGTTCAATATGGCGGCTGACAGTGGCGTCATACCACCAAAATAAGTATGTACATTGGTTTCAGTTAGCGGAGGGAAGCCGCCTACCAAATTTCGTGAAGATGGGGCCATGAATAAGAAAGTTCAATATGGCGGACGTTGTTGACCGTTATGACCGTTACGCGTAGAATTTCGAAATGAAACCTGCTTAACTTTTGTAAGCAAGCTGTAAGGAATGTGCCTGCCAAATTTCAGCCTTCTACCTACACGGGAAGTTGGAGAATTAGTGACGTTTGGAAAATTCAATATGGCGGCCGACAGTGGCGTCATATCACCGAAATAAGTACGTACATCGGTTTTGGTTAGCGCAGGAAGCCACCTACCAAATTTCGTGAAGATGGGGTCAGCCTTCTACCTACACGGGAAGTTTGAAAATTGGTGACGTTGGAAAGTTCAATATGGCGGCCGACAGTGGCGCCATACCATCGAAATAAGTAAGTACATCGGTTTCGGTTAGCGCAGGGAAGCCGCCTACCAAATTTTGTGAAGATGGGGCCATAAATAAGAAAGTTCAACATGGCAGACGTTGTCGACCGTTATCGACCGTTATGACCGTTACGTGTAGAATTTCGAAATGAAACCTGCTTAACTTTTGTAAGTAAGCTGTAAGGAATAAGCCTGCCAAATTTCAGCTTTCTACCTACATGGGAAGTTGGAGAATTGGTGATGAGTGAGTGAGTGAGTGAGTGAGTGAGTGAGGGCTTTGCCTTTTATTATTATAGATAAAGAATTTCAACCAAAGGTGCCATATCAAAGCTACATGGTTCAGACTTTTACATGACAACCTCAATTAGAGAATAATTTCTCGCTTTTATTCAAAGCATTATACAATTTTTTTTGACTTTCCATGAAACCACTCAAGATTGTGTATAACAGCTCCAAAAATGTGACTGGCTTTCTTGATACAGAATTAATTTTCATTTCACGTTCCATTTTACTTTGTATACAGTACTACAGCGTTTCTCAACCGTTAAGTATTTGTGACCTGAGTTTTCAGAACAGTTTTAATTGCGCTCCCCCCTAACATTTTTTTTTTAAATGTAGATGCAGATTTTATTATACCTACTTAACTTTTATCGACATTTATCTAACTCTATATTTATTGTTCTAGTATCAGAATGTAGTTTAAGTTAATTTGTTTTGGTTTCAACAGATGTTTTTTTCATATTTTTGATTCTTGTTTTCTTTTTTTCACATCTTCGCGCCCCCCTAGGGGGGCCCGCTCCACAGGTTGAGAACCACTGCAATACTACATAAGTCTTACTTGTCACTTTGGAGAATTTCAGTGAATTTATCTGAGGTCACTTGAGTTCCAATATATGCTAACGTTCATTGAGGTGGTGCTCAGCCAGTAAGTCAAGAAATGTTTAAAAAGTTAACTGTGATTTACAGCTTTTTGAAGGAATGTCAATAATCATGAAATAAGTACTTCAAATGTGAATAGATGAATGACTTTGTTTTACAACATACATTAACAACTACAGTGTGATGTGCCTCATGAAAGGCTTTACATGGAATAAAGATGAAGTCATTAGTTAATTCATTGACATTGTGGTACAACTCATGCACCCACACACATGGCATTCTCAAACCCATAATGCAATTCAGGGTCAGTAGTGTCTCCCTACACCCAACTAGTCAACATCAAGCTCTGGACAGAAACTATCCATGAACTGGGTGCCAGTACATTCTAATCTTATCTAAGGATGTTTGGCAAATGCAGTGGATTCAGAAAGTGTTCAGACCTCTTCACTTTCTGCAGATGTTATTGAGTTGTAGATTTAATTTTAAGTAGATACTAGGTGGCTTCGCTCGCCATCCCCCTGGCCTGCGCTACACGCCAGCCACTTTGCGTCTCTGCTACTCGTGTATGTGGATTTCACTTTCACCAAACAACAAATCTTTTAATACTTGCAGATACGCCTCTTCATTGGAAAGAAACACTACTTTTGCCTGATGGCAACATGAATTAGACGATCTACAAGTCTCCAACTAAAAGTTTAAAGCCAAATAATATCTAAATACTTCTGTCATATCACCTATGTGGCATCCTGCCCAGGATTGGTTCCTGCCTTGTGCCCTGTGTTGGCTGGGATTGGCTCCAGCAGACCCCCGTGACCCTGTGTTCGGATTCAGCGGGTTGGAAAATGGATGGATGGATATCACCTATGTCTATATATTCGATCTGTTCCGTTATTTCACTGAGTAATAATTTCTGTTTGTTTGCGCTACTGTGATCTTTACTATCATTTTTTTGAGACTTTTGAATTTTAGTACTTTCATTAACGATGGTCTACTTTGTCTTCTACTCTTTGTCTTTTCTTCTTCTACTGTTTGTCTTTTATTTCCGCACCTACTTGGACCTGTTAGGTTTTCACTTCATCTCTTGGCACTAAGTCTCGTCTTGTGGGACTTGAAATTATCTCTCTGGAAATGTCTTGTCTCATCTTTCTGAAAGAGTCTCGTCTCGTCCCAAGATTTTTTTATATAACTGTGTCATTTTTGGCCATCAATTTACACTCTGTAACCCTATGACAAAGAGAAAAAATGTTTTCAGAAAGTTTTCAAAATGTATTAAAAATCGAAAACTGAAATCTCTCCTATGAGTATTTAGACCCATTGCTGTGTCCCTCCAAAGTGTGGTCAGGTGCCTCCAGTTTGCTTTTATTCTTCGTGAGATGTGTCTAGAATGTGATTAGAGTCCACCTGTGGTAAAATGAATTGATTGGACATTGTTTAGAAAGGCACATAACTGCCTGTGTATAGAAATCCCACAATTTTTACAGCATTTCAAGCCAATTAGGTGTGTAGCTTTGTATCTTAGCTGCTGTGGTCTTGTAAGTCCAAACGTGATTCTCCAACAAGAAAACACGTCTGGAGACAACCCATTCAAAAATTTGTAGTGAATAGCAGTGAAATTCGGAGCTGCAAAGGCTACACTCACAGGGCTACTTCCTAAAACACCTGCCACCAATTTGTCCAGTTCGTGTGTTTTAAACCACTGCTGGGGTTTCTGGGAGAGAGCAAAAGAAACTGAATAAAAGACTTGGTACTGAAAAGCTAAAACTGCTATCATCTTTTCAGGAGCTCAGTAGCAAAAGGTAGCTGAAGCTTAATAATGAGTTTGTACGTTGTAATGACAGACACACACACATACGCAGACCACCACAGCTACATGCCTTTGAGTGCTTCAATTCACTATGGTATCCTTCTGCTTCATTTTAACTATTGCACCACTATTTGGCATAGCAACAATGTTATGTGTTAAAACCCTGCTAACTTCCTTTAGTTTTTCATTTAGATGTCCAGTCAGGAGGTGGATGTTGTGCAGCTTCATCTGTGCTTTACTGCTGTCAGGTGGCAGCTTTGTTGATTCAGGTGTTTAGAATGTTGAAATCTGCATCTCCCGTGGCTCTTCGATATCAGCTCTCTTAATAAAGGTCTGTGATGGACGTCCCAGAATGGGAAGAAGGGAGAAGAGCAGCCTTTTCGGGACACTGCCTCCCCCGGGACGCTAGGTTGCAGCTCCCCTGGATGACAATGGTTCCCCGGATTCCCTCAGGGCATCCTGGGACATGGACTCTGTTTCTTTAGCCCTGTTGGGTGCCATGGGTGCCACCAGGACTGTTCTTAGGCATAGGCAAACTAGGCGACCACCTAGGGCCCCCACTGCCAAATAGCCTACAACTTACAGGTCCATATATTTCAGAAGTACAAATTTTCTCTGGTGGTGGAATTATCAATATGGTTACGCGTGAGCAAAGAGTAAACAGTGACGACGACAGGCAGAATCAAGGTGACAGAGTGGTGGGTGGGGCTCCAGTGGGAGGGCACTGGGCGGACCCCCCTTCCAGGGCCCCCTACCTACGCTTCATGCCTAGAGCCCTCAAAAACCTAAGAATGGCCCTGGTGCCACCATGGGGAGCTCACAAAGAACCCAGGGACTCCTACTGTTACTACGACCTGGAAGTACTTCAGAGGCACGAGGATAGAAGCCCGTAGTACTTCCGGGCTATTTGAGAACTGAGGATGTGGCATTGAAGAGAAGGAGTACTTCCGGGTCATGGACTATAAAAAGGACTATGGGAAACCCAGCAAGGAGAGCTGGAGTTAGGAGGTTGAGTGACGAAGCTGCTAGGAGTGGAGGATTGTTGTATGGTTATTGATTGTTGTTATTGTTATTATTATTATTGAGTATTGGAGAATTGTGGAGTGTGCTGTGCTTTGTGCACTTTATTGAAGAGAAATATTAAAAATTCTTCTTAATGCTTTTATACATGTGTCTTGGACGTCTGTCTGTTGGGTTTCATGGGGCTTTTGACGGAATGTGATATACTGTTTACTTTAAATGCATATTTTACTGTTCATATTTTCATGAATGTACCTGACAATTCTTTCAAACTTACATCGACTCTTACACTATTGTCATAATGCTGAACAACAGAGAGCGTACACATAGCAACAGTGACAACATTATCGTTCACGTTTACCATTAGTCCACTGATGTCTTCAAATGTTAGTGTATAATCTAATGTTAAACAAAGTTTTTTTTTCTCTTGCATCAGGTTATTTTTATTTTTTAAGCAGGTTATGTTTATTTTTAAAATGTGTAATATGCTTTCTGCACAAGTGACACACGTTTATATGTTGTAGGTGCCCCAAAGGACAGATAGGCATCCCGCCCAAGATGGAAGAGGACTCCTTACCCTTACGCTCTATTATTCCTGTCCTGATCGGGATGCCCAAAGACTGCAGAAACCAGTAGGGGAGCAGTTCATCCCCCATCATTCTAGGTGTAAGTGCTTCTCACATAGAGTCCCAGTCTGGACACCTGCAGGGCTGCATGGGAGTTGGAGTCTGGAAATACAGCCCTGTAGGGATCTCTGGGGGACGACAGAGGGATCTGCTGGGGGAGGACCTCCTTAGTTTGTTGTATAACACGGAGTACTTACAACAGGCAAAATCATGTCACCGGAAGTACTCTCGGGTTCACGCTAAAGGGAGCCCACTACCATGGCTCGGGGAGGCAGAGGGGGAAACTCAAAGGAGATGGAGGAGGAAGAAGAATTGTTTTGATTTATCATTTATTGTATTATTGTGGCTTGTGATTGGAAAAGGATTGAGAACATGCCTGGGAGAAGAAAAAAATAATTTATTTTATTCTGTTTACGTGTGGTGTATTGCTGGGTCTGTGTTTTTGGGGCTCTCTGGTGCAGTAATGTGGTCACAATGTCTAAGAGGGTCTTTTTAGGAGACTTCAACTGAAGATGGTTAATGGTAAGCAGAAGCTCACTCTCTGTCAGACCAGGATAATGAGAACACTTCTGGTCTTTGCAGTTCAAAATCACTGCTCCTATTGTGAGCACCGCCTTCACTAGGTATTGTATTGGTTTAGAAATGTGACACTCACCGAGCAGTCTAATTGTTTCTACACAGTTTTAAGCAAAATTCACTCCTGGATGTCTGCAGATGTATATATTATAGGTCTGGCTTCATCGAGACTAGCTACATCTGATGAACCTGTGGTATATATAAATATAAGACGAGGTCCGCAAATCTTACTTTTCAGTAGTAGTACTCAGAATCCCAATATTCTTCAGACCCTGAGCCACTGGATGTGTCAGCTGTGTTCCAATTTTGCTGATAGGGGCAACTGGGGCTCATCGACTCGCACCTCTTGTTTGATCGGGTCTTTCCTGTTGACATTAGGGTGATTTGATTCAAGTAAGCATTAGTAACTTTAAACTCTTCATATGGTGGAATCAGCACTTCTGATTCTCCCTTATGTAAAGAATACTGTGTAATGTCCGCCCCGAAGCAGGTTTTGATCGTGAAGAGAATTTTTGAGCCAAAACCTTCAGCAACGTTACGGTTTTTAGAGGATGAGGCAAACCTTCCAAAACGAAAAAGTTCTCCTCTTTTCAGTGGGATGTAGACATTAATTCCTCGGTAGGTTGTCATACACTTGCCATTCCGCAGAGTCTGGATTGCTTTAGTAAGTAGTAAATGTATGGACCTGAAGTATCTGTTTGTCACCTGGTTTACTCCACCTTCCACGGCCACATTCAGCTGAGAATACATAAAATTTGAGGTGTAGGCGGTGACAGCGATGGCCGTGTCCCTGTCCAGTTTAGGAGGGACACGGTTTTTCCAGTATGTCTCAGCGGCATTCCATGCGTATTTGAATATCGAGTTCTGTTTCTTCTCACAGGATAGATATCCCTGCTTAACTTGTATTTCTCTTTTTCCCATGCACCCCACATAGTCGTCATCGTAGGAGTCTTCATATGTGATGGAGTACTGAAAAAATAAAGCATAAACATATCACATCATGGGACAGGCTTATTATGACAAAAAAGCTAAAGAAAAGGAATGAAAAAATCCTAGGACTGCAAAGTGCAACCCGGTTAGTTATGACAAACTTATAAGGTTAGGCCCGAGATACGGATGTCTGATATCGTAACTGAAAACCAGTGAAACTGAAATGTCATACTGCAGAGGTCCAATTAAGAAAAACAAAATCTGTATTGAGCAAACAACAACCCACATTAAAAAAAGTCCTTCTTGTTTAATAAATTGTGAAATCAAATTAGCATTAAAACAGTTGTTATAAAAATACAGTAAATAAATACTTTATGGAAAACCATCTAGTATCTTGGTTGGTTCTTGCACTAATCCCATAAATCTTCCAGAGTTTTCTTGATATTCTTAATGAAAAGTCCAACTCTGGCACCTTCTCTCTCTCTGTCTTTCAGATCACCACACCAGTGACACCAAACTTTACGAAAACCCCATAACGGATCAATTTAAGTATAGTCCATGATGTACCCTTTATGTATTTCGAAGGATATCTTCCCCTTCAGCTAGTGGCTTTAAAATCGTTTCAACAATTTACCTAACAGGTTCCCTAAAGCCATTTTTTTCTCCTCACATGAACCTGCCTGGCAATAAGTCTGCAGCAGCTCTTGCCTATGTGTCTCCTTCAACTCCGTTACCTGGTGCGACAGGTGCAATCAGACCATTTGCTGCTTTGATTTCTTGTATGTTTTCCTCTACACTCCTATAGTGGTTTTTTTAGAATTGTGCCTTAGGGGAACCATTTGTGGTTCACCAAAAGCTCCATCCATATGAAGGTTCCACAATGAAACTTTATTTACTTAAATCCATAATGGGCTGCATAAATAACCATAAAGAGATGATAACAGATTTGTGAAATACCACTGGGTTCCTGATTTTAAAGGACCTTTGCTGTATACAATTGCAAAGGCTTTGTTCATTTTTTTTTATTTTTGTTTGTTAATATCCTGGTAGGCAGCCTATACTATACACTAAAAAGCTGTTCAAATATTAAGAACCTTTTCAAAGTTCAAATATCCAGTTTCATAAGCACAGAACCCTTCCTAGAATGACATGATTCTTTGTTAAGAAATTGTTCTATAAGGAACCACACAGGCCAGTAACTAATATGTTTAAGTTTATATATTTCTTTCATTTCAAAATACTGTAGCAGCCATCAAATTACCATGAAGATGGGCAGGGCAAGGTTGCATGATTGACAACGACCTGTCACACAGGTACATTTAGCTGAGGCCCATAAAACCTGATAATATTCACGATACACCTTATAAGGTTCTAGAAGGTAGTTGGAGATTTTTGGAGCATTGGATAAATTGAAGCCCTCCCAGAAGATAGTGGTCTTCAGATGATTGTGGAGCGAAACCACATGCAACAGTGGAAGACGATCGGGAATGCAGGGAGGGAAGCAAGATTTAAGGAGCTGCAGAAGAATAGCCGTGTCTAGTTGCTAATTAGAGCCTGCTGTTATGAGAGGCGTTTCCAATGGCCCTAACAGCATGAGAATCCAGCTCCTCAGAGTGTCACCTTTATAAACATGGCTTTCCTTGGACATAACTATCATTTTGGACAACAGTAGCATCCAAATAAGCAAAAATGTACTGACTGGGGTAGTGCTTTCTTCTTCACTGTGGAAAGCTGGATCTGAGGACATACAGGTATAGCACGGACCGAGCTGTGTTCCAGTTTTACTTGTGACATAAGAGCCGTTCTGTTACTGCTGATCTTGAGACTGATACAGACCTAATATCATCCATCCAATTAGATTGCATCCAATTAAAAAGACAAAAACACTCTTCTGTATAATGTATGAATACTTGTAGATTCACAAAGAATTAAGTAGGCCTTTATTTGATTGAAAGACCACCTTTTAGCAAGTATGATTGCATTTCATATTCAATCTAGTTAAAAGGTGCTGGCTGTAGCTCAATGTTACCATTGACAGGAGCTTGTGCATATGTCTAAAGTCTCCATGGATCATTGACAATAACAAAGAAGAGCTCATCATTTTTGAAAATTTCTATCGTAGACATTGGACGATGCCAAAAATTTCCGCAATGCCCCAATACTCTCCATACTGTCAGCTAATAAGAGATAGGAGTTTGGATTGCACTCGCAATGGGCCTAGAACAGTCAGACTTAATTACACGTGTAAAGTCTGATTGCTGTGGACGACTTGGACCAAGCTGTACTGAACAAATACCGATGGAGCCTCATACAGTACAAGTTTTCACATTGGTCTCTCATTATTCTGCGTGGGTGTGAGGACCCGCCACATTGTCTCTTCTGCTGTATACGTGCGTATGCTGTCTGGGTTGACAGTGAGCTCTCCTGTGTGTGATTCACTAACATATCATTTGAGTAATATAATATTTGATTGATTGAGGTCTACATTACACATGCAGCAATCACCAAGGTGTTCAGAGCCAGCAATAATTTAGTTGACTGGCTGCATTTTTGTTTTTGTGGCTTTGAATTAAGGTTGTTCTTTGCTCAAGTTTGAGCACAAGGTCTATTCTGTGAGCTCATCTGCTGGTCATAGTGGCACCAACTTCTTGTTATAAATCATCTCTTAAAACTATACTGTTTGATTAATTAATGTACCACCAGCTGTAAAGAGCATTTGTTTTGAAATTAGTACTTTGTTAAAATAGTTTAATAGGACTAATTTTATTTTAAACTATAAATTCATACTGACAGCTTAAAGTGGTCCCATGGACAGATACTCCCATCTCTACTGTGGATCTTTGCAGCTCCTTCAATGTTATCCTTGGTGTCTTTGTTGCATCTGAGATTTATGTCTGTGAGTTTTGATGGGCAGCCTTCTCTTGTCATGTTTGTATTGGTGCCATATTCTTGTCATTTTGCTGAAATGGATTTAATGGTGCACCCTGGGATATTCAAAGTTTGAAATATTTTTTTATAACCCCTGATCTACAGTATACTTCTCTATAACTTTGTCTCTGACCTTTTTGGAGTGCTCCTTGGTCTTCATGTTGATTTCTTAGTGGTGTTACAGAGTCAGGAGCCTTTCAGAACAGGCATCATGGGACAGATCATGTGACACTTTGATTGCACACAGTTGGACCTTAATCAGCTAATTATGTCACTTCTGAAGTTAATTGGTTGGACCAGATTTTATTTAGGGGTTTCATAGGAAATACACAACTTTTAAGTTTCTACTTTTGTTCCTGATTTTAAAGGACCTTTGCTGTATACAATTGCAAAGGCTTTGTTCAGTTTTTTTTAATTTTTATTTGTTAATATCCTGGTAGGCAGCCTATACTATATACTAAAAAGCTGTTCACATATTAAGAACCTTTTCAAAGTTCAAATACCCTGTTTCATAAGCACAGATCCCTTCCAAAAATGACATATATATATATATATATATATATATGGAAGAGAAGGTCTGTGATACGGTTTGCATATTAGCAGTTGGAGATCCACAAAGGGAGAAAATGAATCACGTATCATAAAGTAGTTTTTATTCCTGAGCTTTCAACCCCTACCAGGGGTCTTCATCAGAGGATAATGCTTAGACTTACAAGAATCAAAGGCAATATATAGCAATACCTTACAGGTCTAGGTCCGTGTGGGGGGGTGAGGTTGTTGGGAGTAAAGTCTTGTTTATTAAGAATAAGTTCTTCTTAAGTTTGTATATGCTGGATTTATGTCCAAGTGTCTGTTGATGGCGTTCTCATTTCATAACCAGGATTCAGCCAGCTCTCTAGCACTTTTATTATTGGCTTTAAATTTTACTTGTACATCGTCCCAATTAAATGTATGTCCTGTTGATTTAGTATGCTTATAGATCAATGAAAGTGCGTCCTTTCTTCTGACGGCGTTGCGGTGTTCCTGTATACGTGTTGCGATTCATTTTTCAAGTTTGTCCTATGTATACCGCTGAGCACGAACTGCATGGAATGCAGGAAAACATTCATTAATCGAAGCCTACACAAAAGACGCCAAAAAACTCAACAAACAATTGACTCGAATCATAACCCCCACCCAACCTGGCACTCACTCCCTTATCACCACAATGTGTCTGAAGGTGCTGCACGCATCCTGGCCAAGTCAGGTGTCAGAATAGCACTCAAACCCACGAACAATCTGCGCACGGTCCTCTTTAATGCTAAAAACAAGAAATCGACAGCAGAAACACGAAACGCAGTGTACAGCATTCCATGCAGTGTGTGCTCAGCGATATACATAGGACAAACTTCAAAAATAATTGCAACACGTATACAGGAACACCGCAAAGTGTTTTTGTACCATGGAGGAAGTCAAAGAAATATCGCTGCAGGCATTGGACAACAATCCTCTTCAGCAATTCCAAAAATGTTTCCACCAGTAGGAAAACCACTGGGAGAAGTGCATTCATTCAAATGGAGAGTACTTTGAAGGAGACTAAACTTCAGTAAGTAAAAATTATTAAAACATTTTTTTTTCCAGTTCTGGTTATTTTTAGGTACCCCCTCATATATATATATATATATATATAGTCAGAGATGGCTGGGGTGGCGGCCCGGCCAGGACACCCAGGAGGACCGGAGGAGGGCTTGCGCCTTCCCCAGACCATGTGGGGGCGACCGCTCTGGTACCTTTGGGGGCCATGGGTACAGAGCTTTGAAGCTCCACCCTGTAGGGGCCCATGGTCACCGCCGGGGGCACCCCAATGCCTGGAGAGCCCTGGACCTCATCACTTCCGGGAAGTGCTTTGGGGAAGAGGACTGGGGACACCCGGAGTGCTTCCAGGTGCGCAGCCGGCACTTCCGCCACACAGGGGAGTGTCGGCGGAAGAGTGTCGGGAAGCACCTGAAACACATCCGGGTGTGTATATATGGGGCCACCTCCCTCCATTCGATGGCTGTAGTCTGGTGGAAGAAGGACAAAATCTTGGAGAAGAGGAGTGGAGGCGGCCAGAAGAGAAAGGCAGTGTGAGAAAGGCCAGGACTTAAGGGGTGATTAGTGCTGTGGCACTGGGTTGTGCTCACTTTAGTTGTAAATGATAAATGTAAAATAAACATGTGTGGTGAAAACATCATGTCTACCATGTCTGTGTCTGGGCGGTTCCCCACAATATATATGTATACTAGCAAAATACCCGCGCTTCGCAGCGGAGAAGTAGTGTGTTAAAGAAGCAATGAAAAAGAAAAGGAAACATTTTGAAAATAACGTAACATGATTGTCAATGTAATTGTTTTGTCACTGTTGTGAGTGATGAGTGTTGCTGTCATATATATATATATATATATATATATATATATATATATATATATACACACACACATAAACACATATATATATATATATCTACATATATACACATACATATACATACACACATACATACATACACACACATATATACACACAAATACATACATATATATATACATACACACACACATATATAAACATATACATACATATCTACATATATACACACACAGCTATTTCGTATCAGTGCAATATGCTGCTTGTTAAAACGGATAACTCCCGCTCTTACGTGCAAGTCTGCGTGGATATTATGAACTATCAGATTTGTTCAAGTTCTATTTAAATTTTAAATAGAAGGAATTTTTATTTAGTCGACAGAAATATCTTTGGTAGGAATGGAAAAACAGACAGGAATATTATTCGTGAATAAATCAACTCAAACCTTAAACAACTTATAATATTTTGCTCTCCATAAAAATATATCCTGTCTAAATTATACAAGTTAGAAATAAAGTAAACGTTAAAAGAACAAACATTCAAATTTCTTTACTCTTATGTAATTTTATATAAAAAATAAACTTAGATTTTAAATATCCCAAAAGATTTTGCTCTCCATAAAAATATATCCTGTCAAAATTATACAAATTCAAATATGAACATGCTGCATAACAAAACCTGGAAATATAAATAAAATGTGTTCCTTTCAGCAATAACAAATCAAATCATTCAGTTGTCTTTGCTCATATGTCATTTTAGAGCTGGACGCCTGGCATCTTTTTTTGGCAACAAGTTCGTTTCTGTTTGGTGTGAGGTTCTGTGTTGTGGAGATTCTCAGGATGGATTGCAGGTGCTCATCAGTGAGGCGACTCCTGTGTGCTGTTTTGTTAGTCTTTATCACTGAGAAGAGCTTCTCACACAGATATGTGCTACCAAACATGCACAAGGTTCAGCCGCATGTAGACGGACTTTTTGTTCTTCAAAGTCACCAAAGCGCCGTGCAAACTCAGTGCGCTCAGTTTATCAGCAAAGTGCGATTTGGGAACACCGTAGTGACGACTTGGTTTAACATTACTTGGCAACAGGGAAAGTGGGGCAAGGTGCACTGGTGCATTTGTGTCTCCCATAAAAGCAGCTTCACTTGAAATCACTTTGTGATTGTGCACGGGTAAAACGTCCGCTGAAGTGTCAGATTCTTATTTAATTATTCTGCTTTCTGTATCTTCTGCATTGCATTCAGGTTACCCTGATGTTTTGTCTCATAGTGCCGTCTTAGATTAAATTCTGTAATTACAGCCACATTAGCTCCACAAATGAGACACACGGGTTCAGTAAACATATACTCAGCCTCCCATCGGTTTTTAAAGGCTCTATTTTCAGAATCAACTTTTCTCTTCAGCATCGTGTGAGCTAGCTTCGCAATAACTTGCAGCATCATAAGCTAGACTTGATTAACGCGGTAAGTGTTCGGCAAGGCAGCTGAAGCGCTGCATTATGGGATCTGTAGTTTATTGTGTTACCAGCGCTTCATATACCGGGCCATTAATAACAATAATACAGTATATAAAATGATCTTGCGGGCCGGATGTGGCCCGTGGCCCTTGAGTTTGACACATATGGACTAAATAGAACTTGAAAAGATATATTTTTCAAATGTGATCGCAATTCAGATAGAGTTGACGCACTACAGCCTGCATGCCTCAATAAGTCATCCTCCCTCGCTCTTACT
Organism: Polypterus senegalus; assembly: GCF_016835505.1. Lineage (NCBI taxonomy): Eukaryota > Metazoa > Chordata > Cladistia > Polypteriformes > Polypteridae > Polypterus > Polypterus senegalus. The sequence goes on from NC_053157.1 coordinate 222,430,260, forward strand.
TTTTACCGTTCATCTAATGAATACACTGAGTAAGGCTTTACCAAAACAATCATTGATGGCGAATAAAGTATCCATTATTCGAGTATGTAGATCGGAATATATATATACATATATATATACCAGCGTATCGCAGCGAGAAGTAGTGTGTTAAAAAGCTAGAAAAGAAAAGGGAACATTTTAAAAATAACGTAACATGACTGTCAATATACAGTATTTGTTTTGTGAGTGTTACTGAGTGTTGCTGTCATCAAGGATTTGATTATCATTATTTCTTTCAATCAGGTTCGTATTTGTAGGATGTGTTGTGTTCAAGTTACATTCCGTGTTTGTCAATCGTTGTAAAGATGACAGGTTTCTTTCATCGATTCGTTTCTTACTGCATCAATAAACAGCTCGTCTTCTTCTTTATCTGAGACCTGACACACTGCATGCACGGGTTTTTTACACTGTCTTCCTTTAGCGGGACATTGACTTTTTCCAACGTGTGCTTTGTTTCCGCAGTAGCTGGATTTATGAATATGCTTGTATGTATCAGGCGCTTCATATTTTTGCTGCCTTTTCAATTGTGTAATTCGGTTTTGTTCAGCTCTCTTTGGAACTGTTGCTTTTATCTGTGCACTGCGTCAGTTCACGTGAGCCACTCGGTGTACATGCATCGAAGGTTCCCAGCTGTGCTGGTGCCATCTCGTGCTATGTCCATGGCTGTATTTAATGTTACCTTAGTCCTGGCACTTAAAACTTTCTCTCGCAGTTTCGCTGAGTTTGTGTCAAACACCACCCTGACCATCTCATCTTCCTCTCCATAAACACAGTCCTTCACCCGTGAATATTTAGTGGGAGTTTGCTATTGGATTGCCGCTGACGGACGCCTTATATGGGCAGGCACTAAATTACAAACGCCAGCGGCAGCCTGTCTATGAACTTAATTTAAAGTGTAGGTTTACATCGTGCTTTGTTTCAAGTAGCAGAACTCATGAATATGGTTGTATATGTCACTCGCCGCTTCTTATTGTTTCGCTGCCTTCTCAATTATATAATGCATGTTTTCTTCAGCGCTTTTTGGAGGTCTTCCTGGTTTTCTATGTACTGCGTGATTACGTGGGAGGCGTGATGATGTCACACGAAACTCCGCCCCACGGTTCAAGCTCATCTCCATTACAGTAAATGGAGAAAACAGCTTCCAGTTATGACCATTACGCGTAGAATTTCGATATAAAACCTGCCCAACTTTTGTAAGGAAGCTGTAAGGAATGAACCTGCCAAATTTCAGCCTTCCACCCACACGGGAAGTTGGAGAATTAGTGATGAGTCAGTGAGTGAGGGCTTTGCCTTTTATTAGTATATATATATATATATATATATATATATATATATATATATATATATATATATATATATATATATATATGTATATATGGTATTTTATTTTCATTTCACTTCAACATTTTGGACTATGTGAAAATCAATTGTAATTCCAGACTGTAATGCGACAAGACAGGACAAACCACAAGGGGGTTCAGTATTTTCACAAGCCACTTGATTTATTAAATCATTTTGTTGTAATGCAATCTGAATTAATAGCCAGGGATATTATACCCCAACCCACTACATGCATGAAATAATGTCAGTTGTGATTTTATGCATAATATTCTTTTGCAGTTTCACTTTAATGTTGTTGTTGTAAGTTCACACATAATAGGGAATGGAGTGTGGCAGTGTTGTTTCTAAGGGTTGAAATGATGTGGAGGGCATATTTATTTGTATTAAATGCCTTTTGGAGGTGGTTATTTTATTTTTATCTCTCTAGACTCCTTTTAACATATTTATTTTAAAATAAAGAACCTATTATTACACTGTGAATAAGATGTAATCAGCATCAGTTACTTACCAAAGCAGGGACAATAGTTAGGAATGACAGCAGCTGGAGGACGATGGAGCACAGGTACATTCTTTCTAAATGTTTTTCCTGTTAATAAATAAAGATATATAAATATGCGCATGTACAGTATATGGTGGTGTCTAACTGGTTGACAGGAAATTAGCATACAGCTATCATAAAGTATGTAGCTAACATTTCCATTATCTGCATTTAAAATGTTTTACATTTGCAGTCAAGTTTAACTCCTGTTTTTTTTTTTTTGTTGAAGGTTTAATTGACTTTTGGATCAGTTCATTCATTCCTGTGCTTATTCTATGTAACTATGACATTTATTAGACATTTTTCCAAAGGAAAGTCCCAGGCCAGTAGTGACCAAAGTAACCAAAAGAGCTGTTAGGAACTTTCAACCTTAATTTTATTACAGTGTCACTCCTCCTGTATGTAATCATAAGGTGGCTTTACAGGGTTAACCATTGCACAATACACTATAGGATATGACAATTGAAAAGTAAGTCTGCCAGCGATCTTCAATGTCACTTAATCAGAAAGAGTCTTGAAAGGGCAAAAGCCCACTACAGCAGTAGGTGTAAGACAGTTATTAGTAATAAACACACAGGAAACCACACCAGTGGTAGACATCAGGAAGACCCCGGAAGCAAACATAACAGATTTTACATGGCAAATATCATTAGGAGAAAAACATATTTGGAAAAGGGGGGCATGGAGGCACAGTGAGTAGCACTGCTGCCTCACAGTAAGGAGACCCGGGTTCGCTTCCCAGGTCCTCCCTGTGTGGAGTTTTCATGTTCTCCCCGTGTCTGCATGGGTATCCTCCCATAGTCCAAAGACATGCAGGTTAGGTGCATTGGTGGTCCTAAATTGTCCCTAGTGTGTGTCCTGCGGTGGGTTGGTGCCCTGCCAGGGGATTTGTTCCTGCCTTGCGCCTTGTGCTAGCTGGGATTTGCTCCAGCAGACCCCCGTGACCCTGTGTTAAGATACTGTATAGAGGGTTGGAGAATGACTGACTGACTGACATATTTGGAAAACCTATGGTGTTAAATCAAAAATAACCCTGATGGAAAAGTTAAGGTGAGGAGCTATTAGAGTCAAGTCTGCCAAATGGCCCTACATTTATAGAGCAGGACGCATAGAAAATGTCATCATTAATAGTGACTACATAAGACAAAGAGTGATGTGCAGTGTTGAAACTCTAAATGCAGTGGTAAGCTGAGAAAAGCACAGTTGACAAGTGCACTGAGAACTCAAGAGTTTTAGCATTCAGAGCATCCCCCCAAATTGTGGACACTTGGTTAAGTAGTGTTGGTGACTATCTATCTATCTATCTATCTATCTATCTATCTATCTATCTATCTATCTATCTATCTATCTATCTATCTATCTATCTATCTATCTATCTATCTATCTATCTATCTATTTTCACTGTTGTGTTAATGTGTTTAGATCCTTGATATAGAGTTTCAGTTGGCAAGATCACCATGATGTTCAACTGGAGGACTGCCCTGTGCCTTTTTATTCCAAGCAGAGGATGAGGTCCTCTATATCAGCACTGAATGTTGTTGGAGAGCCTGCTTTTTCAGTACTTTTTTGAATTTCCTAATTTCTGGTTTGTGACTTTGATTTTGTGTAATTTTTTAATTTGGTATTTGGACTGGCTTTGTTTGCTGTAGATTGCCTTTTGTAGGTACACCAACTGGCCTTATAAAACTAATCTAAGATGTGGTGTGGTTCTGTCCCTAAACTTTGTCTGTCCCCTTTTATTAGTGGGCTCATTAAACTAAGTTTTCCTGTCTGTGAGGAGCTGGCTTTGACCTTTGAAACTCATAAAAGTAGTTTACACTTGCGACATCCAAAGCAGGAAGGCTATAGTGACGCTTGCTCGTATAACTCTGAAACTGTAGTGAAACAGAGCCTTTGGAACGTTCTACTTAAACTAATCACTAAAATATGCCTCCAGATATTATCAAAATACAAAAAAAGCCACAAAAGTCACATTTTGCATAGGTTTGCTATGTTTTAGCATAGAAAAGGAAGAAAGTGTCTTTATAAAAGTTAACTCACACTTTCAAATGCTACAAGAAAAGTTCTACTCCTCCCTAAAATGTCCTGCTCTTTCCTCATCCTCATACCCTAATGATTCAGCATTGTCTTCCCTGCTATCTACCACAGTTTGGTTTATCTTCAGACTTAACCAACTTTTTGATTATATTCTTATATTGATTATTTATGTTTATTAACGATAAAGCACTGACTCCTGCCGAACACCGCTCTTAACATCCCCCAATTCAAGTTAAGCTCCTCTTGCCATAACCCTATGCTTCTTCTGTTTAAGCCAACTGTGTACCCATCAACAGAGAGCACCCTGAACTCAAACTCGCACATTGTACATTGTGACACTTGTTTGTCAACTTTTTTTCTTGTCTTTGCATCTTAACATCTTGAAGGCTCTGCAATCAATAAATATTTATTGATGGTATGACATATTGTGTCAAGTCTGACCAGATGATCGAGTTGCCAGTTGCATCCTAGCATTTTTTTTGTAAGCCCTTGATTGCTTGAAAATCTTAATTCTTCATTTACAGAAATTGTATTTTTCTTTAAATAAAAAAAGTTTGCCTTGCAAGGACATTGACTCCTTCCAGGATAAGCTCCTGACTCCGGCATACATTTGACAATATCTATAAAGGTTAGTCCTTAGCCTACTTTTTTCCCTCAGCTTTATGATTGTTTTTTTTATAGTAAGAGGTAAGCAACATCTGGGAAATCTTTTTATGAGTTATTTATTACTATATTTACATGAATTTATTATTTTCTTTTAATAAAAGCATCAACTTGAATCAGTATAACACCTCATTCAAGGCTGATTCCACTGTGATATTGGAGAGGACACTGGCACAGGCACGTTGCTGTGACTCCACTGGTTCACTGGATGAGACTTTGTGTTGATTGCCCACTCCTGCCTGATTTATGAATTTTTTTTTTTTCTTTGTCTCATGGAGATCTAGGAGCTGGACATGATTTGTCTCCTTGATTATAATGAATATGCCGGATTGCTGTCAATTCCTTCCATACATGCTTCAGCTGGGAACGACTGAGCAATGATCTGGCTACAGCTCTGGGGCTATCACACCTGTATTACAAATATATGTGGTTGTATGTTGGAACCTTCGAATTCTGGTAGTTATCTTCATGTGCATCTTGTAATATCTCCTACTTTGCTTCTTCTAATATAGATTTTTTGCTGCTTTGCTATCACCCACCCTACTCGTCTCACCTTCTCCTCTCTACTGTGCAGCTTCTCTGCTACTGTCAGATATGTATTGCTCAAATACTCTTGTAACAAACTCCTTCAAATTGTCCAGAGGAAATTGTCAGACTGGAATGTCCTAAAAGACACTGTCATTATGCGGCAACCAGAATATTTACATCTGCAAAGCCTGCAAATGAAAAGTTTACCAGTAGCATTTGCTCCAGAATATGCCATCCCATTCATGGCTTCAGGAAGATAGGAGTGTCAGTGTGCCAAATTTTCAATATGCTAAAATAAACTCCGGCTAATGATCTGTGCACAATTAAGCCTCGTCGGCTAATACTACATTGTTTAACTCAAGATCTCTTAATGGCAAAGCATTGGGGCTATCAGAATTCTTTACAGACTCCAACCTTGATATGATATGCCTAAAAGAAACCTGGCAAAAACCAAACGACTTTATGTCTCTCTCAGAGGCAACACCATTTACTTTTACATTTATTTCACAGAGACCTGCAGCTGAAGACAAGGTGGAGGGGTCGCAGTAATTGCTAGATCTGAGCTAAGCATCAAAAGAATCCCAATTGACTGTCCATTGTCTTTCAAGTGTCCGACTCTTAAACTAATAACGAAATATGGTCCTATCCTACTCATTTTTCTCTATCGTCCTCCAAAATATAATTCATCTTTTTTATCTGATCTGACTGAATTATTAACCCAGTTAAGTTCCCTTTCTCAGATAGTCATTTTTCTTGGCGGTTTCAACATCCATATTGTAAACTAAGGAATTAATTCCTATCCTTACTGGACTGTTTTGATTTTCCTACTCGCCCTAATGGTTTTATATTGGACTTGATCTGCACATCTGGCGTAACTGCCGACAACACTTATAGCTGTGATCTGAGACTCTCTGTTCCTCTTACCTGTAAGTGTTGAATTTCTTTCAGAAACCTTAAAATATCTGTCCCTCTATCCTTGCTAGATCTATTTCTGATCTTTTTCTGTGTTAAGTGCCTTGAGCATGGGAAAGGTGCTATATAAATAAAATGTATTATTATTATTATTATTATTATTATTATTATTAATCCAGAGATGTTAAAATAGGCACAATCCTCAGTTGGATTAAGTAGGTCTCAGAATTTAATGTGTTAGTAAAGGAGAAGATAACTATATTAACTCTTTTGTCCAGAACAATGCACAAATCATAAATGCACAGTATAACTGTTTCCATATTCCTTAAGTGAGAATACTGTGTGTCTTAGATTCACAAGTTCTCACTGCTGGAGTTTGAACCTCCCATCTTCTGCTTCATTATTCAACACCTTAGCGACTAGGGGGGCCATGCTGCCTCCCACCTCTATGCTACCTCTTGGTAAGCGAAGTTGCAGCTCTTGCTTGTTCTTTTGTCCCAGACTTACCTTACTTCCTGCCTGCAGTGAGGATGTTGAAGTTCTTTGGTGGCAGCTCTAAGAGAAGATACAGAAAATCTTTCTGTAAGGCGCATTTAAAAGGAAAAATTGCGCCACTTCAGTTGATGTAAGAGATTATACGATTGCACAACCTGGATGCAAGTCACACTCATGCTAGCATTAAAAACATTGAAGCAAGCAAAATGAGGTGGTAAAGGTTCAAACATCAAGCAAAACATTGATTCATTTTACTGCGGCACATTGGCTCATGATTCATATTGGAATGTAAAATGGAAGCTTGTGATTCCGTGCTCCCAAACACGTTTTGGAATATTCATGGTCTAATTACTATTTAATTTTAGCCATGCTTCTGAATGATTTCTTTAATACAAACCATGGAAGGACAGAGGAAACAAAACTTCAGCAACTAATACCTCAAATTAACATTCATTGCAGTGGAGAATCGTATAAACATTGTTTTCACTAGTCTCTCTGCAGAAGTCACAAACTAAAGAAGAAGCAAAACTGGGGGCCGAGTGAGGAGAGCAATAGCGTCACGACATCTTGCAAAAGACATAAAGTGATACACAGCGTGAATTGACACAGGCGGTATGCACAGAATTGCACAATGTTAAGAATGTTTTTGCTCAACTTTTAAAAAAGAAAATCATTTTGCCAAGTAAATGTCAATGTTGCAATACATAAAAGTTTCTTTACATTTCCCACATCTTTGAATTGCCATTGCATTGATGTCCTGATGGACAGTGTCTGGGTCATTCATGCACTCATCTCATTCGGTAGAGGCCGCTCATGATTCTGTACTATGCTGTAAAGAACTTCACAAGCCATTGCAATGCAGCAAACATTTGTGGCCTGCACAGCAGTGTGCCACCCGACAGGTCCAGACACTGCCATCTACTTCTTAATGAAGCAATGGCCTGTTCTGTTACATCTCATTACATCTCCTCCCTTGTGGTGTTTCCTTATAAGCTGATTTCTGCTTTCTAGAGTGTGTGCCATACTTGCCATTATATTCATTGCATATCAAAATACACAAGGGCAATCCCAACATCAAAGGGCGTGTGTTTTTTATTCCAAAATACTTTCAGATCATATTAGAGAAGAACTTGTGGAGATGTAGTTATTCATCAATGGAGTTAAGATTACTCAAGATTACTGTACATTTTGATCATCTCACATTACTTAAATATCTAAAAACTTTAGCAATAAATCAGTTTCCAGTCAAATCCAGTTCATTATTGGATCCTATTCAGGCTTTGAAGATAGATTTTGGTGTTTTCCATTTTCAGCATATATGCTTGAGACACCATCTCCTCCAATGACAGTCAGTCAGTCATTTTCCAACCCACTTAGACCTGAACAGAGTTGCGGAGTCTGCTGGATGCTATTCTGGTTAGCACAGGGTGCAAGGCAAGAACAAAGCAGGGCACCCAGATCATCACAGGGTGGACACACAAACACATACTAGGACCAATTTAGGATCACCAATTCACCTAACCTACACATCCAATAGCAGTGTTTCTTCATCAGTAATTTTATTTTCATGTAAGATTTTAGGGGTTGGTGGTAGGATTGGCTCTCCAGCCACTGTAAAATACCAGTGTGGTGTTGAGGTGTCACCTGCTCCACTCAGGTCCAAATCCAGGTGGTTTGTCATGTGGTGGGTGTGGCAGCCCAACCTAGATTTTATCTGTGTTTAATGCTATGCAGATCCTATGCAACTTAGAGTGTAATATGTTCCAGGAAAATCCAGCTAAGAAAGAGAAAGAGGGAGAGAACCACCTAAGCCAATCCGGATAAAATGATTAAGTTCTGGGGCAGAGAGCAGCAGATGCAGTGGAGGAATACGTGGAACTTGATGGAGGTCTAGGTTCAGGGTGGTGAAGTTGCAGAAACAACTCCTAGTGGTCGCCATGTTTCCAGTCAAGGGCTTGATGAGAGTGTAGCTAGAGCTCCTTGGAACTGATTTCAAGAACATACAGAGCACGCAGAAAACATTCAATACTTAAAGAAATTAGTAATCAGTGATTGAGCAAATCAGAATATGTGTCATAGGAAATGGAGAACAGAAGTTCTCTCTCAGACAAACTGTTTGCATATATTGGAGAGAATGGAGAACAATATTAAGGACAACTTTGAGAAACTGGAAAATGATATGGAGATGAAGCTGCTCCATTGGATTCCTCAATTACATCACCAGAACTTGAGCACTTAAGGAGACTTTAGAATCCTTAAGTTCTAGAAAATTGCCAGGGCATGATGAGTTGTCTGTTCCTGTTTTCTGGAATCCACTAGCACCCCCAAACCTCTCACCTCAGCATTGATTACCCCCCATTTTAAAACAGGGCAAAAAGTTCTGTGCTCTATCACTTAATCTTCCTGATGAATTCTGATTTAAAGTTTTGGTTTACTTAGCTACAACACAGTTGTATTAAGAGAGAAAAGGATAAAGGATATTGTTGTTTTTTTTTAATTTTATTGATTTTATTGTCATCATTCCATACAAATAGATTAAATTTTACAAAAATAGGATTGAAAACAAATCATCCCCCACCCCTGAGAAAGAGAGCATGGCCAACAGAGTAAAACTTAAAGCTAGTAAAAATAAGTAAGACTCTAGCCATTATAATGTAGTTCTAATGACATCATCATGTGAGATTTCTGGGGGCAACCTGGTTAATGGACCATCATATCATAACAGGATGTGTTGTTACTTTCGCTTTTTGACTTCCGGTTGAGTGAACGCTGGCGGGACTGGTCGCCGCTACTCGCCGGTAACTAGAATATTGATTTTGATTTTGTTAAGACTAGTGATTTTGATGGTATTTCTTTTGCCATATTGCTGACATCTATGCGTGGCTGAATATATGCTATATATATGCTATATACTATATGCTGTGTCTGCATTTAGCTTCAGCCTAACCTCCGTTTCGTTTGAAACTTACCGGTTTATTCTCTGCACGTCTGAGCTGCTTGCGGCCTCCTCGCCTACAATGTGGACTGGTAGGATTTTTGCTTGGTTGTTTGTTTGGAGTCTTCTGTCGCACGTTATTCAACCTGCGACTGGCCTCCTCCAGTACCCAGCTGCTGAGCTGCTTCGACTGCGTCTTCTCCAGTCTGTGCCTCTGCTGTCGGTGCTATATTTCGAACCGGACGTCATACTTCTCCCTTGTCGGAGATACATCCATCGTGGGTCCCGCCGGAGATTCCGAACGGACGCCTCGAAAGGAATTAACTCTTTTTGGTCTGATTTTCGGCACCCTCCACATAACACAGATAGGAACGCTGACCATAGCGTGTTGGCCAGCTTAGCTCGGTCGACTAACACCACTGTCAAATGCGACAGCAACATTGTCAGCTTTGGTCTATTGAACATCCGCTCACTTACGAGCAAGGGACATCTCATTCAGGATCTCCTCATTGACCGTAAGTTTGACTTTCTCTGTTTAACTGAGACTTGGCAGCAACCTCAAGACTTTTCACAACTTAATGAATGCACCCCCCCGGGGTTTGTTTACACTTGTCAACCCCGTGCATCTGGCCGTGGAGGAGGTGTCGCGATAATTTATCGCGAGAAGTGGAAAGTCCTGCCGTTGCCTGCTCCTGCTGTTAGCTCTTTTGAATCGACTGTGTGTCAACTGTCTGGGCCAGTTCCAACCATCATTGCAACTGTCTACCGTCCTCCTAAGTCTAACAACAATTTTTTGAACGATCTTGCTACCTTCCTTACCAATCTATCTGTAATTACTCCAAATATAATTCTGCTGGGGGATTTTAATATACATCTGGACAATATCAATATCCCTCTCACTAGAGACTTTTTATCTTGCCTGGAGAGTTTTGGATACCAGCAGCACACTGATGTTCCTACCATTGTAAAGGACATATCTTGGACCTGATTTGCTGCTCTGGTGTTGTTCCTTTTGATCTTACAGCAGATGAACTCACTATAACCGACCACTTTCTCCTCTCATTCAACGCTAAACTTACCTTTTCTGTTCCTAAGCTTCCACATCTCATAGCCTTTCGTAACATTAAGAATATCAACTTGAATTTGCTGTCTTCTAGAATTGATTTGCAAATGGACTTTTATAATTTATCCTCTCCCATAGAACTGGTCTCATATTATGACACTTGTCTTAATGGTATTCTTAATTCTCTGGCCCGCTAAAACCAGATCTGTTTCTTTTCCTTTTCTGCCCCTGGTTTACGCCTGAACTTCGCTTCTGAAAGCTAAAGGCAGGCAACTTGAAAGGTTGTTTAAAAACAGACTCTTTGTCCACAAAGAGATGTATAAAAATCATCTACTTACTACAAGGATTGTATAGCTCAAACCAAATCTAATTATTACACTCAGTTAATTACTAGTAATACAGGTAACACCAAGTCTTTGTTTTCTTTACTTAATAATGTTACACAACCTCCAGACTCTTTACCATCTCACCTTCACTCAACTGCCTTCTGTAATTCTCTTATGTCTTTTTTCAATGAGAAAATCCAAAAGATACATCAGCACCTTGGTCCAGATCCTTTCTGTATTTCTTCTGAACTACACTCACCTATTCACTCTTTCTCTTCTTTCCAGCTTCCCACTTCCTCTGAAATCTCAGATCTCATCTGCAAATCCAAGTCATCTACTTGTCAGCTGGACCCCCTGCCTACAGTTTTGGTTAAAGCCTGCCTCCCCTCTCTAGTCCCTCTTATTTCTGCCATCATTCACTCTTCTCTTACTACTGGTATTATTCCCTCATCTTTCAAAACTGCTGCTATAACCCCAATATTAAAAAAAACCTGGTTGTGATCCTACTAATTTCAATAATTTTCGCCCCATTTCTAACTTGCCCTTTATCTCCAAAATTCTTGAAAAATAGTAGCTATCCAACTTCACACCCACTTGTCTCACAATAATCTATATGAGAAGTTCCAGTCTGGTTTTCCCTTCATAGTACAGAAACAGCACTTGTTAAAATTACTAATGACCTCCTTATGGCTGCTGATTCTGGTCTAATCACTATTCTCATCCTTCTTGATCTGAGTGCGGCCTTTGATACTATTTGTCATACCACTCTCCTTAATAGATTATCTTTGATTGGCATTACTCACACTCCACTTGATTGGTTTAGATCTTACCTTTCAGGCCGCACTCAGTTCATACAGCTTAAAACTTTCACATCCCAACCCACCGCTGTTACTTCTGGTGTGCCCCAAGGCTCTGTCCTGGGGCCTCTTCTTTTTATTATTTACCTTCTTCCCTTGGCAATATTTTTCGCAAATATAACATTAATTTTCACTGTTATGCTGATGACACCCAGCTCTACCTTGCTGGTAAACCCACCTCCTCTTTTCCACCACCCTCACTTATTGATTGCATTTCTGAAATTAAATCCTGGTTCTCTTCAAATTTTCTTAAATTAAACAGTGACAAAACTGAGGTTCTCCTCATTGGTTCAAAATCATCATTATCCAAAACCAATAATTTTCTTTTATTATTGATAACTCTGTTGTTTCCCCATCATCTCAGGTCAAGAGTCTGGGTGTCATCCTCGACAGTACTCTATCTTTCCAATGTCACATTAATAACATCACCCGGTCTGCTTACTTCCACTTACGTAATATTAATCGCATTCGTCCCTCCCTCACTCCTCATACTACTGCCATTCTTGTTCATAGTCTTGTCACTTCTCGGCTGGACTACTGCAATTCACTTCTCTTTGGTCTCCCTAATAAATCTCTTCACAAGCTTCAGTTAGTCCAGAATTCTGCAGCACGTATCATCACTGGAATCCCATCTTTTCACCATATTACTCCGGTCTTGCAGCAGCTTCATTGGCTCCCCATCAAGTTTCGTATTGATTTTAAGATTCTGCTACTAACTTTTAAGGCCATCCATAACCTCGCACCTCCATATCTGTCTGACCTTCTACATGTTGCCATTCCATCCCGTAACCTTAGATCCTCTTCCTCCACCCATCTGACCGTTCCTCCCTTCCGTCCTAACCACCATGGGGAGCAGAGCTTTCAGCCGTTCTGCTCCCAAGCACTGGAACTCATTACCTGCGGATCTCCAAATATCAAATCATATTCATCTTTCAAATGTAAACTTAAAACACATTTGTTTAAAATGGCTTTTCTTCTTCCTCCTAATTATAGTGGTTTTGTTTGGTTTTAATTTTTAGATTTTCTGATGTTTTAAGTTGTTTATAATTGTGTTTTGTATTTATTTATTTATTTGTTTGTTCGGTGTCCTTGAGTTCTCTAAAAGGCGCCTTGTATAAATAAAAGGTATTATTATTATTATTATTATTATTATTAGTTAGCTCTTGAAATAGCAGCACCCATTAAAAAAGAAAATGGTTTTGTGGTAATTTCCAAAACAATATCAAAACAAAATAATAACGCTACAGCACAAGTACAGTTAAGAAAAGCCATAGGAAGAATAACAGTAAACTTACGTAACAGCTGTTCCAGTGTCAGATCATAACAGGCCACATTACTCTGTGTACCAATAGGGCCATCAGTAAGAATAGAAAAGGTTCAGGGGAACAGGTGTAGAGGTTTAAAAAATAAATTCAAAACTGGGAGTCTGAAAACTCTTTCATCAAACCCTATATGTGAACCAACAATCAAAGTCAAGAAGAAGTCTCTGTGTGAAGAAAAAGTTCATAAAGTTTGTGCAAAATTTACCCTTAACAAGTTTCCAACTTTGTCCCCGTGTTCTTGATGAGCTCATTTTAAAATAACAGTCTCGATCCACTGTACTAATTCCCTTCATAATTTTAAACACTTCAATCATGTCACCTCTTAATCTTCTTTTGCTTAAACTGTAAAGGCTCAGCTCTTTTAATCTTTCCTCATAATTCAACCTCTGTAGCTCTGGAATCAGCCTAGTCGCTCTTCTCTGGACCTTTTCTAGCACTGCTATGTCCTTTTTGTAGCCTGGAGACCAAAACTGCACACAGGACTCCAGATGAGGCCTCACCAGTGCATTATAAAGGTTGAGCAGAACCTCCTTGGACTTGTACTCCACACATAAGCACTGTGGGATATGGCCAGCCGTTCATCCCGGCCAATACCCCCAGGCCACCAGGTGGAGCCCTTCTTGCAACATAGAGGTGCCCCGAGTTCCATCAGGGCATCATGGACAGTGGAGTTTTTCATCACAGCCCTGCTGGATACCATGGGGACCTCCAGGGGATGCTGCAGGGAGGAGCAGGGACTGCTATTTTCCCTATAACCCGGAAGTACGTCTTAGGCACAGCGACAGAGGAAATGATATACTTCCGGGATGAAGAAGAAGAGTTTTTCACCCGACCCGGAAGTGCTGGATAATCACGTGGACTGAGGGCATAGAAGCACTTCCAGGTCACGAACTATAAAGGAATCCCAGATGGACGAGCTGAGTTGGGAGGAAGGGAACAACGCGTCTGGGAGAGGAGGATTTGATTATTGATTATTGTATTAATAGGACTGTGATTTGTTTATTGGTTTATGAATATAGTGGAGTGGAGGGTGCTTTGTGCACATTTTTGTCTGAATAAATTCAATATTTGAACTTTTACCTGGTGTCTGACGTATGGTCTGAGGGCTCAAGGGAATGACAGCGCCCCCTATCTGTCACAGTGCTTATTTGCATTTGGTAGTAGTAAGGTGTTGTACCGTGTTAGCCTTTATGGATGTAATGAGAAGTCAAGCAAAATGACACCTTTTATTGGCTAACTAAAAAGATTACAATGTGCAAGCAGCTCAGGCCCCTTTTGTAATCAGGCATGAGAAGGATAGCGTGAAAGAGTGGGAATAAAGTGCAGAACCTGGCATTGCACTACACACGACAATGTGAAGGAGTCCATGACAAATGGCAGGAGCCGTAAGAAAGCAGACATGATGATTAATTGGCATATTATAGGGTGAGCCAAAAAGGAGTACCACATTTCAAATGTTTATTTTACAAAAACACTACAAGATAAAATAAATTTCATTACGACACAAGAAAGAGTATACAAAATAGATTTTTTTCACTGTGTTTTAAAAATAATGTCTGCAAGGTGGTGGCCATCATTAGCGATACACTCTTCGAGACGATTTCTGAACGCTCACATGACTCATTCAGCCATTTCAAGGGGAACGACTGTGATTTCTTGGTGAATAGCGTCCTTGAGCTCTTCAAGGTTTTGAGGTTGGTGTGTGTATACCTTCAACTTGAGGTAGCCCCAAAAGACAAAATCACATGGAGCAAGATCAAATGAACACAAAGGTCACCAGACATCACCACGCAGGGAGATCAGCTTCCCCGGAAACATCTCCCGCAAAGCTTGCATGGATCTCCGTGCTGTATGAGTTGTTGCTCCATCCTGTTGAAACCAGGCATCCACCACATCCATTTCTTCCAGCTGGGGCCACAAAAAGTTCTCTAGCATTTCACTGTAATGTTCTGAAGTGATGGTGACCATTGCTCCCCCCTCCTCAAAAAAATAAGGTCCTACAGTGCCAAATTCTGCAATGGTGCACCAAATTGTAACACACTCACTTTGCTGGGGGCTCTGATGAAGTTCACAAGAGTTGATTTCAGCCCAAAAGTGAAACCATTCAAATAGAAATGTGTCTTGTTGCTGCACATGATGGTGGCATCTCAATGAACGGTTTGCAGAATGTTCATGCACAACTCTCTACACCTCTCCCATTTTCTCTCAACGAGTTCCTGTGCTTACCATCATTTTGTATGGATGGGAATTAAGGTCCTCACGCAAAATCCTCCTCAAAGACACGTTGGAAATGCCTAAGACAGAAGCATATTTGCATGCTGAATGTCTAGGAGACTGCATAATCGATACCCTTACAGTTGTGCTTGAAAGTTTGTGAACCCTTTAGAATTTTCTGTATTTCTGCATAAACATAGTCCTAAAAGTAGATAAAAAGAAACCAGTTAAACAAATGAGACAAAAATATTATACTTGGTCATTTATTAAGGAAAATGATTGAATATTACATATTTGTGAGTGGCAAAAGTATGTGACCCTTTGCTTTCAGTATCTGGTGTGACCCCCCTTTGCAACAAAACTGCAACTAAACGTTTCCAGTAACTTTTGATCATTCAGCACACCGGCTTGGAGGAATTTTAGCCTATTCCTCCATACAAAACAGCTTCCACTCTGGGATGTTGGTGGGTTTCCTCACATTAACTGCTAGCTTCAGATCCTTCCACAACATTTCGATTGGATTAAGGTCAGGACTTTGACTTGGCCATTCCAAAACATTAACTTTATTCTTCTTTAACCATTCTTTGGTAGAACGACTTGTGTGCTTAGGGTTGGTGTCTTGCTGCATGAACCACCTTCTCTTGAGATTCACTTCATGGACAGATGTCTTGACATTTTCCTTTAGAATTCTCTCTTATAATTCAGAATTCATTGTTCCATCAATGAAGGCAAGCCATCCTGGCCCAAATGCAGCAAAACAGGCCCAAACCATGATACTACCACCACCATGTTTCACAGATGGGATAAGGTTCTTATGCTGGAATGCAGTGTTTTCCTTTCTCCAAACATAACGCTTTTCATTTAAACCAAAAAGTTCTATTCTTCCAATAGCCTTCTGGTTTGTCCACGTGATCTTTAGCAAACTGCAGACGAGCAGCAATGTTTTTTTTGGAGAGCAGTGGCTTTCTCCTTGTAACCCTGCCATGCACACCATTGTTGTTCAGTGTTCTCCTGATAGTGGACTCATGAACATGAACATTAGCCAATGTCAGAGAGGCCTTCAGTTGCTTAGAAGTTACCCTGGAGTCCTTTGTGACCTCGCCAACTATTATACGCCTTGCTCTTGGAGTGATCTTTGTTGGTTGACCATTCCTGGGGAGGGTAACAATGGTCTTGAATTTCCTCCATTTGTACACAGTCTGCCTGACTGTGGATTGGTGGAGTCCAAACTCTTTAGAGATAGTTTTGTAACCTTTTCCAGCCAGATGAGCATCAACAACTCTTTTTCTGAGGTCTTCAGAAATCTATTTTGTTCGTGCCATGATACACTTCCACAAACATGTGTTGTGAAGAGCAGACTTTGATAGACCCCTGTTCTTTAAATAACACAGGGTGTCCACTCACACCTGATTGTCATCCCATTGATTGAAAACACAGGACTCGAATTTCACCTTCAGACTAACTGCTAATCCTAGAGGTTCACATACTTTTGCCACTCACAAATATGTAATATTCGATCATTTTCCTCAATAAATAAATGACCAAGTATAATATTTTTGTCTCATTTGTTTAACTGATTTCTCTTTATCTACTTTTAGGACTTGAGTGAAAATCTGATGATGTTTTAGGTCATATTTATGCAGAAATATTGAAAATTCTAAAGGGTTCACAAACTTTCAAGCACAACTGTACAGCTTGGATGTTTTCAGGTGCTTGAACAGTCTGAGGATGGCCTGGAGATTTGCTCTTCAATGCTGTACCGTCTGTCTAAATGTAGCCACCCACTGAAGAATTGTTTTCCGATTTGGGACATCATCGTTAGGAGGAATGCTGAAGTGCATTCAGAAGGCATGTTGTGTAGTGATGATGGATTCATTGTTTTTGAAGAACGCTTCGACAGCGAAAGCACAGTGCGCACCGGACCATGGCTTGTTTCCAACTGAAATTACAAGGGATCACCTATCAAAGGACACCGACTTCAACCCACTCGGCTGAGCTTATCATGAACACACAGATGTAAAAACGGAGCTGCTTTTAGGTGCACCTACTTCTTAATTTTTTACTCATTAAGAAAAAAGAATGAAGACATTTTAATAAGCATTTAAAATAAATAAAAAAATATATATAGTACCCAATCAAAACCTTTTATAAAACCAATACAGTATTAAGCATATCTTTGAATTTCATTGTTATTATTTTTCCTGAGATTGTAGGCAGTAAGCTGGACTAATATATCTACACAAATTTGAACTTCCATATTTAGGACTGACAATAAATCATAGGGCTGGGATTGGCTTCAGCAGACCCCCGTGACCCTGTAGTTAGGATATAGCGAGTTGATTAAAGGATGGATGGATAAATCATAGAGCCTGGTGGTGTGACTGTTCACAGCTGCTAGCTCTTTTCAGCATCCCTTTGGTGACAGCAACTGTATGATCCACCTTAAAGGCACAGGGGGAAAAAAATGATAAGTCACACAGAAGAGTTTGAGAACAGCTAAGGGGAAATGAAAACAGGAAGCACTTTATTAAATACTCTGAATTTAACTTTCAATTGCGCAGAAAACAAAACCAGAAAAAAATGTTCAGTCATGGCTTACAAGATTACGCCCTGCTGACTCTCAAACAACAAGATGAGATTCACAAATTTAGTGGCCATTCTCTAAAAAAAGGGATTGAAATGATTAGATGATCTTTCACTTGTGAACACATAAAGGCCAAAAAATACCGTAACAAGTGATCGATGTCCAATGATCTGGCTTCAAATCCTCAAAAGGATGGAGACCCATGGCGAGTTTTCAGATGTTCATGGATGAAGTCACGGGTATCAAACTCCAGTCCTGGTGGGCCGCAGTGGCTGCAGGTGTTCCTTCTAACCATCTTCTTAGTGATGAGTTTTTGCCTTAGTTTTAATTTAATTGAGTCAGGCCCCTTAGTGGTTTCTTTTTCCTTTATTAGCAGCCAAACAATAATGAGACACAAAACAAGCCGCCACATGACCAGCTCATCTGTGCCCATCACACAATATCTGAAAATAAAGAAAGGTGAAGGTCTCAGCAAGGTTGATCCCTCAGTTCAATCTTTTGACGGTGTTCTTAGAAAAGAAAACAGAAAATCAACAATTATGAAATTGTCTGCTGTGGCAGAATGGGAGCAACAACAAGCTGTGGAATTAAATAATGAGTTTAATTAACAGCAAGAATCGGCTTCTCATTAAGAAAATGGTTGGAGTTAAATTGGTTGGAGTTTGAAGCCCCAATTTAGCAGGTCATCTGTCAGCTCGTTTCACATCTCATTTAAGTTTGGCTATCATTTAATGAAGAAAAGAATCAATTCAGAGCACTGAATCCTTAAAAACAGGGCTATTAAACTGAAGGGAAAAGGAGTTAATTAGCAGTGAAAACTGGTTCACTGATTAGGAAAAAGGTTAGAATAAATCCATGCAGCCACTGTGGCCCCCCTGGGCCAGGAGTTTGACACCTCTGAATTAAATACAATACTTACAGGGTGGTCCAGATCTAATTATGCAGAACCAGATCGACTGGATGACTTTGACTTATGCAGGGACGATTCCAGTTCAGTGCAAAGACAATTCTTCATGTTGTCAGTTCGCACACTGGGATTTTTCGGGTGATTTTTTTATATAATAAACTTAATAAGTTATAGCGTAATGAAAATTGCATAATTAAGTCTGGACCACCCTATACATGTCCTATTGCAATTTAGATTTTTATTGTAAACTCTGCATTCTTGTGAAAATCACCCCACTTATTAACAGAACTGGGCATCATCCACAGCTAACTCATAGACCTCAGTGGGTTTGCCTGGTGCTTTAAATGTGAATTTGGGTTCAGGACTACAGGAAGCTGCTAGGGAGAGTTTTAGAAGGATAATCGAAGTCCCACAGGGTATTCCTAACTGTGGTTCAAAACAAAAACGAAACTTCAAAGCACATTTCAGTCTGAGTTTGAAGATAAGAGAGCAGATGATGGCAGGAGCTGAACTGACCAGAGAAGAAGATTCATGGCGTGGTGAGAATATTTGGGAAGCGTTTGGA